>NC_044554.1:7924070-8240032 GCF_007565055.1 Rhinopithecus roxellana | reverse complement strand
TTCCACCCTATTATATATTTTCCCCAAACTTAATTGCCCTCCAAACTACAACTAACAAACTATTCAAAAGACAAACTGCATGTGTTATTCCATGTCTTTACTCCCCACTCATCTCAACATTTAGCACCTAAGATGGAAGCCACATTTTTTTATAATGTAATCTTAGAACTGGCATCCTGCCACTTTCACCATATGCTATTGGTCACACAGATCAACCTTGATACAAATAGGGGTGGGGAGCTACAGGAAGTCAGGATCACCGGGGATCACCTGTGAGGCTGGCTACCTTGGAACAATAAGCTATTAATATTGGACTCTTTCTTCCTCCTCACTCATACATAGCACCCTGAATCCATGTGCAGTAACTGATAAGAATGGATATTTGTTCCATCACTGGAAAGAAAAGGGGATTTATTTATTTATTTATTTTTGATGAGGCAGGGGGAAGTGAGAAATGAGGAAACTGGAAGAAAAAAATTGGTTCTTTGATTGATCTAGAGTCCTGGACTGAATGTGGGTCACTAGGATGGAAGAAGGACAAGCTAAAAACATTGCCCCTTTACGCAATTTCACACAATGGAAGAACCCAGTTTTAAGAAAATCTTTGTGTAGTTCAGCCTAGAAGCTGAAAGAATTTCTAGCCCCTTTGTGAAATTCTGTACAAAAGAAGAAGTGCATTAAGGTCTAGAGGACAAAGAATAGCAGAAGTTTGACATAAAACTAGCTCTCACCTGTGGAACAGGGCCACTCCAGTCTCTGAGCCTCTGGGATCAGAATATTTGGCATTCTGTGTGATTCCTCCTTCAGAGACTCCCAGAAAACACTCCTACAGTGATCCCCATTTAAGTTCCTGCTTGGGCAGAGAGGAAGAGAGAGGTCTCTGTAACAAAGACATAAAGGTAAATGTGAATTAATTTTGTAGGCTCAGGTAGGTGAGATCAAGCTACCAATCTCTGTCTTGGGACTCTCGCTTACTTTTTAAAATTCCAGACCATATGTATACAGGTGACTTCTGAATATGTATCTTTAGTCTTAGTCTGTCTTCTAATCCTCAGAGCAGCATGTTCAAAAGCTGGACATTTGTGTCTACTTCCCAGTGGCCCCTCAAACACATGACAACAATCAATATTTGCTTCTCTTCCTAACATTTTTATTTCTATTAATAATACTTTTACTCTCCTAGTCAATTTTTAAATTTTTAACCTATTACTACTCAAATCTTTCTACCCAAACTCCCTAGGATCCATAAGGGTGATTCTGACTGTTAGGAACAGAAACTGTGTCCAAAATGGACTCAAACCATAGGCAATGGTTATCTTAAAAGCCTAACTGCACATCCAGAGGCAGTATGGAAGCTAAGAGAGAAGAAGGAAGGAGAAGTTTCTAATCAACAGACCAATGCCATCAACTATGGCTTGGGTTATTTCAACCCCTGTGCTCTGTTGCTTCATCCTAAATCTAAGGTCTCTTTATGGTCACATGATGCTTAAAGTGACAATTAGGACAACACTCCCAGTTCCAACCAGAGGGAGAAATCATGTTCCTATTGGATTATAAATACTTCCCTTCCATCTGACTGGGCCAGTTTTGCTTGCAAGACTGCCTATGAATTCTAAAGAGTTTTGAGGTAAAGGCTATGTAGTGGTTTACTTAAACTAATGAGAATCCATCCCAGGAGAAGACAGGTAGAGTCATATGCTCCCCAAGCTGTGTAAGAGACACTTGGATGCCTAAATACAGTCATGTTTCTATAAGGAAGAAGATGTGAATGGATCCCAGCTCAACCAGAGTGATCAACAGGATGACAGATATCATAGTCAGACTGATCTCACATTATCTCCCTAAAGTGCAAATCTGATATTGTCACTATGATTCTTTGTTGTCTTATAAACAACAGTTAAAATGATTTTATACTGAATATACATTTCCTTTATACTCTGGTCCTAACACAGCCTTAAAACATGAATATTGTTATACTCCAGCCAAACCAGGTCATTCACCATTCCTCTAATAATGCTGCACTCCATCTCATGTTCTTGACTTTGTGGACATTAATATTTCCATCTGGGATTTTCACCAACCCTTGTTTCCATCAGCTAAGTTATTGCTTATACTGTCTATGGCAGTAGCTCTTAAAGGTAGCTAGATATTATAATCACCTGGGAGATTTTTAAAAATTACCTATGCCTGGGATCCATAGAGTTTCTGATTTAATTGATCTGGGGAAGGGCAGAGACATTATTTTTTGTTTGTTTTGTTGTGTTTTGAGTTTTCAAATTTTGGTTTTTGATTTAAACCTCTCAAGGTGATTCTCATGTTCAGCCAGGATTGAGGACTACTGCTCCAGAACAATGAATCATCCTCTCACACACACACAGCTGAAGGTAAATCTGTTCTGCTCTTATGCCTCTGCAGCATTTGCATCGCTCTCTCTTACTGGCTTCTGTTGTAGTTACATGTGTGCCTCACTCAACAATGTTCCCAGATTGCAGATAAATTCTTTGGGCACAAGGTCCCTGTGATATTACCTACCACATAGTCTAGCATATAGTAGGTAATAAAAATCAATTCATGAAAAATAAGTACACAAACACAGAAATATTTAAAATAAAATAATACTTTTCAATAATAGAATAAAGATGTACACTTTGTACTATGCAATGTTTTGTCAGACTGTTAGAAATTCAAAATAGCTTGTCACCACCTCTGGGACCTCACTAAAGAACAATAATGATGAGAGGGACTTTGCTGATATATACAAATTAAGCCTTGCTTAACTGTTGTCCCACTCGATAGAATCCATAGATCCAAAAGGACTTCTAACTTCAAACCATAAGAACCAATTCTCATCAGTATATCCATCTAAACACAGTTTTTTTAATCCAAAGATTCTTAAAGAAACACAAAGTATTAAATATTCAATCTGTGCTCAGTTCTTTACAAATCCCTTTCCAACATTATCTCATTTAATTCTCAGAACAATCTGATGAGGGATATAATATCATCACTCAGTTTACAAATAGGGAAATTGAAAAGATAAGAAAGGTGCATACGGTTACACAGTTGGTAAATGGCAGACTTGGGATTCAAACCCAAGTCTGTCTGATTCCAAAACCCAAACCCTACTTTCTCCACCAGAGAATGTTCCTGAATGTTCAAAATTCTTCATGTAAAACACAAGCTCTTCTGAACAACGTATCAGTCTTTTTTTTTCCAAAATGACCTACAGTGACAAGCCAAATTAATTATCTCTAATACAAATGACTTCTTAAAACAGAGACTTGATATCCAAAAATTTTTGAATTCAGGAAAATAATGCTAGAAGCCAATCTCCATAATAGAATCCTTTCCCTCTCCCAAAATGTAATTGTGACAGTGCACTGATAGACCCAGTGAGAAGGATGGGGACTTTAAGACTCTTCTATCAAAAGAGTAATATAGAAAAGAGCTGACAGATAAGAACTACCTATCGCTCTTCATATTGGTAATCCTCTTTAGGATTAGTTTGCATCCATAAAGTTCTCAAGACTTCAAACTGGGAAAAGCTTATTGAACTTTCATTTAATATATATTTTAAATAAAAATAACTCAGGTTCAGGTGATAGCTCCATGCCACCAAAGAACGAACATTTTTTTTTACATAAAAGCCTTGTTACATGAGATTCATGAACTCCATTCTCTTCGATAACTGCCAGCATATTTAGATAATTGATCATGTGTGCTGCCCTTGGGTTCCTAGTGACTGTCAATGAAGTTTGTTCTTAATGTCGCTGCATGGAAATGGCTACAAGCAAAGACAGATGACACTGCTGCTTTAGGGTGATAGGATTTGAAAAATATCATGACAAATGCTTCTGGCAACTCACAGCAGAATATTCAGATGTAAATTCCACTTTACATCAACAGTGTCATATTTATATTTGACAGCCCTGATTGCCTACTAGGGAGGTCCTTTTTAGAGATTAGGTTGAATAAAATGCTGGCTTTTAAATTAAAATATTAATCATTAGGAATGGCAGCAGTTACTTGATCACTTCATTGAAGTCTTGTGGAAGGTTTTGTTTTTTTAAGGAAAGTAAGTTTATTTGAAAGAAGCAGAATGATAGTGAAAGACATGTTGTCTTTTTGGATTTAAGGATACCTGAAGGTGGTGGTCACTTCATTATTTTATTGAGTTGTTGCCTTATTAACGGGATATATCTATCATGTCTCTTCCTGTTTCAAGTGACTGAATCCCCAAGTGAATGAGCCAAAGTAGACAATGGGAAATTTATTGGCTCATATAACCCATCTGCTGAAAAGGCAGAAGTGGACCTGACCTCTGGGGCTGAAACCAAGGACTCAAACCCCTTTATCTGAATGCTCAATCTCTTGCATTTTCTCGTCAGCTTCCTTTCCTCAGATCATATTCTCCACGTAGCAAAAGACATCACTCTGGGTTTATCTGGGTCCATACCCCCAGGACGTATGACTAGAGAAGAAAAAAGGTTCTCTTTTCACATCCTGAATTTGAAAAGTCCCCACATAGGAATTGGATTGTCCCAGGTTGGATGACCTGCCCATCACTTAGATCAATCACAAGAACAAGGACTAAAAAGTTATGTAGACCCTTCCCACCACCAGTAGCTAGGAAAAGAGTTTCTGTTGTCAGAACAGAGAGAGGTCTGGATAGACAAAACAAGAACTATTCTGTAGAATAAAGATGATTGGAGCAATGCAAAGAAAGAAAAAAGATCTTACCATATTGCCATATTGCTTATGATCATGCTGAACAAATGTATTGATATAGTAATAGGCCTTTTTTTCTTTGTTGGTGCTCATGTTAAATTGAGTCAAGTGATTTACAAGTTCATTCTTGCCTATCTTAAGTGAGGGACACTACTTTTAGGTAAGCTAAAAGAATGCAGGATCTTCAGTTTTTCCTTTTTGAACATAATGTGTATTCGAGATTACTGTTGTCCTAATTAGAATTATTTTCCAACCAACAAGGGAAAACTACCATCTTAACAACTTCATAATGGTTACTTTTCCATCCATGGGGTGCCACATTAAAATTTTAAAGATATTCTTTGTACAGATTGCAGCCAGGTTGCATGCATTAAACTACTGCTCAGGCAAGTAACACGTGTTTGGGATAATTATGCTGTTTTCCCTATTTATTTATGAAGTGTCACATTAAAGTTTAAACCAAGATTTATCATTGAGTGTGGCTATCTCATGCATAGCAAACAGCAGTCGCCTCTTCTGTCTGGTTGTTGAGTGTTAAATTCAGCTTTCAAAACCAGCTGTTTAGTATTTAAAGAGAAAGTAAACCAAATTAAACATCAAAGAGCTTGAAATGAATATAACATACTCAGGCAAACAGTCAGCTTGAGGCTTGCTATTTCATTGAACAGTTAATAGAAGAATTGCATAAATTATTCATGATAAAAAGTAGACTCTGCTTTCACTGTATTTCTACATCCTAGCATTTCTAATGCTGATTTTTCTCATGCAAACTTTCTGGGTGGCTGGATTCTGCAATAATTCTTGAATCCACTGACATATCAGTTTGTAAAATTATGTGAAAATGAGAAGTAAAAAACAATTCAAAATTTAGATCCTTAAGATGCCAAAATACTCCATTTTATCCTTCATTAAATCTGCCATATCACCTGTTTCTCTTGGTCAAAACCAAGATATTTGCAAAACTAAGCTGGCTCCTTAGAAAATCAAGCTAGAAAGAGGAGGTATCTGGAGCTGCGTCAGGTTTCAGGGAAGGGAAGTGAGTCTTGATTCTCCTCCCCAGAGGGAGGGATGTTTTGGGAGTACAGGTATTCATGCAAGTTCATGATGCAAGGGAACACAGGGTACTGCACACAAGTTTGGCCCAGGAAGATGCCATCCAAATATGAATTTGAACTTACAGCTGCAACTCGCCTTCCAAGTTCCAGGCTCATTTATTGAACTGCTTGCTTCTTTCAACAAGTATGTACTAAGGACCAGCAATGTGCCAAGAGGACATGAGGGTGAAGAAAACAGACCCACAGGATGCTGAGAGTCTAGCAGGAGCAAGGTAGATGAATCAAATTGTCACATAAATGTCAGAAGGGCTCTGAAGAAAAACAACAAAACAAAACAAAATGGAATAGTGAGGGAGCACTGAACAAAAGCACCCGGGCAGAGTGGCTGATAGGGAAAGCATCCCTGAGAAGGGATTTCAGCTGAGAACCAAAGGATGAGGAAGAAATCCCAAGGCCAAGTGGGAGGGAAAAGAAAGATCACTCTTGGGAGAGGAGGGAGAGAACAGAGAACTTTGTGGGAGTCCAGATGCCACCAGTGTGACTATGGCATCCCCTGGGAAAAACAATGTTAAATGAGAATATGGAGAGAACTTCCAGGGTTGGACCACACTGGTTCTGTAAGATTTTATTTAATCTTTGTTCTAAGAGCAAGGGGAAGCTGTTCGAGCCTTTCAAGATGGGGATGGAGGCTAGAGAGGGATGGAGAATGGCAACACAATTAGATGTGCATTTTGACAAAGTGACTTTGGTTGCCTCCTCAGTAGTTTTCGTTTTAACAGATGCCCCCTACATCCTGTTGCCCAACCCAGAAGCTGAAAATCGTCTCCACTCTCCACCTTTGGACTCCCTAATTTTGGAGTCTACCTTCCAGAAAGTTGGAGTTAGTCCACAGTTCTTGCTCAGTACCCAGTCCTCCTTTGCTCATGACTTCATTCCTTCTTGCCTGGATTACAAAAATGCCTCCAAAGTGGCTTCCCTGCCTTCAGTTCAGCCTCTGCCTGACTTCCCTGTTAGTTCAACATAAATCTGATCAAGTTGCTTCCCTGTTTAAAATTCTTTATTGAGTCTGGTTCCCCTTGCGTTCAGCAAAGTTCAAATACCTTATTATGGTACGTGCATCTCCGTGGTGATCCTGCCCATGTTTACTCGGCTAAAATGTCAGTTCCCTAAAACCTCCATGCTAGTCCATGCCTCCACACATTTGCTTTTCTGTTTTCTCCGTTAGAAAGTGCTGCCGGCCCACGTTCCCTCCCCACCCGAAACAAATACACACCCTCATATGGTTAACTCCCATGTGACCTTCACAACTCCACTCAAGTTCTCACAGTCATTTATTGAGCAAATATTAAGGCTGCTCCTTATGTGTGTAATGATTCTATTGTGAGCAGAGTTAACCAGCTCTTCCCTTCACATGGGCTTACAGTCTAGACCAGCATGGTACAAGAGAAATATAATGTGAAATATAAATTCAAGTTGCATATATAATTTTAAATTTTTTTAGTAACTACATTTAAAAAACAAAGAGAAACAGGTCAAATGAATTTAACGATATATTTTGCTTAACCCTCTAGATCCAAAATGGCATTATTTCTACGTGCATTCAGTATTCAAAATTATTAATGAGATGTTTTATATATTTTTTGCACTATGTCTTTGAACTTATATTTTACAGTTACTGCATATTTCAATTCAGACCAACCACACTTCAAGTGCTCAAGTGGCTAGTGGCAACCAGACTGGACAGCACAGCCCTAGACAAAGAAATACATAATTACAACCTGGGCTAAGTCCTCAGGAGGTCAAGGCCAGAGATTATAAAGGTAGGGGAAGTGAATATAAATTGGAGAGAGAGCAGAGCTCCTTTTGAAAATACCACTCCAGATGAAACTTCAAGGATGGCTGAGCATTAAGTTGGTGGAGTAGGCACCTCCCCATTGCTTTTAGAAGAAAGACTAACATCCTACAGGGCCAGTGTGGTCCAACCCCGGAAGTTCTGTCCATAGCCTCATTTTGCGTTGTTCTTCCAGGAGATGCCCTAGTCACACTGGCCATGTCTGGGCTCCTTCAGTGTGCTCCGTTCCCTCCCTCCTCTCACAGGAATGATCTTTCTTGTCCCTTCCACTTTGGCTTTGGGAATCCTTCCTTCCTCATCCTTTGGTTCTCAGCTGAAGTTACTTTCTCGGAGGTTTCCCTGTCTGACCTCCCTGCCCCCAGAGTTTTCCCTGCTGAGGGAGCAGCATATGCAACAGCCCTGAGATAGGAAAGAGCTCAGTGAATCAGAGAAACTGGGAGAGGGCTGGCCAGGCAGGGATGCACCAGATGAGGAAAGATTGCCTCGAGAGTCACCCAAGGGGTTGAGATTATATGCCAGATGCAGTTGGAAGCCAGAGAGAGGACTTTAGCAAGTTGACATCACTTTCATCAGGCCCGTTCTTTATGACCCCACCACACCAGCTACACAATCCAATCCCAGTCATGTCCCTCTCTTCTGGCTTCTGTATTAACCATGTTTTTGGATTCTGTATTGACTATTTGACATCCCTTATTCCTAATCTTTCCATGAGTATGCTGCATCACAGGACCAGACTAACAACCTGAGTTGCTCACATCTTCACTGAAAGCTAATTTTCATGGGTTCACAAAAAGCATGTCACAATTCCCCCAATCATTCACCATGATCTGTTTCCCCTTAGTACCTGATATGGTTTGGATTTACGTTCCTGCCCAAATCTCATGTGGAATCGTAACCCCCACTGTTGAAGGAGGGGCCTGGTGGGAGGTGATTAGATCATGGGGGTGAATTTCCCCCTTGCTGTTCTCATGATAGTGTTGTCACAAGATCTGGTTGTTTAAAAGTGTGTAGCATCTCCCCAGCTCTGTCTCTTTCTCCTCCAGTCATGTGAAGTGCTGACTCCCTCTTCACCTTCCACCATAATTGTAAGTTTCCTAAGGCCTCCTCAGATGCCAGCATTATGCTTCCTGTACAGCCTCTGGATCAGTGAACTAATTAAACCTCTTTTCTTTATACATTACCCAGTCTCAGGTATTTCTTTACAGCAGTGCGAGAATGGACTAATACAGAAAATTTGTACCAAGGAGTGGGGCGGAAGATAGGGATGTCTCTACCTAGTTGCTTCCCACCACTACGAACAAAAAGGCACTATCCCAATTTCTCTATCTGCTTCCAGCCCCCAAGTGTGACACCCAGGCATGTGGCCCTGTGTGGTGTGCTGTGCCTCTCATTTCCGAGAAAACTGTGTTAAAACCTTTCTTTCAACGGCCGGGCACTGTGGCTCACGCTTGCAATCCCAGCACTTTGGGAGGCCGAGGCGGATGGATCACAAGGTCAGGAGATAGAGACCATCCTGGCTAACACAGTGAAACCCCGTCTCTTCTAAAAATACAAAATATTAGCGGGGCGTGCTGGCGGGCGCCTGTAGTCCCAGCTACTCAGGAGGCTGAGGCAGGAGAATGGCGTGAACCCGGGAGGCAGAGCTTGCAGTGAGTAGAGATCCTGCCACTGCTCTCCAGCCTGGGAGACAGCAAGACTCTGTCTCAAAAAGAAAAATAAAAAACAAAAACTTTCTTTAAATGTCACTAAGATCTTGATTTCATTGCTCAGCTACCATTATAAGTTAAGATGCAGGCCCAATTTAGTCTCCCACAGCTTCTTTACTAATATTAATTAGCATATGGGCATTAATTGGCTTGGTGTTGGTTTAATGTCTGTCTTCCTCACTGGTCTCTAACATTTGTGAGACAGGAATGGCACCTTTTGTCACTATTTCTCCAGCATGCAGCACAATGGGTGTTGGGTTGGGGAAGTTGGATGTCCTTCAGAAGAGCTCTTCCCCATTCTGTCCAGGGGAGAGGGTTCACAAGCCCATGCAGTGTGGCAGGCCTGCAAAGTTGAAGAGGGCTAGGCAGGGAAACTGAGGTTAAGACCCAGTTATGTGGACTGGACCACAGACAGGTCATGAGTAATGGAGGCTGCCTTTCAGTGAACATTCACATACCCAGGGCCTACCACAATTGCTTGGATACTGGTTCTATAGAAAGAAGAAAAACTACCAACTACACCTGCTACCTCGCTGTCCTGCCTCAGTAAGGATGGGCTCAATTGAGGCAGCAGCGGCAGGCAAAATCATCAGGGATACCAGCAAGAATAAGCTAGGGAAGGTTTGGGTTAACAACAGGGGTGCACACAGAGTCAGTCTCATTCCTCTCTGTCTCTCCCTCCCTTCCTCACACAAAGTCAATTTCATTCCTCTCTCTCTCCCTCCTTCCCTTCTTCTCATCTTTCCTCACCTTTCTGATATTCAGAGGAGACAAGGATGCATTTAAAGGAAGGCATAGCAATAAGACTCTACTAACATGATACCTAGAACAAATAAATTTGACCAATGCCTACACAACCAGCTATTTTATCTCCAAAACTAAAGTAAGGAGAGAGGGTGACAATGGAAAGATTTAACTCTTGAACAACTTTTTAAATGTTTATGGGTCATCAATGTTTCATATATTTAGAATGTACAGGACTTGGTTTTGAGGCTTTCGATTTATCTACACAGGAGATGAACTTGATGAAAATCTAAAATAACGACACCTCACTTCAAAAGACCTAAAGTTGGTCTACTAGTTTGAAGCACAGTTTTCTTCTACTAGCAAAATTAATTTTTCAGAATATACTATGCAATAAAGCATCATAGTGTACATAATGAATAAACAGTGTCACTACTGGATTAACTACCCAAGGGCATAGTAGGATTTATAATTAGAGCTTCACTTTAATAATGAAGTTCAGAGGCTGGAGACACTAAAAGTACTGCATTATTTGATTTTAGATGTTAAACAATGAATTATTTGAAGCTATCACAATCTCATTTATATATACGGTCCCTTCAGATCATAACTTGCTAGATTGCAATATTTAAGCAGCATTCTCCCGACTGTACGTCATAATTTGTTTACCTCTTTTATGTATCTAAACTTTAATTACTATGCGAGTCTCACTTTTTAAATTTAACATATAATTTCAAAGCAGAAAATCAAATCCAGTTTCTGTATTAATTATGGGAATTATCCAATTCCTTCCTAAGTATTGACAAGGCCTGAAACATACTAAACCTCTGGATGAACTTCTATCAACTTTGATTGTAATGAAAGGCTATGGTTTTCCCCTGGTAGCTAATTAGTTTTATTCATAGAGCCACCTTTCATTCATGAAACTAAAAAAGAAAGGAAATGTGTTTGAACCTATGTAAGGGCAGGGTGAGAGCTTCCTGTAAAGACATTATTTTCTGGGTTCTTTTAATGGAATATTAGATGAAGGGTTAGAAGCATATCCCTCTGAAAGTTTATTTCTTCCATCTCTTCAAAAATATTTTGAATCTAAATTCTGACATGAACTAGATTTGCTGAATTATGTTCCATCCTTATTTGTCAGTTTCCATTTTCCTTTTTTAGAATATGATTATTAAATAAAACTAATATGTATACCTAGGAACTAAAAGAAACTGTCAGGATAGTCAGCAGTGTGTTCAGCATCTCTCGTGTATTACAAGACATGGAATCTCATTGCTTTTTCCCCTGACATCTCTTTACACTCAGCACTTATTTATCTATCTTTCAAAAGAATTCATATGTGTGTATGTATATAGATATACACACACGTATATATGTATATACACACATATATACATACACACATATGAACACTGATTCTTCTGCAGACACAGCAGTTGAATGGATAAGATAAATAAAACTGTATGGAAAGTATATGCCTTCACAAGGGTGTCTGAATGCAAAAAACCCACCCACTTCTGGCTATTGTTTTGCCAACAGCCACCATTCATATGCCATTGCTTTTCACAGAGGAAACTTGAACACCAACACTTCCCCCAGTGGCCTTAAAATGGCTAAGAATCATTTTAATGGACTAGAAGGAAGCTTGAAATATAATCAGATCCAACCTTCTTGAATCATGCTTAAACCATAGCAGATAAAAAGTTATTCTTTGACAGAGACTGGCAAAGAAATAGGGCCCAGCCTCCACTAGCAAATCATTCTCATTTGGGGTAACACAAATGCTCAAGAAATTCTCCTCTGTAACTCTTTCCAAACCTTCATACCTTAATGTCAACTCAAGTTCTACTCAGGACTTAAGTGTGGCATAAAAACAAACAGACATTATCCTCTGCAAAACAGCATCATATGTATTTGAAGAAAACATTTAAATTCAACCCAGCCTCCTTATCTGCACTCAAACTGTTAACAAATTTCTTATTGGCCAGTGACTTTTTCTTCTACAAATAATAAATGTTCCTCTTTAACGGGGCGACTTTGCCTCATCTTCTGGACAGTTCTAAAAATACTGGAATATTGTATAGGCTCTTACCTGTCAGACATTTAGCATTGGATTTTTCTCCCCTACTCTTGACTTTTCTTAAAGTCAGCATCCCTGTAGCTTCCTCGCATCTCATTGATAAATCTGGTTATTCTTGTATCTCTCCTCATGTGGGCATGTGAGAATGGGTGAAGACAGTAGTCACCTTATCCTAACTTCCTTGCATTTCCTTTCATGGAGCAGTTGCTGAAAAATCTCAAACAGAAGTACATAGAACATTTTTAAGGAAGTGAATATGCATTCCACATAGTTATGTTTTTCCCCATCAGAAGAGAAGAAGTGTCCACTTTGTCCTAAGGAAGAGATAAAATAGCAGCTTTCCAAAAGTTATTCCAACCTCCAACTTCTGGTCACTGTAGCTGTTACCAATACATAAATACATCACGTTTCTTGGACAGCTGAGGTTGGCTTTAGCCATCTCCATTGTTTAAGGCTTTCCTCTTTCAGTTTCTTTCTGAAAGAGTTTGTCTCATGATAGTCTGACTTTGACTTGTTTAACTAGCAATAGTCTACTATAGAGTTTGTATTGGCTGCCTATTCAACACTCATTTACTGTCTATTACAAAGCAATTTACTCCCTCTTTTGCTACCAAAATTTGCACAACTGTTTAGATTCCTGGAGGCCCATTTTATAGACCTGTCCCCAGACACAGAAGATGAATGCTCATTGTGGTTATATCATAGCTCTTCTTCTAGTCTTCCTGCTAATGACTGGTCTAGCATGGGTATGTGACACATTTCCGTCACATACAAGTTACAAAACTTACCTACAACTCAGATTCTTTACTCTACAGTAAAGATCAACAATACCAACACCAACACTCTCTCAGGGCTATGAATTTGCAATGAGATGTTTTATATAGAGCCCATTGCTCAGCATTTCAGAAGTCTCCCTCCCTGAGTTCTGTGGGGACTCAGGGATAGATTTCCATCCTAGGTTTAACAAGAGAGAGAGATTCATGAATGTGCCTTCTACTCCTTGGTGGAATTATATACTGGTGTCATCTCGAGATGGCATGCACCAAATTTAACATGCTAGTTGCATTAGGGTTCTCTAGAGGGATAGCAATAATGGAATAGATATATATATAAAGGGGAGTGTAATAAGTATTAACTCACATGATCACAAGATCCCACAATAGGCCACCTCCAGGCTGAGCAGCAAGGAGAGCCAGTCCGAGTTCCAAAATTGAAGAGAACTTGAAATTCGATGTTGGAGGGCAGAAAGCATCCAGCATGGGAGAAAGATGTAGGCTGGGAGACTAGGCCCATCTCTCTTCTCACATTTTTCTGCCTGCTTATATTCTAGCCATGCTGGCAGCTGATTAGATTGTGTCCACCCAGATTAAAGGTGGGTCTGCATTTCCCAGCCCACTGACTCGAATGTTAATCTCCTTTGGCAACACCCTCACAGACACACCCAGGATCAATACTTTGTATCCTTCAATCCAATCAAGTTGACACTCAGTATTAATCATCACACTAGTGGTCACAGAGTAGAAAAAATGGAAAGAAAACAAGTCCTTGATGGCATCATTCCATTGCTGAATTAACTGATCCCTGAAATGCCTCTAGATTTCTTATTATGTAAGATAATAAATTGCTTGTTATTTAAAACACTATTAGTGTGGCTTTCCTTTACTCGCAGCTCAAACATCTCTAATTAATACAAGGCATTTGCTTTTAAAAAATACAAGTTAAATTCAAACTGAAGAGAATTAATATTGTGGCTGTACTTCCAGAATGTGATTTAAAGAACATTTCTAGAGCACCTACAATGCTCTGGGTATACAGCTACCCTCCCACTTTCCATCTTCGCAAGAGCCCTCTGAAACTAGTTATTTAATGTACAAGGAAACTGAGCAACAAAGTGATTCAGTAACTTGCTTGAAACAACACAGCTTGGAAATGGAGGCACTGAGAACCCAAGGCTGCCTGACTCAGAGCCTGACCTTCTCTCATAAACCATTGTGCTTTTAAATAAACCAAAAGTTTTTTTGATGGATATAAAATGGCCAAAATAGTACTGCAAACCTCTTTTCCACAGGCCAATATTTTAACAAAGACCAAACAAGTGTCTGCCAGAGGCATGCAGAGCCCCTGAATGTTATTCAGTCTCTCCTGGTAGTCCATATCCAGCTCATTCTTGTCCTCTAGAAGTCTGCAATAGAGGCAGGACTGCTTCTCGTGAGTCAGCCCCATAACTACCATCCTACCTACCTGCCCACAGCTGCCTGCCACTCACAAACACTCTCTTCACGAGCTTCAAACTCCCACTGGTGTGCAGCTTCCAAGGAAATATCATGACTATTGTTGAGAACCCCTGGATCCCACATGGAAGCCACTGAGCCAGGCCAATATTTTTGAGAATACATATTTTCTTGGCTCCCAACAGTCACAGGATCCCTGCCTGAAGTTTAAAAAAAAAGTAAAAACACTTTTTTTGGACAAAAGGCTATATTTTGTCTAAAAAAAATTAAAGGCAAAGGATACATTCATTGGGACTAGAAAAACAACATTCCAGTGGAAGATGTTTAAATGCAATTCAAATTCTGTCTGACAAGGTTTGAGTTATAACAAAGACTGAACTACCTCTCAGCTGCCATCTTTTAATTAGAATTGTGCTCTCAAAAGATATGTATGTGGTCCCTCCATTTAGAAGACTGGAATAATATTTTGACACATTTGCAAAAATCATGTGGAAAGACAGTACCAGGAAGGGAGTTAATTTTAATTATCTATCAACTGCAAATTACTATAATATAGGATACATGTTTATACCTCCATTATGTATTTTTAGAAATTCATTATTATTAACTCCTGGACAGAAGGACTTCTGACATGTTGAGCAATGGCCTCTATATAAAACATTTCATTGCAAATTCATAGGCCTGAGAGAGTGTTGGTGTTGGTATTGTTGATCTTTACTGTAGAGTAAAGAATCTGAGTTGTAGGTAAGTTTTGTAACTTACTGGTTATGAGCCCCTAACCCCTAATGTGATGGTATTTAGAGGTGGGCCTTTGGGAGGTAATTAGTTTTAGATGAGGTTAATGTGAGGGTCGGTCCCTTATGATGGGATTAGTGCCCTTCTAAGGGGAAGACACAGTAAGAAGTCGATAGCTGTCTGCAAACCAGGAAGCAAGCCCTCACCAGGGCCTGTGCTAGCAACTTGATCTTGGACTTCTCAGCCTCTAGAACTACTTGTTGTTTAAGCCACCCAGTCTATGTTATTTTGTTATAGCATCCTGAGCTAAGACATTGCTCAACTTTTTCCAGAACTTAATTAGTAGCCAGGCTCTTTAACAGCAAATATATACCAGTTCAAAAGTACCACACTGCTTTATGTTCCACATACCATATTGGTTAACCATAATGCACTAGGCAATGGCATCTGAAGGTCATTGGCCTATCTTGAGGTATCTTTATAGATTAGAAAAAAAAAATATGGTTTAAAAATAAGGGCTGAAAAACTGTGCTGTTGGTGGAGTCTTAGATAATCAAATAGCCTTAACGAACATTTCTGATCAGTTCACCAGTGTCAATTGAAAGAGACTTTATTTTTCTGTCTACTAAACTATAAGGCATCTGAGGGTAGGACCCATCTAATGTAATAACATATGCCAGTTATTTAATATTTAGTGGCTGCAAAGTATTGTTCTAAGTGGTTTGCATGTATAAAGTCATTTAATCCTGACAACTCCATTAGATTTTCAATTGAAAATTAGATTATCAATTAATTGTTACCATTATTCTTGTTTTATAGATGAGGAAACTGCAACAAAAATATTAAATAATGGTTAGAGGAACTAGTAAGTGGCAGGGCTGGGGATGAATGAAAGTAGTCTGGCCCCAGAGCTCCATCTCAACCCTCTGTCTCATTCACTGCTAAATCCCTAGTGCTCAGCCCAGAGCCCAAGAATTGGCTTCACTAAGTGTGCATTGAATGCATACCTAATAGCTGTTATTATTAGACGAATGCCAAAATCAGTCCCATAAACTTACTATGCATTAAAACAAGAAAGTATCCAGGAAATGGGGCTGAAATCCTGTCATTTAGGAACAAAGGAGGAAGCTGGTAGAGGAGTGAAGGTTTGCTGGAGGTGGACTGGCTGCAATGCAGGAGGAAATAGCATTACTGCATTTTGGCTTTATTTCTTATAAGACTGATCTACCAGTACTACCACTAGCATTTTATGATTTTTAAGTGTCAGAATTTATTTTTGTAAAAATCAGAGAATCCATGTTCTTAAGGCATTTCAAATATGAAATGTATGGACTCTGTCAGACATCCCTCTGGCCTCCACTGGCTCCTGTGACTTTGCTACCCAATTCCCACAGGCTTCTAAGCTACAGGCTCCAATGCAGCTGACCCCATGGGACGCCAGCCCCTTCCTGCCAAACTTAGCTCCAGCAAGGGAGCCTTTAGAGCCACTACCTCTGGGAAGCGCCTCTACTCTCACTGAGGCTGGCGGCTCTAAGACACAGCCGTTTTGATTTCTCTCCCTCACATGGAAGGTGGCTGACACTTGGCCATATGCCCACTTGTCCCCATGACATATCCACCAGCCTCAGAGTAGCTACCTGTCAGGCCCAGGCTCTTGTTTGTTTGCAGAGAAGGCGCAATCGGGGACAAGAAAAGGTGGGAGCTGTAGGAGTAGAAAGGCCTGGGACAGTGGATTGTAAGAACAGTAGCCAGGGAAGGAAAAGAGGGAAGGATTAGAGGGATCAAATGAGATTAAATGAAGCCACCAACCTAAGTCAGATATAAGGAATTACAGTCATAAAAGTATCATATGTGATAATTAAGAAACCCACAATGTATAGGAATATACAGGAAGCTTGTTACTAATGGAAAGAACTTGAACTACACGTAAAAAAAAATTGTCACCACCTCTTAGAAATAGATCATATTTCTTTATTTCATAGGGCAGAATAAATTGCAGAGAGAAAAATTTTAGATCAATGTAAGGAAAATTGTCAAACAAATAATCCTATTTTAAATTTAATGGGCTGTCTGTATGACAACACATTTTCTATCACTTGGGCATTTAAACAAAGCTTAGGTAATTACTTCTCAGGAATGATATATGTTGATAACGACCTTCTAAATTCCTTAAATCAAATGTCCAGCATTCTTCCCCACAACTCCAATAACTGTAAAGATGACCTTTCTGCAAGCCCTCATAGCAAGAGAATTTTAAGTTGAAGGACTAAAAACTTTTATGAGATAAACAATGTTAGAAGAACTAAGGGCATAAAAGGGAATCTTAAAATATTTTAAATATCAGCAAAAACTGAGATAATAAAGACTCCCACACAAAGCAAATGAAGATGCTATCTTTAATTTTTATATAACTTAAATATTACTAATGGGTTCTGAGATGAAAATTTCAGGCCATTCATTGCTCAGGATCTCCCTTTTTATGCATTGTCAAAGACATGCTTAGAATAAATTGTGCTCTGTGTGAGGAAAGCATTGCCTTGTGAGAGGCATTTGCTCTCACCTTTCTCTCTCCCATCTTTTCTTCCCTCCAAGAGGTCAATGCCTTTTGGATTTTATAAATCAGAGTTATCATCTTGGACGCCCAAGTCCAACTCTACTGCATGGCTGCAGGACGACGAACACTTCAGATAACATGCTACTGTTGCCTTATTTAGCATATCTGCTCTAGCAGCAAATGAGTGTTTTCAAATCTCTAAACACCAGGAGATTCTAGAATGTGGCAGGATTCTTGGACTTGGCTCCCCAGTCTGTTTTTGAGGACTCTCTTCCTGACTTCTGCTCTTTTCACTATACAGGAAGGCCGTTCTGAGACCCAAATTATTCAACTTCTGCCTTCCTTTTCCTCCCTGAAAACCACGGCAATAAACCTCTACTCCTAGTTTGCCATGTGCTCAATCCCCATTTTCTTCTCCCAAATCCCCAGTCCTCCCTTTTCTAATTATTTCCCATGGTAGGCAGTTAATATTTGCTTATTCTCAGAACAAAATTCTCTTGATTGCTAAATAGGTATAGAAAAGTAAATTTGACTACACTAGAATTTTGCTTCAGGGAAATTCATGGTCAGAAAGAAGTCATATACTGTATATGCTTTCCCACAGAGACACATTTCAATTACGTTCTTTATTATGGCAAAAACGTAATGATCATTCACTGCAAATTATAATTAACTCTTTAGAACAAGATAGTTTCTTCTCTTTAAAAGAAAAGCTTTAATATGAACTTTTAAATAACAGCACACAGTTATTTCTATAAATCGATTAAGAATAAGTGAGCAATATAAAAAATACATACTCATAAGCTGGACCCAAGTTTAAAAGTTATAATGAAGGTAAGGGGGCAAGAGAGGGACAAGATTTTTTGAGGAAAACAAATCTTTCCATTTAGTTTCATGTTAAAAAATTACCATCAGAATTGTTTATTATTATTACTAAATAAGTAAACTTTTAATATGCATGTATATATTCATTATTACAAGGGCAGGGATATGAAAACACACAGGAGCAAAGAGGGAGACACATGGAGGACGAGGAGGCGTGCAGGACAGGATGGTGCCATGCTCTGGGGTTAAAGAGAACAAAGGAGTGAGGAAGGAGGTGGAAAAAGAGGAAGAACTACATTTCTAAGAAAAACAAGACAGCTGTGCCAATGAAAAAAAGAATAGCATGAGGGATCAAGAAGGTCAACATCTTCTACTGGCCATAATGAAATAAACAAATGATTACCAGCTGTTACCAGCGATTCCTTCAGGCAGGTTCACAACTGGTTGCTCATTCATCAATTTGGCATCATAAGGGTATTTATATTTTTTAACTGGATTCAAATACCTTTAGATGCAGCATTTCTTCCCCAGTTTACCATTAGCCTAAAGACATCTTAGCATCTAAAATTTTAGGAGGAATTTTAAAAAGGGTATTGGATTTCTCCTAGAATAGAGAACTCAGGTTTGAATCTTGATATTATAGGGCAGAGACCGCAACCCTAGTTACTCCTTCTCCAGGCTTCTGCTTGTGTCAATCAATCCCCAAATCCCCACCCTCCCTGTAGTTTGCCAAGGCAACTTGCCTCAAATTCTTGTTTTAGGAAATTTCAGTTTCTAAGGATCTTGCTCTCCTGAAGCAATCCCTATCTTTCTTTTCAACTCCTGTCTGCAGAGTCTCTGCCTCCTAGGAGCCCCACTGCTAGATAAACAAATGATAAAAACAAAAGTCTTAATGTCCTTTCTAATTTTGAGCAATCTGCCAAAATTCTCCCTTCTAGATCTTGTCCTCATCCTGTCTTGAGTCTAGCCTCCTCAGAGGCCCACAAGTGCTCCATCCTCCATGCTCATAAGGTCTGGAGTCTGCACTCAAAATCAGCAACACTGTCTAGAACTTAATCCCAAGTTCTGCCCTCTTCCTATGGAAAGTACTGTGTTTCCCTGCCTCTGAATGGAGAGACTTCTCTGTTAAGTATTTCCATCGTTGTCTTAGCTCCAGAACTCTCCTCAGATGAGCAGAAAATTGACTTTATTAATTTTAACATAAGGGGTAAGAAGACCTCATAACATTACCTGCTCAGTTGAGTAGGCATGGCACAGGGAGAAAACAGTCTCAGGACACAACTCATCTCCTTGTTGTGTCAGCTCAGAAAATGAAAAGCCCAGTTCCTTCTCTGAACCCCTCAGGTTGGGTATGTTCGGGAAGTAAAAAATATTTTTTAGAATCTAAAATCTCAAAATAGAGTAGTATGAGGCTTATAGCACATATTACAGAATCCCCCTCTCACCTCCAGGGGATCAAAATCTGTATTCTAGAAGTGCACTAAGGTGCTATCATGAAACATACAATGTTCACACCAAGTTGAAGAAATAAAGTCTCTAAATAGTCTTCTATCAATTCAAGCCAGGTTTTGCCCTCAAATGTGTTTAGGTCAGGCCAGGAGAGTTTTCCTGCCAAATAGGCAGGTAAAAAATCAACCAACCAACCAACCAAGCAAACAAGTAAGAAACCTCTCAGTTTTCAGGACATTTTGGATTTCAGAACTGTGCATAAGGCATTGAGAACCAGCAGCATAAAGAGGGTAATATACAGAGAGGTAGGAAAAGGTTCTTACAAAAAAATAAGGGAAGCAAACAGAAACAAAGCTAGCAAAGGCACGGGTTGCATGAAGAATGAACGACTGAATGATCATCATCCACGTGAAAGAGGGAAGTGTAGTAAGCAAGGAGGAGGGCACCACACATAGTGGGGCTGTTCCACCCACACACGGGCAGGTATTATGTCAGGCAGAAGGACACGGATGCAGAGGCCCTGGAGACTGAAGAGCAGCCTAGAGCCCCAGAGTGCTGGAGGCGGGAGGGGGGGTGGGGGGGTGCGGTTGGGGGGGTGGAGGGGGTGGGGGGGGTGCGGTTGGGGGTGGGGAAATTTAAGCCCTAGGTTAAGGGCAGGCAACTGGAGCCAAGAGGCAGATGGTCCAGAAACTCTCCCACCACTTCCACAACCAGGAAAAAGAAAAGGGACAATTTTAAAACTGGAATCTTAGTGACAGGAGAAATTTCAGTATCCCTATTTGATCTGTTACCTTAGACTCCCTTATATGCTAGTAAACGTCATCTTTTCGTCTATAAAATCTATTTATCTCACTGCCAGGTTTTCATAGTCATCTTTATTACTTTTATTTCGAATGCACACAGGAGGTATTTATTTTGGATCAGAGACAGGTTTCTTATTACCTCACAGTAAATACTAAGTGCATTGTCTGCCTTTTTCCCCAGTCTTTACCCCTGGAACCAGGCAATGAGAGCCAGGTCAATTGCCCTTCGTGAGTAGCTGGATGCTCCGTAGGTAAGGGAAGAGGACAAATGATTTTTCTCTGCTTATAAAGGGAAAGATATCTCTGGAAGCTAGGGCTTTCTACAAAAGCACCAAGAGACCCAGGGAAGTTTTCTGTTTCCACACTTACATGGTTTTAGTGAGCATTAAATGAGAATTATGGAAGATATTAACGCAAAGTCTGGTGCATTTTATTCTATATGATATTCTAATTAATCTTGTAGTAAGGGTAAGTAGAACAAATATTGTCTGTCTTGTACAACAGGTATTCCAGGAAAGTCAAGACAATGATGTAATATTCTTGGAGGCTATTTTGAAGACTTAAAAGATAGTGCCCTGACCTAGATGTTATACTGTATTTCTTTAAGAAATTATGTACAAGTTAATGAGACACTTTGGGCTAGAGGTGCCCTATCTGTGACTTAACATGTCGAAGCTGCCATAGTGCATTTCACTTGCTCTGTGAGGTTAAATCACAAGGGCGCTGTTGGTGATCTGAATGTGGTTAGTGCGACTGCAACGTAAGAAATTGGGTCATTACTATTTAAAATCAATCTAAACATTACATCTAAATAGAGTTTGTTTTATTTTTAGCAATTAGATCTAAGGAAGACATGCAACTCTAAGATAAATATCTTTTAAGAAAAAAAGTTATAGAATGGCAGAAAGACAAAGCACTTTGATATTAGTGTTTCTGCTAATTAGTATATAGTTATTATATAGCAGAATATTTAATTGAGTCTAATAAAAAAAGTTAGAAGTGGTCATTGCTTTGCCATTATAGTGCTTTACATATTTCCAGTTGTTTCTGATGAAAATATAATACCATATAGAAAAGCATATTTATTATTCATTTTATGAGTGGGTTATTAAAAATAAAAATTTTCCTTGGGAGATTGGAGAAATACGACTATGTATAGAATGTAAGTTATAAAAAGATCTTCAAAAATGTATTAATGTTGGTTTACTGCTTCTCTTGTTCTTCCAAACACTTTCCAAGCTGCAGGGATGAAGAAAGTGGCAGTGCACTGAGTCAGGCCGGTGAGGTCTAGTGTGGCTCTGCTTCAGCCATCCTATGGCCTCGGGCCTCAGTTTCTCTAACACTAAGTCATATCACACACCTTTGGGCAGCATGATAGAAGGTTATTCAGAGAAAAAAATATGAAGATATCTATCTTATGAATCTTTGTAATCCCAATTGATGGTGCAGAGTTGGTTTCCATTAAACATTTGCTTAGTAAATGAAAAAGGAATAAAGGAAGGAAGGAAGGAAAGAAAGAGGGATAGAGGGAAGAAAGGAAGGAAGGAGGCTGTATCTGTGTGACAAAGAGCCCTGTGAGAATATAGGTGACTTTAATGTTTGTCTGACTTCTGTGTCTTTCATGCTTGGGTCTATCTAAATCAATTGGCCCACCACCTGTTTTTGTAAATAAGGCTTTATTCAAACTCAGCCACATCTATTCAGTTACATAGTGTCTATGGCTGTTTTCATGCTATAACCAGAGCTCCAAGAGTTGAGTAGCTGTAAAAGAGACCATACAGTCACCAAACTTAAAATATTTACTATCTAGCCCTCTCCAAAAAAAAAAAAAAGTTTGCCAACTCCTTATCTAAATAATCCACATAGCTCTGGTCTGCCCTAAAGAATGAGTCTAAGGAATGATTTATAATAACAGAAGACTTCACCACTAATTTGGATACAGAGCTTCGGCATCATGAAGGGCAATCCTCGAAAGGCAGCTGCATAGGGAGACTTTTAAAACTACTATCAACCTTTAAAAACCCAGTTCTTGAAAATTCTGAAAATGCGAGCCTTTGAAAAGAACCAGGATATGTTGTGCAGAGCAGAAATGTCCTAACCATTGCTGTCAAACAGTTAATGCTAACTCACAACACATTTTCCCAAAAAGTTAATGTGATCATACATCTGTATTAACTCAGTAGAGGTGCAAATGTCTACCTATACTCCCGACATAATTATTAAGAGTGCCCCTTTTCATGATGAAATGCCCTGATTTAGAGAATCTATTCTATGGCCATGATTTGCATACTTGATCCTAAATTTATTGTGTTTGCTCTTGTCAGACCAGACTCTTCTTTTTTTTGTCAGTTTTAGAGTTTCTCATTGAGCCTCAGGGTATTTGATTCATCTTTGTTGTTTTTAATCATGATTTTTGTTTTATATTCTGAAGCAGCCTTTGCTAAAAGACCACAGAGTTTGAATTTTGACTCTGTTTTTAAGAAAATTACCTTGCAAAGGTTTGTATCTGAATGTTCTTCATGTATGACATTCTCCCAATGAAGATAAAAATCGAATTCTCTTGCAAATACAGTCTAACTACTAGGCTGATATATTTCTGCCTCGTTTTTTATAAGAACATTGACCTCTGTGGAATTAAAATCATTTAACTTCTCTTCCCTTATGGCTGTGTTTAAGAGTCATCTCCAAGTATTCTTTGAAGCCATATCTGAGAATCAGTGATCATTAAGATGCTCAAAATATCTCCCCTGAAAATGGAAGCTTTAGTCATAGGAGGACCAATCCACATCTGATACATTGCCTTTGCTAACCTTCATGGGAAAATGGTTGAAAGTCATTACCAAGTGTGTTAGCTCCACATAGACTATTTAAAAAAATAGTTAACGACTGTGGAAAGAATTTAACATGAAGGTAATTTTACAACTTACATAGGCTGACAGATTGTCTGTCAAAAATGTTTTAAGCATCCTAGTGGCCATGAAAACTTTATCTTATCCCTAGGAAATATTTTGGTCAGCATAGATCTGTGCTATCTAGTACCAAGAACTACTAGCCTTGTGGCTATTTAAATTTTAATTAATTAAAACTAAGGAAAATCAAACATTTAGTTCCTCAGTTGCAGCAGCCGCATTTTAAGTGCCCAATGACCACACAAGGCTAGTGATTACAGTATTGAACAGTGCAGATATAGAACATTTCCTTACCACATAAAGTTCTATTGTTCAGCACTGGACAGATGGATGGAGAGAGATGATTAGGCTAGGTCAGTTAACATATCTATAACAATACAGTATCTTTCTTCTAATTAGCAAATGTTATGCTGTGAAGCAGAAGTATTAAACTGCTTGAATTCAATGTATTTATTAAGCAACTGTCATATGATAGGCTGTGTGGTGTTTGTTGTGAAGAATTAAAGAAAAATGTTGCCACTGAGGATAGCCAACCTGAAGAACTGGCTGTGGACAAGCTATGTTTCAGTTGGTGGGATGAGTATGAACAGCCAAGCATAAAAAGAACAGCACAACCACGTGCAGAATATCAGAGAGAAGAAACCGTATCGAATCAACCACATTGCTGGGAGATACCTTAAAAGAACAAAATATTTATTCATTCATACTTTTGCAACAAGCCTGTGAGGAGAGCAAAGCGTCTCTCAGTTTCATAGGACATAGTCAGTGTCTTACCCATCAGTAGTGGTGTTACTAACATGAGAGCAGGGCTCCCAGGTGGGTGCCACTTCTATCATATTGCAACCCTATAACCTAGAAGTTGTAGACATAGAATAAGGGAACAAACTGTAAATGGTAATAGAAAAACATTAACTTTATAGAGTACATTTTCATTAAAGTGAGAAAGGTCTACTAAGGATACAACTTGAAGTTTCAATTTTCTTCTAAAATTTCCATTAAATCTAAACATTTAGGGAAAAATATTATTTCCAAAAGTGTTTATGATGTTTCTATAAGTAATGCAGTTAAGAAAATGAGGTGAATTTATGGACTAGCACTGCATATGTTCCAAAATAAGAAATCAAAAGGCTTACACTAATTCGGGTCCTCACCTAGAAAAGGGGACGTATTTAGAGGCATCGTCATTTGGAGGCTGTTCTGCTCAGCCTATGGCTGCTTTGTCCTTCTGATCACAGAGGGCAGCCTAAGGTTTAGCATCACTGTGTACATTTTTATGAGGTTCTGGATAGTGTCACCTTTTTTTACTTAATCTGACAGAGAATGAAAGAAGAAAACAGATGTTGTAAATGCATGTTTGTGGTAATGTAATTTCTTTCGAAGGGCATTAGGCTATTTCTGTCTTAAAGGTTAAAGTAATTTTAAAGCATAAACGTTTGAGTGTCAAGTACAAAAGCAGAATAACAGTTCATTATCCAAATATCTAACAACGCACCAGAAACCAAAATGACTTTCTTCACCATAAAAGACTCTTCAGTTGGCTTTCTGGTGAACACTCAGTAGTAACAGTTCTGTAGTTCTGGTTTATAGCTTCAGGGTCTCTTTTTTAGTGCTTTATCTTTTACCTCCAGGCTGATATATTTCCATCCTCATATATAAAGCAGAAAACAGTGGCCTTGAAATTGACTTCACAAAGAGACCATAGATCTCTACAAAGAGGAGAAAGAGAAAACTAAAGTCTTGGTCAATAGAGGAGAAAAAGGAAGTAATTAATATGCACTTGTTGAAATGCTAACATCATTCATGTTTGGAAACAAGGACTCTTCTAGCATGTATAATTGGGTCATGCTCTTGGATTGGCGTTATAGCTCAACAAAAAGGAGACCAGCTTGGGCAACCCGTCTCTACTAAAAATACAAAAAATTAGCCAGGCGTGGTGGCATACACCTGTAGTCCCAGCTACTTGGGAGGATGAGGCAGGAGAATTGTTAGAACCCTAGAACCTGGGAGGCAGAAGTTGCAGCGAGCTGAGATCACACCAGCGTGGGCGACAGAGTGAGACTCCATCTCTTAAAAAAAAAAAAAAAAGAGAGAGAGAGAGAGCACAGAAAACTAGTTTATCCATACAGGACAATTGTGAAGATCACCTGTGAACCTGTGATATATAATGACAATATTCATATTGACAAGTGTATATAAATTTATGTAAAGGTGAGCTATTCTGATTGTGTAGATTGTAATAGTTTAGGAACCTATGCTTACTCTAAAATAAGCCTGAGCATTGCTGGGACAGAAATTGAACCTGTTTTACTAAATCCAGCACTTGAGAGGCTTAACTTTTTCATCCCTACAGGGCAACTTTATGAGGCAGGCACTGAGGAATGAGAGTCACATATTCAGTTGGTATCAGAATACAATGATGTGATTCCCTGCCGATAGGGGTTCTAGAGTCCTAGATTTTTGAAGACTCTGGTTATCTTTTCCATTAGCTCTCAGACTATCAATGATAAGGAAATCTCATTATCTTTTGAAACAGTGCCTTGTCTTTAAGCTTATCCAAAGTCCTTAAGTGCTGCCTATTCCTGATTTATTCTCCAGGAGCATTTTTATTTTTAGCTTTGCTTCTTGCAACTAAAAAGTTTAGCTCATTCCCCAAGGAAATGTAACAGCCTTTTTCCTGGGAAGGAAACCTAGAAACATTTGTCCTGAGTGATATACCTCCTGTTTGGGGTTTGCACACAGATTCTACTGGACATTTCCAGGGCATTGTTTGACATTCAGAGGTAACATGTAAAATTGAGTATATGGTACCTCTGTCACACATTAAAGTGATGTGAGCCATGCTTGAGCTAAGAGACACAAGAGTTTTGATTTCTCCCATAGCAAGAAATTATATCCTGTAACATGTGTTTGGTAATTACAAATCTTTGCGTGGGCATCAGTGCCATATGCATAATATACCCCGGTGGCACAATTTCAAGGTTGCAGAGTCACATTTTGTGGACGAATCATTTATAATTACCCACTGCTACTGCAGCATTGTCTGTCACACTTTGCTCTGCATGGATGATTCTATAACGAATTTTAGTGTTGCTAAGTGATTTCTTTAAAACACAAGTTAATGCTAGCGTATCTGAGATATTTCTTAAGGACTATGATAAAATGTCATCCTCTATCTTGGAAAAGGAGTAGGATAAAAAGAAAAAGAACGGTAACCAAACCTTCATTGTTCTCTTATCATAACAGTAGAATAATCTTGTAACAGTAGTAAGGACACATTAACATTTGTGTACTTTTTTTTTAACCAAGACTGCTTACCTTTTTGAATTATAAAAAATATGATTAAGTGACAGAGCTTAGATATGTTCATTTCTGTATGCAACTTGCTCACATGAAAAGATACATGCATTCATACTTTCTTTCATTTTTTTAAATTGATCTTCACTTCAACCCTGCAAAGTATGTATTATACTTAAAATAGAATATCCAAGTGGTTAAAAGCATAGGCTCTCAGAGATTAAGAGTTTGACAGGCATAGTTTAAATTCCTGGTTCCACTAGTCTTTAGTTATGTGACATCCACCCCACCCAAGGTCAATTAACTTTTGTTTGCCTTGGTTTCTCCACCTGTAGAATGAGGAAAATAACATAATCTCCTCATTGAATTGTTGCTGTGATTAAATAATTAATATAAATATGCACTAAATGATAATTATTCAATATTAGCCATTATTTCCATTATAGTCATTTTACAGATGAAATGATAGTTTTAGAGAGATAATGTAATTTGCCCCAAGATTTACATTGCTAGTGAGTAGTTGACCTGGGATTTGAATCCTCTCTAGCCAATAAGAATAAGAATCCCATGATTATCTGTATTTTTAGAAAATTATCTCTGACAGTCAGGAGCCTGTCACAATGATTCAAGTTGACAAACCATTAAGATAAAGAAAAGACAATCTATTAGGTTGGTACAAAAGTAATTACAGCTTTGCAATTAAAAGTAATGGCAAAAATCTCAATTACTTTTGCACCAACCTAATACTTTTATAACCAGATAGACACTGGATTCCCGTCTTAACCCTACACTTACTAGCTATGTGACACTGGGCAAATCATTTAACTTCTTGGATACTCAGTCTTCCCAACTTTATATTAGGAATAGCATCTACCTTTACATACATATTGTTGGGAAGACAATATTGTTGTGATTAAATATGATATTTGTAAATTAATTAGCACAGTGTCTGATACATGGAGGTATTCAAAAAATAACAGCTATAGTCATTGTCATTACCACTATATTGCCCAGAATTGCTCCCTGGAAGTTGCCACTATATAGCACTGTAATGTCACACAGAATGAACAAGTATTAGAGGCTCCACTCTTGTTCATAATGCTCCACTATAGAGATAATTGGGAAAGCCAGACGGATGGGGTATGAGAGAATTCTGTAGACGATAAAGCAACACTTCAGCAAATCTCAGTACTTTTTTTCTCAAACAGAAAATGAGAAGTAATGAGAAATCAAAAATTCAGATGTTAAAACTCAAAAATATTTAAATTATCTTATCCTTTAGACATATGTCAGGGCATCATATAATTTCGGCATTTTGATCTCATTTAGGAGGTTTAATGACCTTACTTTAAAAATCATATGAAAATTAAATTCAATAAAAATCAATGTATACTCATATCTACCTAACGTAATGAGAAAAAGTGGGTTTAGTTGTAAAGATCTCCAAACTTGATTTAAAGTATATGTGGCTGCCGCAGGAAAATGGAGAAGATGTAAAAAACCTCTTGATCTTAGAAAGAGCTGGGCACTTAAATTTAGAGACTAAATGAGAGCTAAGGGAAATCCATTTCTTTAATTATAACCTCATCAAAAGTATGTTAATCAAATGATAGTGATACATGAAGGATTTAGATCTATAAATGCCAAAATACAGGATTAATACATATAATCACAGGATTCTTGGGTAGCAATTTGTGTGAATACGATATCCATTGGTGATCAAACGAGAGCTATAAAGAATTTTTTGAAGGGAAAAGTAAAATTCACCTGTCATTTGTTTCATTTATTATTAATGCAAGGATATTGAATATCCAGATGATAATGCAAAGTAATCTCCTAAAATGTAAGTTTCAATTGAATTCAAAATGTTTAACTGTCATTCAGTTAGAAACTAAACAACCAGAGATTTAAAAGAGAAATTGCAGACTGACTGGCAGTGAAGCCTTCAGAGAAGAACACACCGTGACATAACCTTTCAGTGGTTTAAGCTTGAAAATCAAAACGGAAAGCTCTGAAGTACCATGTTTTACAACTTGGTGATGAGAATATGAAGATAAGTGAGCAAACGTAACTTAACTGATGTGTGAATATTCATATTCTAAAATATAAAATCAAGAATAAATGACTGTCAAGTGTATGCTGTCATGATATAACCTAGAGTAAATTTATATATATTATTAGTTCATACTTCTGCCAGTTACTTTATTTTAGCAATATACTGTTAAGGAAGACTAACTTATTAAGCAGGAGCCCTTAGTAAGTCCCCAAAAAGTTTATCTAACTTTTGTGGTAGACAATCTCTATTAAAAATTATTTCTTTAGTGGATTTAGTTGAAATAATATTCTCAGAAATATAAAGATTACACACAATGTTATGTAGCTTAGACTGTAATACAAGTATCAGAGTAGGTTCTGACACAAACTTTATGAAAATATTTTACTGCAATTAAAAATGTACAAAAAACTAAGGCTTAGTTTTTCTTTAGGCTTCAAACTATGGACATTTAGACTTGTAAAAAAAAAAGGGAAAATACTATAAATTGGCATGAAGCCTACTTAACATGATGAGAATGGAATTGATAATGTGGCAATCTCTGAAAAGAAATGGAAGCTGACTAGGTGAATAATAATGATGTGGAGTGCAACATGAGGCAAGATGATGCAAATACAGTGGTTCATCGTATAACAAAAACAGGGAGAGAAAAGCAGCTTACATCTTAAGTGTTCTTGTGAACCTATGTGTATCGAAATGAATTACATTTGTGAGGACTGCTGGGAAGGGGCTGAAGCGAAAGTGTCAGGAATGCTGTCCAACTAGTGTTATACTCAGCATTATTTTTCTAAAAACCAATAGATGCCATAACACATTCCCTTTTTATTAACAGATTTTCTGTGATTTTCTCAATTTATGTTACATTTACTTATTTAATTTGTAAGAAGTTTGATGTTCAATTTATAGAATCTAAGAAATGTTGGTCATTTTAAAATAAAATAAAAATTTTAAAATGCCATTTGGAATCTGTTCATGGAAATGCAAACTGTATACACTATTATTTAATATTTATATTTTCCCATTGAGCACAGTCTGAAAGCACTAACTTCCACAATCCCCCCGACTACAAAAACAAAACAAAACAAAACAAAACAAAACAAAAACCCAGAAACTGTGTTCTAAAATTTTCATTTAGTAAATGATATCCACGATTCTCTCTTCACTATTAGAAAACAATTAAATTGGGATAAGCAACATAAAAGGTGAAGCTGATTGATAAATAATTACTCAACCCTTCTCTCCCCACTATGTCCACTCTACATTTAGTAGGAATGTGGTAAAAAGAAATAACAGATACGAACTGCTCTTTATGATACAAATTTAAATATTAAATATTAATTTTAGCCTCCACCTTCCTTTATCTCTCCTGAACATTTCTCCCAGTGGTTTTAACCATCCACTACCTAGCAGTTTCTGGTACATAATAAAGCTTCACATGAAAGTTGAAAAGTTAAATAAATGACCACTTGATCTAATTTCACATAAAACCAAAGAGATGTGGACCAGAATCAAGTACAAACTTAAAATGGGTATCTGGAAAATATGATTCTGTCATCTGATGTGATATGAAAAACATATAGACATCTAGTAATTTGAATGCCAAATTACATCTAAGTTTATATTGTTCTTATAATGTAAAAAATAACATCTATTAAAGATAAGATTCCAAAATACTCTTCTGAAATGGACAATTCTAAAAAGAGGTTCGAAAATGTCATGCCAAAACATTTACCCCTTCCACCTTTTTCCATAGCCCACATAATATTTATTTATATAAATTATGCAAGATTCTAGATCTTACAATAGTAGAGAATTATCTTTGGACCAACTCTCCTGCCTATTACAACTAGAAATCTGGACAATTTATCTGAGTGAGTCTTACCAATAACTTCTAAGATCAAGATTCTAGACATAAGAGAAATTGAGATGTGTATCACACTCAGCTCACTCTTTCTCTTAAGGTATCTGCCCATGTGAATGCAGTAGCAAAGAGGCTTAAAAGCTAATAATAGGTTTGGCAGGCTCAAAAAGGAGGAGGATCTATGGTAAACATTATAGCCTGAAACCCCAAATGGTTACATCTTGGGAGGGTGAAGACAAAATAGAAATCCTCTTTGGTAGAAGTTAATATTTATTGAATTATTTCAAATATTATCTCTAAATAGCATCTAATTATCTCTAAAATTTTTCAAATGTGATTTTTCAAAATGAATTAAAAATGTATAAGCATACAAAATTGCAAGAACTGACCAAACTCCAGGAAAAAAAATAGACAATAGAAACAAACGTGATACATTCAAAAATCAAAGTGATCGTGTAGTTTTAAGATAATCATTATCAATATGTTTAAGAAATAGATAAAATTAGGAATTTAGGCAGAAAAATAGGAACTATAAAGAGAATCGAATGGACATTCTAGGACTGAAAAATGTAATAGTTGAACTTAGGAACTCAATGGGTGATTTAACAACCATTTGGACACAACTGCATGGAAATGCAGGAAACAATAGTAAATACGTGAGTAAATTTTTAAAATATTGACTATATTAAACAATAATAATGTATTGTGTTTAAAATATATGTATTTTTTAAATGACAAAGATGGCACAAAAGGCAATGGTTGTTAAGTAGACTTAAAGTGATTTGAGGTCCTGACATTGTCTATATTAGGAATATGCTATGATCTGAATGTTTTTCTCCTCTAATATTGGTGAGTTGAAATCCTGACTCCCCAATGCAATGCATTAGGAAGTGAGGAGTGTGGCAGGTCATTGGATCAGGGGTGGAGGCCTGTTGAATAGGATTAATGCCCTATAAAGAGACCTGAAGGAGCTTGTTTGCCCCTTCTTCCATGTAAGTTTACAGTGAGAAGACATCTAGGAAGGAAGAGCCTCGTCAGAGAGCAAATCTGCTGGCACTTTGATCTTGGACTTCCCGACTTCCAAAACTGTGAGAAATAAATTTCTCTTGTTTATAAGTTATCTAATCAATTTTGCTGTAGCAGCCTGAATGGACAAAATCAGAATTATTTATTTTCATTAAATTATGGTTAGAAAATTTAGACTTCTGTTTTGATTTAGGATTTTCTACTTAGCATAATATTCAAGACTCTTGTAAATATGTAACATTGTAGATGTTATTTGTTTTGTGTGTAGTATGCTATTTTTACCTTTTTGATCCTCTTAGTAATGTATGTTTAATATATATGTACACATATTTATATAAATAATTTTTGTTTAAGGATGGAGTGTAAGGCGTTTAGGACCTATTAGCAAGCTTGTCTCATGATTTTTCCCTGGCAGGTCTCTTTTAGTCCTCTTAGTAATATATTTGTGATATACATGTATACATATTTATATAAATAATTTTTAAGGGTGGGGAGTTTGTAAGGAGTTTAGGACAGTATTAGTAAGCTTGTTACATTATGATTTTTCCCTGGCAATTCTCTAATTTTGGTCCATTGTTGCTTATTAAAAATAAAAGTAAAAACATTAAAGAAATCATTCAAGATAGAGTATATTTTTAGGAGCAACCAAGTCCACTGTGGTTCTAATCAGAGGTGTTTTGTAGAGATGAGATATAAGCCCTGGCTCTACAGTTAGCCAAAGCTTCAGTTCTAGATTCAGGGAAGGATATCTTCCAGCCCCTGAGTTATGGCAACTGCAGTTAAAAAGCTATGCTACCAGCTTGAAACTCCCCAGCTCCAGAATGAGTAGAACTTGATGTTAACAGAGACACCTGGTTTCTGAACAGCAGCATAGATCAGCAATCATAGTCAAGTGAGGATAAAGAAAAATGCAATGTAAGACACTGAAAAAATTTCTGTAACATATTTTTTAAACATGCCATAAGGGCTTGAAATAATTTGTTTCCATAAAGTAAGGTTACTTCTTTTAAAAAAGAGAATTTTAGAAACCAAATATTTTCTCTCCTCAATTTGCACGTGTATGTTACATCTACCCTGTAAGAGAGGGCAAAATAAAAAGAATAAAAGTAAATGAAATATGCAAGAAAATAAAATAAATGTTGGAAATAGCAAAATGCATATTCATATATCAGAAAACTAAATTAGTGATAGGAAAGATAAATTTGACAAACATATCCAGAATGCAGAATAAATTATGAAACAAGAAACAAAAATAACTTAAAAGAATATTACAGGCATGGAATAAAGAACTGGAAAAGGCTGGGTGCAGTGGCTCACGCCTGTATTCCTAGCACTTTGGGAGGCCAAGGTGGGTGGATTGACTGAGCTCAGGAGTTCGAGAGCAGCCTGGCCAACATGGTGAAACCCATCTCTATTAAAAAATACCAAAAAAATTAGCTGGGCATGGTGGCCCATGGCCTGTAGTCCCAGCTACTCGGGAGCCCAAGGCACGAGAACCTCTTGAATCTGGAAATTCAGGAGGCAGAAGTTGCAGTGAGCTGAGATGGTGCCACTGCACTCCAGCCTGGGCAACAGAGTGAGTCTCTGTCTCCAAAAGGAAAAAAAAAAAAAAAGAAATGTAAATCCAAAAATGAGAATAGTAAGAAAAGTTCAATGACAGTAAAAAAAAAACAACAGTAATACAAGAAAGAAGAGATAACATGATCTGAGTGTGATAGTATTGATGAAGACACATCAGATACTTCCGTAGTCATTGGAATATAGTGCTGAATAACATAAATTATGTGCATTTTACATTCCAGTTGGCACAGTATCAACAAATAACATAATATCACAACAGTGAGAGTGCTATCAAGGAAATGCAACAGCCTAGGTGGATAGAAAGTGACAAAGGGGCAGTGGCTGCTTTAGAAAGGATTACCATAGAAGTTCCATGAGAAGGCGGTTTTGTGTAGACCCAAGAAAGATTCAGGAGGAAATCACCAGGTATACAGAGGTGAATATGGTTTAGGAAGGAATAGAGAAAATATTTTTATGCTGTAGACTAATATTATTGTGAGTAAAACTTCAAAAAAATTCCAATTGTGACTATAGTTGATTATGTAAACTGTAACTTAAGAATATTAAAATATTTTCCAAGTTCCATTTCCAAAGGCCAGTCTCCACTCTCTCCCAAAAATGTATGCCAGTGAAGTTTTATATCTGTAGTATAGATAACTTATAAAAATTTCTTTAAATTTCCTTTTTTTCTGACCATCTGCATTCAGAAATTATATGTGCAAGGCAAAAATGAGCAAGCTAATTTGGTAGTTTAACATTCATTTAAGTTTAAAAGTTCTTTGATATATAACACATTTTATTTTATTTATTTATTTATTTTATTATTATACTTTAAGTTCTAGGGTACATGTGCACAACGTGCAGATTTGTTACATAGGTATACATGTGCCATGTTGGTGTGCTGCACCCATTAACTCGTCATTTACATTAGGTATATCTCCTAATGCTATCCCTCCCCCCTCCCCCCAACCCATAACAGGCCCCGGTGTGTGATGTTCCCCACCCTGTGTCCAAGTGTTCTCATTGTTCAATTCCTACCTATGAGTGAGAACATGTGGTATTTGGTTTTTCTGTCCTTGTGATAGTTTGCTCAGAATAATGGTTTCCAGCTTCATCCATGTCCCTACAAAGGACACGAACTCATCTTTTTTATGGCTGCATAGTGTTCCATGGTGTATATGTGCCATATTTTCTTAATCCAGTCTATCAATGATGGACATTTGGGTTGATTAGAAGTCTTTGCTATTGTGAATAGTGCCGCAATAAACATACATGTACATGTGTCTTTATAGCAGCATGATTTATAATCCTTTGGGTATATACCCAGTAATGGGATGGCTGGATCAAATGGTATTTCTAGTTCAAGATCCTTGAGGAATCGCCACACTGTCTTCCACAGTGGTTGAACTAGTTTACAGTCCCACTAACAGTGTAAAAGTGTTCCTATTTCTCCACATCCTCTCTAGCACCTGTTGTTTCCTGACTTTTTAATGATCATCATTCTAACTGGTGTGAGATGGTATCACATTGTGGTTTTGGTTTGCACTTCTTTGATGGCCAGTGATGATGAGCATTTTTTCATGTGTCTGTCGGCTGCATAAATGTCTTCTTTTGAGAAGTGTCTGTTTATGTCTTTTGCCCACTTTTTGATGGGGTTGTTTGATTTTTTTCTTGTAAATTTGTTTCTTTGTAGATTCTGGATATTAGTCCTTTGTCAGATGGGTAGATTGCAAAAATTTTCTCCCATTCTGTAGGTTGCCTGTTCACTCTGATGGTAGTTTCTTTTGCTGTGCAGAAGCTCTTTAGTTCAATTAGATCCCATTTGTCAGTTTTGGCTTTTGTTGCCATTGCTTTTGGTGTTTTAGACATGAAGTCCTTGCCCATGCCTATGTCCTGAATGGTATTGTCTAGATTTTCTTCTAGGGTTTTTATGGTTTTAGGTCTAACATTTAAGTCTTTCATCCATCTTGAATTAATTTTTGTATAAGGTGTAAGGAAGGGATCCATTTTCAGCTTTCTACATATGGCTAGCCAGCTTTCCCAGCACCACTTATTAAATAGGGAATCTTTTCCCCATTTCTTGTTTGTGTCAGGTTTGTCAAAGATCAGATGGTTGTAGATGTGTGGTATTATTTCTGAGGGCTCTGTTCTGTTCCATTGGTCTATATCTCTGTTTTGGTACCAGTACCATGCTGTTTTGGTTACTGTAGCCTTATAGTATAGTTTGAAGTCAGGTAGCATGATGCCTCCAGTTTCGTTTTTTCTGCTTAGCATTGTCTTGGCTATGCAGGCTCTTTTTGTGGTTCCATATGAACTTTAAAGTGGTTTTTTTCCAGTTCTGTGAAGAAAGTCAATGGTAGCTTGATCAGGATAGCATTGAATCTGTAAATTACCGTGGGCAGTATGGATATTTTCATGATATTGCTTCTTCCTATCCATCAGCATGGAATGTTCTTCCATTTGTTTGTGTCTTTTATTTCATTGAGCAGTGGTTTGTAGCTTTCCTTAAAGAGGTTGTTCACATCCATTGTAAGTTGGATCCCTAGGTATTTTATTCTCTTTGAAGCAATTCTGAATGGGAGTTCACTCATGATTTAGCTCCCCGTTTGTCTGTTATTGGTGTAGAGGAATGCTTGTGACTATTGTACGTTGATTTTGTATCCTGAGACTTTGCTGAAGTTGCTTATCAGCTTAAGGAGATTTTGGGCTGAGACGATGGGGTTATCTAAATATACAATCATGTCATCTGCAAACAGAGACAATTTGACTTCCTCTTTTCCTAATTGAATACCCTTTATTTCTTTCCCCTGCCTGATTGCCCTGGCCAGAACTTCCAACACTATGTTGAATAGGAGTGGTGAGAGAGGGCATCTGTGTCTTATGCCAGATTTCAAAGGGAATGCTTCCAGTTTTTGCCCATTCACTATAATATTGGCTGTGGGTCTGTCATAAATACCTGTTATTATTTTGATATAGGTCCCATCAATACCTAGTTTATTGAGAGTTTTTAGCATGAAGGGCTGCTGAATTTTGTCAAAGGTCTTTTCTGCATGTATGGAGATAATTATGTGGTTTTTGTCTTTGGTTCTGTTTCTATGCTGGATTATGTTTATTGATTTGTGTATGTTGAACCAGCCTTGCATCCCAGGGATGAAGCCAACGTGATCTTGGTGGATAAGCTTTTTGATGTGCTGCTGGATTCGGTTTGCCAGTATTTTATTGAGGATTTTTGCATCGATGAACAGGGATATTGGTCTAAAATTCTCTTCTTTTGTTGTGTCTCTGCCAGGCTTTGGTGTCAGGATGATGCTGGCCTCATAAAATGAGTTAGGGAGGATTCCCTCTTTTTCTATTGGTTGGAATAATTTCAGAAGGAATGGTACCAGCTCCTCTTTGTACCTCTGGTAGAATTTGGCTGTGAATCTGTCTGGTCCTGAACTTTTTTGGTTGGTAGGCTATTAATGGTTGCCTCAGTTTCGGACCTTGTTATTGGTCTATTCAGGGATTCAACTTCTTGCTGATTTTGTCTTGGGAGGGTGTATGTGTCCAGGAATTGATCCATTTCTTCTAGATTTTCTAGTTTATTTGTGTAGAGGTGGTTATAATATTGTCTGATGCTAGTTTGTATTTCTGTGGGATTGGTGGTGATATCCTCTTTAGCAGTCTTTATTGCATTTACTTGATTCTTCCCTCGTTTCTTATTAGTCTTGCTAGCAGTCTATCAATTTTGTTGATCTTTTCAAAAACCAGCTTCTGGATTCATTGATTTTTTGAAGGGTTTCTTTGTGTCTCTATCTCCTTCAGTTTTGCTCTGATCTTAGTTATTTCTTGCCTTCTGCTAGCTTTTCAATGTGTTTGCTCTTCCTTCTCTAGTTATTTTAATTGTGATGTTAGGGTGTCGATTTTAGATATTTTCTGCTTTCTACTGTGGGCATTTTGTGCTATAAATTTCCCTCTACACACTGCTTTAAATGTGTCCCAGAGATTCTGGCATGTTGTATCTTTGTTTTCATTGGTGTCAAAGAACATCTTTATTTCTGCCTTCATTTCGTTATGTACCCAGTAGTCATTCAGGAGCAGGTTATTCAGTTTCTATGTAGCTGAGTGGTTTTGAGGGAGTTTCTTAATCCTGAGTTCTAGTTTGATTGCACTGTGGTCTGAGAGACAGTTTGATATCATTTCTGTTCTTTTACATTTGCTGAGGAGTGCTTTACTTCCAATTATGTGGTCAATTTTGGAATAAGTGCGATGTGGTGCTGAGAAGAATGTATATTCTGTTGATTTGGGGTGGAGAGTTCTATAGATGTCTATTAGGTCCACTTGGTGCAGAGATGAGTTCAATTCCTGGATATCCTTGTTAACTTTCTGTCTCGTTGATCTAATATTGACAGTGGAGTGTTGAAGTCTCCCATTATTATTGTATGGGAGTCTAAGTCTCTTTGTAAGTCTCTAAGGACTTGCTTTATGAATCTGGGTGCTCCTGTATTGGGTGCATATATATTTAGGAGAGTTAGCTCTTCCTGTTGAATTGATCCCTTTACCATTATGTAATGGCCTTCTTTGTCTCTTTTGATCTTTGATGGTTTAAAGTCTGTTTTATCAGAGACTAGCATTGCAACCCCTGCTTTTTTTTGTTCTCCATTTGCTTGGTAGATCTTCCTCCATCCCTTTATTTTGAGCCTATGTATGTCTCTGCATGTGAGATGGGTCTCCTGAATACAGCAGACTGATGGGTCTTGACTCTTTATCCAGTTTGCCAGTCTGTGTCTTTTAATTGGAGCACTTAGTCCATTTACATTTAAGGTTAATATTGTTATGTGTGACCTTGATCCTGCCGTTATGCTATTAACTGGTTATTTTGCTCATTAGTTGATGCAGTTTCTTCCTAGCCTCGATGGTCTTTACATTTCGGCATGTTTTTGCAATGGCTGGTACCGGTTCCTTTCCATGTTTAGGGCTTCCTTCAGGGTCTCTTGTAAGGCAGGCCTGGTAGTGACAAAATCTCTAAGCATTTGCTTATCTGTAAAGGATTTGATTTCTCCTTCACTTATGAAACTTAGTTTGGCTGGATATGAAATTCTGGGTTTAAAATTCTTTTCTTTAAGAATGTTGAATATTGGCCCTCACTCTCCTCTGGCTTGTAGAGTTTCTGCCGAGAGATCTGCTGTTAGTCTGATGGGCTTCCCTTTGTGGGTAACCCGACCTTTCTCTCTGGCTGCCCTTAAGATTCTTTCCTTCATTTCAACTTTAGTGAATCTGGCAATTATGTGTCTTGGAGTTGCTCTTCTGGAGGAGTATCTTTGTGGCGTTCTCTGTATTTCCTGAATTTGAATGTTGGCCTGTCCTACTACGTTGGGGAAGTTCTCCTGGATGATATCCTGAAGAGTGTTTTCCAACTTGGTTCCATTTTCCCCCTCACTTTCAGGCACCCCAATCAGACGTAGATTTGGTCTTTTTACATAATCCCATACTTCTTGCAGGCTTTGTTCATTTCTTTTTCTTCTTTTTTCTTTTGGTTTCTCTTCTCGCTTCATTTCATTCATTTGATCCTCAATCGCTGATACTCTTTCTTCCAGTTGATCGAGTCAGTTACTGAAGCTTGTGGATTTGTCACGTATTTCTCGTGTCATGGTTTTCATCTCTGTCATTTCATTTATGACCTTCTCTAAATTAATTAGTCTAGCTGTCAATTCTTCCACTCTTTTTTCAAGATTTTTAGTTTCTTTGTGCTGGGTACGTAATTCCTCCTTTAGCTCTGAGAAGTTTGATGGACTGAAGCCTTCTTCTCTCATCTCATCAAAGTCATTCTGTGATCAGCTTTGATCCATTGCTGGCGATGGGCTGCGCTCCCTTGCAGGGGGAGATGCGCTCTTATTTTTTGAATTTCCAGCTTTTCTGCCCTGCTTTTTCCCCATCTCTGTGGTTTTGTCTGCTTCTGGTCTTTGATGATGGTGACGTAGTGATGGGGTTTTGGTATAGGTGTCCTTCCTGTTTGATAGTTTTCCTTCTATCAGTCAGGACCCTCAGCTGTAGGTCTGTTGGAGATTGCTTGAGGTCCACTCCGGACCCTGTTTGCCTGGGTATCAGCAGCAGAGGTTGCAGAAGATAGAATATTGCTGAACAGCAAGTGTACCTGTCTGATTCTTATTTTGGAAGCTTCCTCTCAGGGGTGTACTCCACCCTGTGAGGTGTGGGGTGTCAGACTGCCCCTAGTGGGGGATTTCTCCCAGTTAGGCTACTCAGGGGTCAGGGACCCACTTGAGCAGACAGTCTGTCCCTTCTCAGATCTCAACCTCGGTGTTGGGAGATCCACTGCTCTCTTCAAAGCTGTCAGAGTCGTTTGCATCTGCAGAGGTTCCTGCTGCTTTTGTTGTTGTTGTTGTTAACTGTGCCCTGTCCCCAGAGTTGGAGTCTACAGAGACAGGCAGGTTTCCTTGAGCTGCTGTGAGCTCCACCCAGTTCCAGCTTCCCAGCAGCTTTGTTTACCTACTTAAGCCTCAGCAATGGCTGGCTCCCCTCCCCCAGCCTCGCTGCTGCCTTGCGGTTAGATCGCAGACTGCTGTGTTAGCAATGAGGGAGGCTCCGTGGGCGTGGGACCCTCCCGGCCAGGTGTGGGATATATTCTCCTGGTGTGCCCGTTTGCTTAAAGCGCAGTATTGGGGTGGGAGTTACCCGATTTTCCAGGTGTTGTGTGTCTCAGTTCCCCTGGCTAGGAAAAGGGATTCCCTTCCCCCTTGCGCTTCCTAGGTGAGGCGATGCCTCGCCCTGCTTCAGCTCTCGCTGGTCGGGCTGCAGCAGCTGACCAGCATCGATTGTCCGGCACTCCCTAGTGAGATGACCCCAGTACCTCAGTTGAAAATGCAGAAATCACTGGTCTTCTGTGTCGCTCGTGCTGGGAGTTGGAGACTGGAGCTGTTCCTATTCGGCCATCTTGCTTTGCCCAAAAAACTCTTCGTTTCCTCTATTTGTTCTTTACTCTACCTCCCCTCAGTACTCCCAATCCTCTCTTATATGACCCTTAGACCTTCCTGTGTTCCAGCAAGTAAAGGGTCAATACCCTTATGCACTAAACATTTTACAAATAATTGCAAGGGAGGCACTTCGCCAAGAAAGAAAAAAAAAAAAATTACAAGCTTTGAAATAGCAGTATTTGGTCAACTGCAGTTAAAAGCCAGGGTATGAAGTTCAAGTTGGGGAAAAGAGAAAATGGAACTGAAGAATTGAGAAGGGCAATAAAGAGCCAGAGAAAAATTTTAAGCGATCTGCTTTAAAAATAATTCTGACCAACATTAGTATATAAGTGCTCATCAATATTTGTTGAATATGATGATGGTATGATGAAAAAGAAGCTTTCATAAACACAGACTTAGATGCAGGGAATTTACTCCCTTATCCATACAAATTACAGACTATTATTCTACTATAACTTTGCAATTGGTGATATCAGTATTACAGACGTGAATACTGAGAAATAATTAGGGGAAGAAAATCAAACTTGGCTGATCTGGACTGTTTTTTCTTCTATTTCACTCAGAACTTTTAAACAAATAGTATGACTAAATGCTGATAAATGGGTTTACCTATCATTGTGAATAGGATGATATCACTCAGAAATGTAGGATTAAAAAGGGCCAATAAGAAAGGCTAGACTGTATGCAAGTATCAATAGAATGGGTTCTCCATTACTTTAATTCCTTATTTTCAGAACAGGTAAGAAATTCCTCATTAACGGATGTGCTCAATGAGAATTAAACACTCAAGACAGGACCTGACAAATCATTGTTTTATTTTAACATCACTGTTTACTGTTCTTCCTAACTGGCATTTACTACTTTGTAGATACTACAAATCACAATATAATTCCCATCATTATATGTATAACATGTGTTCCTTCTTGTTCTACCTTAACAGTAAGTGGCAAATACATCATTTTTATTGAATATTAATTTTCAATTTATTTCAGCAGCAAGCACCAAAATCAAAATCCAACAATCAATATAATAAGTACATGTAACAAATAATCTGAAATTTAGCCCCATTAAGACATGTGGGTGCAGTATTTTTATATTCTCAAAGATCTGCATATTTTGGGGGCATTAAACAACAGGAAACTAAAATTTAACAAAATCAGGTGCCATTTAATACTGTTTTAACATTTGAAAATTATTTATTTAATAATACAGATCGTCTTAATGTGCTGTAAATTTTTCTCACACAGCATCATATTGTTGGAATTTTTTCCCTTTTGGAGGTTTCGTTTTTCCATTCCTCTCCAGTAACTGGCATCCCAATGCCAGCAACTCAGGTAGATTCATGCAGTCATTCCTCTTCTCTCTGTACTGGTGAGCGCTCTGGAGGAAGAACAGATTCTAATTTCTGCCAGCGCTCTGGGGGCCACAGGATATGTGTGGCATGGGCATGCAGAAGTCCTAGGGAAACCTGAATTCATGAGAAACACAAAGAAAGCAAGAAAGAAATCATTTTATAAAAATAGTTATTAATATATTGAAAGCAGAATTTAATCCAGGTTTAACATTCAATGGAAAGGTGAAGATGAATTTTTAAAAAAAGTAAACACCTTTTGTAGCCATTGAAATACAAAAGAAAAAAACAGTAAGCACTTATATGGCATTTTTCTAGGTGCTATCATATGTAAACTCCTTTAATCCTTACAAAAACCATTTGAGGTAGGTTCTGTTAATATTTCCCTTTTACAGACGAGAAAGCAAAGCTCAAAGAGGTTAAAAAAGTTGCCAAAAGTCATACAGCTACCAAGTGCTAGTCTGTTTTTAGAACCAAGCAGTTTGACACCAGAGTCCACCATCTTAACCATTATCCTCAAGAACCTGATTGCATAGACCCAGGAAGCATAAATCTTGTGTATGTTCTCAGAGTTTCCCACAGAGTTATTGGTATCCTAGAGAGACTTTCTTTATGGAAAAATCACAGAGTCCTAAAAAATATGCATATTTTGTAAAAAACATTGTCCCACCTACCAGATGAGTAGCAGGAGTTAGGTGTGAGACTGGGTGGGCTGTCTCCATGGAGAGTACACTGCATAACACGGATCTAGTACTCATGGAGAGAGGTGGAAAACCAAGAGAAAGCAAACAAGGTGGGATGGGTAGTGAGGAAAAATAATAAAGTATACAGATCATGGCAGATGGTAAAGAATCCCCATTAGCAGAGGCGAGCAGAGATTGGTGAGGATGGAAGAGGTGAGGGGGAGGACTTAAGGCTGAGCCCAAAGACAGGAAGGGAGCCCTTAAACATCTTATATCTTCTTAAAGACATCAATTTCAGCGAACAGAAGAACACAGCAAACTTGTTTAAAAGGAAGATCAGGGTCTTATCTTCAGAGATTACCCTTCAACAGGTCTGAAGGAGGGCCTGGAAATCTGTGTTTTTAAAAAAATTGTTGTTGTTATAGTTATTGTCACGTGATATTTTAATGGTATTTAGAAGCTTACAAAATACACTCATATTTAGCACATATTTACTGAGTGCCAGTTATAAAGTAATACTATACGTCCACTTTATTTATCATTTTCAAATGTTTTTCCTATAAATTGGACTTCCACAGAGATTAACATAAAACATTCCTTTCACTGAAGCTCTTCTATTTGCTATTACATGAATTCAAGAAATCTCTTCTATTTGCTATCGTACGTATTCAAAAAAAATCACATTGTCTAGGGACTCAAAGACAGAGATGGATGTCAGGGAAGGTTTCCAAAAAGATAATCAAAAACACATTGTTTACAAAGAAGAAGAAGAAGAAAAATCTTTTAACAACAACTTGAAATACAAACTAAATAAGCACGAAGGGTAGCAAGAAGCCTGTGGGCTCAATAAAGGGTTTTTTCTTCTACTTGTTATTTTGAAAATCAGACCTATAAAAAATTTGAAAGTGTGGCATAAAAAACAGCTCCATCAAAAGTAAGCATTTACATTTTGCTGCATTCATTTCTTCCTCATTTTGTGTGTATATATATGTTACATGTACACAGCTACTTCTTCTAAACTGTTTGATAGTTGTTGACATCATACTAAATTATCCCTGAATACTTCAACATATATCTCCTGAGAACTAAGACCGTTTCATATATGAACACAATAGCATTATTATACACAAGATATTTAATGTAGATACAATATTACTTATTACATAGTCTATATTCAAAATTTTCCAGTTGTTCCAGTGAAGTCTTTCATAGCCATTATTTTAAAAACTCAAGGTCTAATCAAGGGTCACAGATTGCATTTGATGGTCATTGCTTTGCTTTGATTTACATTTAATTTCTTTTAATCTGGAGTCCCGGCAAGTTGCCTTGTAAAATGTCCTATATCTGGAATTGCTTGATTTTTTTCCCTCATGACTAGAGTCAAGTTCCATCAAATCAGAAGGCACAAAATGTTGGTGCGTCTCATTGTTATGAAGCCAAGTTTGATCACTTAAGGCAATATTGACTAGATTTCTCCATCACAAATAAATCTTTTTCCTTCTGTAATGAATAACTCTGTGATATATTTTATAATAATGTAAATATCCTATATGCCAGCTATAGTTCATCTAATTGTTTTAACATTCATTGATGACCCTGCTGAATCACTTATTACATTAGGTATTACAAAAATAATGATTTTCCAAATCTATTCTTTCTTTTGCATTTATTAGTTGGCATTGTTCTCTAAAAAAAGGTGCTTTCCCTCTCACCCTGCCTCTACTGTAATATCAAGAAGTCCTTTTTTAAGTCAAAATCTGTGACTACTTTTTATTTCTCTGTTTGATGCTCAAATGTCTTAAGATTGGCCAGTGGGAGCTCTATGTGTCCTTGGGAGACACCTCCATCTGTATTTTAGCACTACCTTACTTTTTGACACTCTTAGTTGTTACAGGCTTACCTTTTACCTTATACCTGTTGCACTGAGATCAGACATTTCTTTAAAGTGCCTTGGTTTCTTTTAGCAAGGAATGCTATTTAGAAACCAAGATTTGGTACTAGGTGTGCTCAGTGCTCCTAGGGTATCAATATTCTATGCCATTTCAGGGAATACATATAAAAAATCCAATACCACAAGGTTCTCCCTCACCTTCTGTACTCCATATTTTATCTCCCTTCTTCCACAGTGATTATCCTGGCTCCCCACAACATTAGCACATTTACTCATTTATACTTCCCTAAAATATACTCAAAATAGTTTCAAGGTGACTATACTACAACCATTACCAACAACAAATTTGCTGAGTACAAATTAAGATTTCTATGTAACTATTTTAGTCCTTAAAATATATCTCATTTTAAGGGTGTACTCGTAGGCTGGAGTGCAGTGGCACAATCTTGGCTTACTGCAAGCTCTGCCTCCCAGGTTCACGCCATTCTCCTGCCTCAGCCTCCTGAGTAGTTGTGACTACAGGCACCTGCCACAACACCCAGCTAATATTTTGTATTTTTAGTAGAGAGGGGGTTTCACTGTGTCAGCCAGGATGGTCTTGATCTCCTGACCTAGTGATCCGCCTGCCTCGGCCTCGGCCTCCCAAAGTGCTGGGATTACAGGCATGAGCCACTGTGCCTGGCCTGGAATAAATTCTTTATTTTCTCCCCCATATAGTTATGTTACCATTTGATATAGAGTTAGGCTCATTTGTTTCTATTTATATTCAATTTTAGAGTTTGCTTTTATTACCCATTTTTTATTCCATTTTATTTTTAAATATATAAAAATTTACATCATTCAAAAGTTAAGATTATTTTTTAAAGATGTGGTAGGTAGAATGATGCCTCCTCCGCCACCGTCCTGGCAAAAGATGTCCACATCTTAATTGCCAGAAGCTGTGAATATGTTAGAGAATAAAGAAGAATTAAGAGTGCTGACCAGTTGACCTTAAGATAACAAGAATATTCTCTATTATTTTATGGACCTGAATGTAATCACAAGGGTCCTAAACAGTGAAAGCAGGAGGCAGAAGGGTCAGATTCAAAGAGGTTTGAAAATGTGGTGCTGCTGGCTTTGAAGCTGGAGAAAAGGACCATGAGCCAAGGAATGCAGGCAGCCTCTTGAAGCTAGAGAAAGGAAGGAGATGAATTATCCTCTGGAACTTTCAGAAGGAATGCAGTCCTGTTGACACCTTAACTTTAGCCCAGTGAGACCCATATTGGACTTATGACCTCCAGAACTGTAAAATAGTAAATTTGTGTTGTAAGGAGCTACATTTATGGGAATTTATTCTATCAGCAATAGGAAACTAAAACAAAAAGTATACAAAGAGAAATCCCATTCCCATCTTCCACCCATTCCCAATAGGTAACTAATTTTATTAGTTTCCGGTTTGCTGTTTCTGTTTCCTTTTTGAAGAGGAAAAAAAAGCAAATAAGCATACATACATGTTCCTTTTTCCCTTTTAGACTTATACCAAAGGTAACATGCTATATTCTCTTTTGCACCTTGCTTTTATTCTCAATAATATATCCTGGAAGCTACCTCTATCACTTCAGAGAAATGAAGTCTGTGTTTTTTTGAAGTCTCCTCACCCATCTAACCCTAGTGATTCTGCTGATTACTCAATTGGGGAACCTAAATCTGTAGTTTCCACTTTGTTTCACATCCTGAAAAGGGAAACCTAATCAGCTTTAAAGAATCCCTTGAATGTATTCCAGAACATCCTAAATAACCATTCCAACTATGTTAACTTCCAGGAAATACTTCCCTAGATCTACATGATCTGTCATATTGCAGTTTTTATCCAATTTTGTTCTTATCTGAGCTCAGCAGAGTTGGAAAACAGCTGGTCTCCATCTCTTCTACAATAACCCTTTTTAAAATTTGACAGCTGCTACTCAGATGTACCTCAAGCCTTTATTTGCTTTACAAGATGTTTAACTTTTTTTCATAAGGGTGATTTGCCAGGCTTCTAACTTGGCTGAACTCTTGCCAATATATCTGCTTGCTTGCTTAGCTTTGGACTCAGTTTTGGGCATATTGATTCAATTTTTTTAACACTCATTTTACCAAAACCAATCTTAGAATTCTTTTATTTTAAACATTTATTAAAGCTACTAATCTTGCTTCCTGAAAAACATTCATCTTCACAATGATGAATGATGAGAATTCTATCAGATAACATCAATATTCCTTCAAAACATGGTATGGAATGCAAAATTCAGGGTTTCTTTTTTTTAATACTGAGAATAATAGAGAGAGAGAGAGAGAGCCTATTCATCCTCCATAGTGTCTTGTCACGGATCTTCATTTTTAAAAATTGGTATGTCTACAGGCAGGCAAATAGTATAGTGAATATAGAAGGAGATAAAAATCCAGAAATATATGAACTTTGTAAAAATTAAAAGTTATCCTTCAGGTACGGTTTTGGCTTGCATACTAGCTGTATTAGGTAGGTTCTCCAGAGAAACTGAACCAACAGGATGTGTGTGTACATATATATATTATATATATATATATATATATATATATAGAGAGAGAGAGAGAGAGAGAGAGAGAGAGAGAGAGAGAGAGAGAGAGAGATTTATTTTTAAGGAATTAGCACATGTGATTGTGGAGCCTTGGCAAGTCCAAAATCTGACAAGGGAGGTCAGCCGACTGGAGACCCGGGAAAAAGTTGCAGTTCGAGTCCAAAGGCAGACTGCTTGTGAACCAGGAAGAGTCAATGTTGTGGGTAAGGTCTGAAGACAATCTGCTGGCGTGTTCCTTCTTACTCAGGGGAAGTCATCCTGTTGTTCTATTCAGGCCTTCAACTGATTGGAAGAGGCTTACCCACATTACAGAGAGTAACCTGCTTTACTCAAAGTCAATCAATTTAAATGTAAATCTCATTCAAAAGCACCCTCACAGAAACATCCAGAATAATGTTTGACCAAAGATCTGGGCACACTGGCTCAGCCAACCTGACACATAAAATTCACCATCACACCTGACAAATACAATCCCCCTGCTCTTTGCTTACTCAGTGTTACACTCAGTGCTTACTCTATGCAGGGCAGTGTTCTGAATGACTTACACATACTGACTCATTTAAATCTCACAATAACCCATGGGGTAAGTACTATTACTGCCTCTATTTCATAGTCGAGGTAGTCTAGGTGCAGCAATGCGTTTTTTTGAGTCCAGACTCAAATACATAAACTCTGTTTCTAGAAGCTTTCTATCAGGATCACCATATCATTTATCATCCAAATGAAACACTTCTGGCAGTCCAAGGGGGTGCTAGTTTAATTAAGTCAGGACAATAAAAATAAATCAGGACTGTCCTTGACAAATCAGAATATAGTTGCCCTAATATAGTTGCTTCTCAATACTGCTAGGTCCCACATTCTTTCCTGAAAAAATAGACTCATCACAAGTAAGTGTACATTGTTATGTGCTAAATTGTGTTATCTCAAGTTTATATGTTGAAGTCCTAACTCGTAATACCTCAGAATGTGACTGTATTCAGATACAGAAACTTTAAAGGGATGACTAAGTAAAAATGAGGCCAGAAGGCAACTGGATTAGTGATTATATGAGAAGAGGAGATTATGACACACAGAGAAACACCAGAACCACATGTGAACACAGAGAAGGTCATGTGAGAACATAGTAAGAAGGTGGCCATCAACAGCCAAGGAGGGGGACTGTAGAAAAAACCAAACATACTGAACCTTGATCTTGGATTTCTAGTTCCAGAATTGTCAGAAAATAAATTTATGTTGTTTAAACCACACAGTCAGTGGTATTTTGTTATGAGAGCCCTAGCAAGCTAATATACACATGAATTGAAATAACACTGTGCAGCTGGGTGCAGTGGCTCACACCTATAATCCCAGCATTTTGGGAGGCCGAGGTGGGCAGATCACCTCAGGTCAGGAGTTTGAGACCAGCCTGGTCAACATGGCAAAACCCCGTCTCTATTAAAAATACAAAAATTAGACAGATGCAGTGGCACCTGCCTGTAATCCCAGCTACCCGCGAGGCCGAGGCAGAAGAATCGCTTGAATCCTGGAGTCAGAGGTTGCAGTGAGCCGAGATCATGCCACTGCACTCTAGCTTCGGTGACAGAGGGAGACTCTGTCTCAAAAACAAACAAACAAACAAACAAACAAAAAAACAAACAAAAAAAACACTGCTAGAAGTCAGGTCCATGAAATGTCCTAATACTTACTCCTCAAAATAGGGGAACAAAGAAATATGTTGAGAGAAAAGCAAAACAATTTTTGCTTTAAAGAAAAAGAGAGAGATGATTAAGTACATATAACTCTTCCGATAAGTTAAATACTTTGAACAACTAACCTAACATCTTGTTGGAACTTGATTCTTCCCTCTCCTTACTTATTTGTGTCCCATGTGTAACTGTGTCTCCTTCAATGTATTCACATTTTTCAGGTATAAGAAAGTTACTTTTACAGTAAATTTCAAAACACAATAGCAAAAGCATATTAAATGAACCCTGAAAACCTTGAGCAGATCATTGCATTTGTAGTATCTACTGAATGTGAAGATAAGTCCCCTACATGTCTTAATAGAACTCTTGTAATAACTGTTGCCCCTATGGTAGAGTGGGAGGACACTGAGCCCACAGATTGGGAATTTGTAATCTAGAACAGTAGTCACCAAACTGTTTTGATTATGCATCAGCAAAAAATTTGAGGATTCATCCCTATTATTTATGTTAAAATTACATATATACTATTAACAATCCATAAAATCAAATGTTAATATGGCTTAGATTCTTAATTTAGATACAAATAGAAGTTCTAATTTTTTTTCTTGCCTCCCATGGATCATTGTATTCACTACTTGAATATTCCTGCTTCCCACTTTAGCAATCTCTGTTTTAGGAAACACCAAAATTACTGGCTGGAAAGTGATCAGGGATATCAGTCAAGGGGTTGTTTCGCCCACACAATGCCAATGAACCACATGGACTACATTTGCACTGAATTGCCTGTCTTTGATTGAGTTGGCTCCACTCAGAAGTTATTTTGGCATCTGGTAGACACAGTCTTCATGAGCCCAGCCTTTCCTTTAGATGCCAGGGGGACAGGTGTGTGTGGCTCTGGTTCCCTCCCCTCCCTTTCCACAAACCTATAGTCTACAGAACACTCTTTCATTTCTTGGCTTCAGGTAGTTTCATCCTCTCTTGAGGTTTGAAAGGCTTGCAAGGACATGATAAGGACAAGCAAATGCAAAAGAGCCTTGAGTTGGGATACAGGAAAAAACACAGGAAAGAAAATAAGGAAGAACAAGACCAGTAGTGGGAGGAAAGACATTTTTAAAAAGATGTTCAGGCACTTCTACTATGTGAGGGGCCCTCACCAGACACTGAATTTGCTAGCCCCTTAATCTTGGATTTCCTAACCTCCAGAACTGTGAGCAATACATTTCTGTTTAGACCCTTAAAAAAAAAAATAATAAGATGTTCAGAACTTGTATTAGTCTATTCTCAAGCTGCTAATAACTAATAAAGACATACCCAAGACTAGGTAATTTATAGAGGAAAGAGGTTTTATTGACTCGCAGTTACTGTGAGGAAACTTACAATCATAGCAGAAGGGGAAGCAAACATGTCCTTCTTCACATGGTGGCAGCAAGCAGAAGTGCTGAGCAAAAGGGGGAAAAGCCCTTTATAAAACCATCAGATATCATGAGACTCATTCACGATCACAACAACAACATGAGGGTAACTGACCCCATGATTCAATTACCTCCTACCAGGTCCCTTCCATGACATGTGGGGATTGTGGGAATTACAATTCAAGATGAGATTTAAGTGGGGACACAGCCAAACCATATCATTCCACACCCAGCCCCTCCCAAATCTCATGTCCTCTCATTTCAAGACACAATCATGTCTTTCCAACAGTCCCCCAAAGTCATAACTCATTCCACCATTAACCCAAAAGTCTAAGCCCAAAGTCTCATCTGAGACAAGGCAAGTCCCTTTTGCCAAGAGCTTGTAAAATCATAAGCAAGTTAGTTACACCCTAGATACAATGAGGGTACAGGCATTGGGTAAACACACCCAGTCCAATGGGAGAAATTGGCGAATACAAAGGGACTACAGGCCCCATGCAAGTCTGAAATCCAGTAGGGTAGTCATTAAACCTTAAAGTTCCAAAATGATTCTCCTTTGACTCCATGTCTCATATCCAGGTCATGCTGATGCAAGAGGTGAGCTCCAATGGCCTTGGGCAGCTCTGTCCCTGTGGCTTTGCAGGGAACACCTCCCCTTCTGGCTGCTTTCATGGGGTGGTATTGACTGTCTGCAGCTTTTCCAGGTGCACAATGCAAGCTGTCAGTGGATCTACCATTTTGGGGTCTGGAGGACGGTGGCCCTCTTCTCACAGTTCCATTAGGCAGTGCCCCAGTGGGGACTCTGTGAGGGCTCCAACCCCACATTTCCCTTCCACACTGCCCTAGCCGAGGTTCTTCATGAGAGCTCCCCATCTGCAGCAGACTTCTTCCTGGACATCCAGGTATTTCCATATATCCTCTGAAGTCTAGATGGAGGTTTCCAAACCTCAGTTCTTGACTTCTATGCACCTGCAAGCCCAACCACATGGTAGCTGCCAAGGCTTGGGGCTCCCTCCAAAGCAATGCTGTGCCTTGGCCCCTTTCAGCCACAATTGAAGCCAAAACAGCTGGGACTCAGGGCACCATGTCCTGACGCTACTTAGAGCAGGTGGGCACTGGGCCCAACCCATGAAACCATTTTTCCCTCCTAGGCCTCCAGGCCTGTGATGGGAGGGGCTGCCATGATGGTCTCTGACATGCCCTGGAGACATTTTCCTCATTGTTTTGGCAATTAACATTGGGCTTCTTATTACTTATGCAAATTTCTGCAGCTGGGTTGAATTTCTCCCAAGAAAATTAGTTTTTCTTTTCTATCACATCTTCAGGCTGCAAGTGTTCCAAACTTTATACTCTGTCACCTCTTGAATGCTTTGCTGCTTAGAAATTTCTTCCAGCGGATACCCTAAATCATCTCTCTCAAGTTTAAAGTTCCACAGATCTCTAGGGCAGGGGGAAAATGCCACCAGTCTCTTTGCTAAAGCATAACAAAAGTCATCTTTGCTCCAGTTCCCAATAAGTTCCTCATCTCCATCTGAGACGACCTCAGCCTAGATTTTATTGTCCATATCACTAACACTATTTTGCTCAAAGCTATTAAACAAGTCTCTAGGAAGTTCCAAACTTTCCCATATCTTTCTGTCTTCTGAGCCCTCCAAGTCTCTACGAAGTTCCAAACTTTCTCACACTTTTCTGTCTTTTTCTGAGCCCTTCAAACTATTCCAACCTCTGCCTGTTACCTAGTTCCAAAGTTGCTTCTACTTTTTGGGGTATCTTTAAGCAGAACCCCACTCCCAGTATCAACTTACTGTATTAGTCCATTCTCATGCCGCAAATAAAGACCTACTTGAGACTGTGTAATTTATAAAGGATAGAGGTTTAATTGACTCACAGTTCAGCATGACCGGAGAGGCCTCAGGAAACTTACAATCATGGCAGAAGGGGAAGCAAGCATGTCCTTCTTCACATGGTGACAGCAAGGAGAAGGGTCAAGCAAAAGGGGGAAAGCCCCTTATAAAACCACCAGATCTCATGAGAACTCAGTCACTATCATGAGAACAGCATGAAGGAAACCACCTCCATGATTCAAATACCTCCCACCAGGTCCCTCCCATGACACAGGGGGATTATGAGAACTATAATTCAAGATATGATTTGGGTGGGGCACAGCCAAACCATGTCAGAACTAGAGCCAGGGTCAGAAGATGATCAATGTGAGGTGTGAGGAATGAGGTGAAGCACAAAACTTTTAAATCCATTTGATTAAAATATTTTGTAAGCAGGAAAAACAATCTGTACTTTTAGCAAATAAAATATTTTGATGAATTTACTTAGCAGCATAAGAAGAGAGAGAAATTTCCAAATAAACAAAGCAGCAGTCAGATGATATTTATTCTACAATATTAAATTACCTATAATTATGTTCGAAAGTCAAAACAAACTGAAACAATATCCAAAATTTGAAATGTTGTTCTAACATAAGTACTGATTTCTTAATGCTTAAAGAAATGTCAGCTCTCCAGTCTGACATCAAAGGTCCTTCACAGTCACATCCTTCCAAACTCATCTTCATGATTTCTCAGTACAAGTACTCTACTCTCAGGGCCTCTCCAGAGCACCCACAACAGGACATACCATATCTATCTGCCTGCTTCTGATTGTCCTTTCAGTTTGTAATCCTCTTCCTTAGATCCCTGGATCCCTCTTGCAAGACCCAATTCAGTCCTGACTCTTCCATCCCAGCCACTCCAATTCATATCCATTTGTTCCTGACCAAGGAATCGAAGCCTGGTGCAGCGTCTCCCCAATATCCAGTTCTTCCCAATATGAAGATCAATATATTTGAGTTAAATAGATTTTTTATAAAGTAGCACATCTCTTATCTTCTTGACCTCCCACCTTTGGATCCAGAGGATTATACAGCTATCATCCAGTGTTTTCTCTCAGCATGTATAAGGCTAGTGGTGAGTATAAGGCTAGTGAGGTATCATTAAAAGTGGTGATCCCTTTTGGACCATAACTTATCTGCCAGTGATCCCTACCTTCAGGTCCTTGTTTAAAGGGGAAACCAATGGTTCGGGCCCCAACTTAATTCAAATGAACAAAATGAGCACAGTAGTGGCTACATCCTTTATTAGTCTCAAAAAAAAAAAAAAAAAAAAAAAAACAGGCTCAGTTCTCCCATAGTTTTTCTCTCCCCAAATGCACCCATATTTCATCAAAGGCAGAACCCACTCCTCCTGGGCTTCTTACTACAAGGTTGTCACATCTGAAAACCAATTTTCTTCTCACTGGTTTAGTTATTTCTAAGTCTTCTTAATGAGATTTTGAAAACATTATTATTGGGTTAATAAATGTTTCTTGCTTAAAGGAACAAAATTTAATAATATAGGAACCAAAACATTTGTGTGGTTAGGTCAGCAATGACCAATACAAAGTAATTTACTTTCTTATCATAGTACTTACAGCTTTAAAATAGGTTTTAAATAAAACTTACAGTTTTAAAAAAAATTTAGTACGTCATCAAAATAAGATAATCACAAATGAAGCTTTAAGAAATTCCCTAAGCATAATGTGACCATGCAATTTATTACCCAAATTAGGACATTTAAGAGTGAAGGGGGTTATTAATAATTAAACTGGGACAGTAGGTGTAAACCAAGGTGGCTCTAGGATATACAGTCATCCTCCTTATGTGTCATCCCATTATTTTGACAAGTGAACATTTATCGACTATTGTTATACTCTGAGGGCCTTACATATATAATCTCTCTTACTACTAAAATTAAAGCTGCAGTATAGATATTACTAATTGCATTTTGCAAAAAAAAAAAAAAAAAAAAAAAAAGCTCAGAATTACTAAGTAACATGCTGATGGCTGTAAGGCTAGTAAATGATAGAAGCAAAATTTGAAATAGGCATGATTCAAAATTCATGCTGCTCCCACTATAAGGTACTGCTTCTTCTGTGATGTTATGTAATAATTTATGTTTCCATCCCTATAGCAAGGGTCAGCAAACATTTTCTCTAAAGGGTCAGAGAGTAAATAGTTTAGGCTTACAGGCCATATGATCTCTGTTGAAACTGCTCAACTCTGTACCTGCAGCACAAAACAGGCATGGACAATATGTGAGTGAATATAACATTTGTTCCAATGAAACCTGATTTACAAAAACAGGCAACAAGCTGTATTTGGCCTGAGGGCCATTGTTCACCAACCCCTGATTTTTACTCTAGACCCTATAACGTCTTTGCTGGGAGAGGCAGAGGTTCTAGCTCACCTTTTCTATATTATAAATTAGCACGGTGTTTTGAACAAGATTGGGAACTACCTGTCAGCAATAAGTATTTACTGAATGCGTGAATTAAGGAGGAAAGCTTGTTTGTAAATGCTGTATTTTATTATCTGGGCATCAAGGAAATTCCTTAACCTACATTAATGGAAACACCCATAGTTCTTTAGAAAATAGTATGAAGTAACAGGAGGGCTTCCATAATCACTGATGATATACCACAATGGACTGACAGCAATCTATCCCTACAAAGAACTGTGAGACAGTCTCAAAAGTATTTTTGAAAGGTAGAATATGGAATTCCCTAGTATACTTTCTGGTACTGCACTGACAACATGCCCCAATTCTTTCTGGATTGGGTACCACAAAGGGGGATGTTGCCCTTATAATCACTGCTGAGACCAGGGCTGTGAGTGTCAAAGAGAGAGCAAGGTCACTAGCAAGAAGCACAGGACTTCACTTGCAGCTTCTACTGTGATGTCATGCATTCAATATGATGCCACAAGTGCAGGGGGATGTCCTGACTGTACAGAGACACTGCTTTCCTGATTCCACCTCTCTAGTCACCAGTTTTTGCTCATGTCAACATTACACATGAACAATAACAACCATAATAAAGGCACAACTTTAAAAGCAATCTAAGAGACTAAGAAAAAGTGAGAAGAACAAAATGATTCCTTTAATAAATAGCATAACATTGAGATTTCTTGCAGATACTAGCAAAACAGATGCATGGTTTAAGTAAATCAAACAGAATTAGAAATAAAGGCAGGCAAGACCAAATGTCACATAGAAAAATGAGCAATTGTACTGTTAAAAATGATCAAAAAGGTATTTTTTAAAAAGACTAAAGCATATCAATCATGCTACCTACTTTATTTTTAAACATGGATTAACATATCCATACTTGAATTTTTTCACCAACATTTTTGGATACAGGAGACTAGGTTCATACAGAGAACAGTATTAGCCTATTATTCACTCACACATCCCCATGATGCTTATCTACACAGCATACAGAACAGATAAACACAACTCCTAATAAACAAAGGCATGCACACAGAATGCTTCCATTCCATGTAAGCACTGACTGATATGCACTCAAAGACAACCTGGTAAGAGCAAAGCTTTGGTTGTTTAGGTGAATGAGGTATGTGAATATCATGTGCCAAAGAATTATGCTGAAGGCAAACAAGAAGAGCCTCAAAACTCCTAAGCTCAAAGCTTTGGTGAGCCAAAAAGGATAAAAGAAAAAAAAATACAGATAGAAAGCAATGGAGGAGTGAGAAGGGAGGCTCTGGAAAAAATGGATAGATAGGTTAATACAGGGAGGAAGGAGCAGCAGATAAAGTAAAAGGCACAGAGTCAGGGGTGGCACAATGGGTGACCTTTCTTTGTGGGAAATGAGCTACTGAGATTGCCCCCTCTGGTATCACCATCCTGCGAGACCCTAGCAGTAGTGATAGTTCTGGAAGCATGTCACTGTGCAGAAAGACCCAGCATCATTTTCTTCCTCCTCCTTGAACTCAGAAGAGTAATGGCCCTTGCACCTAGGAATATTTCCTGTAGAAAACAACTCTTTCCTTCCTGAAGATATAATACAGGTCCACAGACCTTACTAGCAATTCTAAAATCGAAAGAGTTCCAAAAATATGAAGTTTTTTTGTAACCTTCTGGTAGCAAAATCTGACCTGACCTGAGCTGCTATAAAATTATAGTCTATTTATCCCATAGAGTATGCCAATTCATACTTCTGGCTGCAGAAATATTAATGTGCTTGATTCTAGAAGCTGCCCCAGTCTCTGCTGGGGGTATTATGTTACATATGGCATAGACATAGTTTAAATATGCTGTTTATAGATACTGATATCACCTTTCCAACAGCTGAAAAGTCTGAATTCTGTAGTATAAGTTTCCTAGTTTCAGATGCGATATTAACATCTTTAAATATAAGCAAAGGTGGATATTTACCAAAGATAATAAATGTAATCAGATATAGGCTCAATCCTAGGTGGGATTGGCACCCTACTAGATGCTGCAAATATACAGAAGGTAATAAACATGATCCCTGTCACTTAGGACCTCATGATCTGGTGGGAAAGACAGATGTTTAAACAAAGTTTTGAACTACAACCTGGCATGCTAGACATACAAAGGAGCCAAGTACCCTGAGAGTAGAGGTTGTGGCCAAGCCTTGAAAAGGCTCCACTGAGCAGATTCATCTAAGTTAGCTCTAAAGGATGCTGCTGACTTCACTCCCCTAAGGACAGATCTTCACCTATGACATCCCTTTCCAGATTTTTATCTAGAACATTCTCCTAATCTTTCATTAATTTCAAAGGTGAGATAATGTGATAGGTTTATACAATGTAATATTTTGCAATTTAAAAGCAAGACCCTATGGTTTGGAAGAGATTCAAAATGAGACTCTCTTTCAAAGGCCTCATTCTAGTACAAGTGTTTTCCTTCATTACCAATAATTTTAACTTTAATCATTTCAAAGCAATTTTCCTGTTCAAGACTTAGCTTTAATCAGAATGCATTTTCAGGTCACTTCATAGCCTCTTCATGCTTCTCTCTAGATAACTACAGAATCATGCATAATCATTCTAGTCCCCCCAAGACACCCTCAGTAAGTAGTCAGTTCAACATTTTATGCAAAAATAGATACAAAACAGGCCTCTGGGGGTATCTCCAGCTAATTTTCATGAATTAATTTCCCAGGATTGATGTTTATGCACCAGTCTCTTTATCACATAATCAAATCAGTGGAGTTGAAGTGGTCTAACTCCTTATTTTGCAGCTTGATTAAGCAGGTGATGAAATATTTGAATATAATTTGGATAGTTAACAGCTCACAGTATTCACAATAATCCAAGGTGGATGGATGACATTACCGTCCGATGTCTCATTGTTTTCTTGTTTTCTTTCCAGTAGTTGATGTCCCACACGTTATTTTTATGTTGGAGATAAAACAGTTCATATAAATACATGAGTGGAGAGGTATGAAAGGCTTTAATATTGATGATGTTGTTTTAAACCACATTTAGACCAACTAGGCAGGCAGCCACCGAGACAGACTAGATTGCCATTGGTTAAGAGAGGATTTGGGATGACAAGGTGTCTGATACCCACTGCCAATCCCACTGCTGTGGTGAATGCAGCCATTCCTCTGCTGGGGTTACCTCTGTTCATCTGGTGGCTATTTGGCTTCCGGCCTCTATCTAAACATCTCTCTCTACTTCCCTTCCCTCTTTGTCTCCACTTTCAAAATAAAAGGGGAGAGGCTTAGAAAATAAACAACCAGAAATGAAAGAAGATAAATAAAAGTAACAACTACAAAGACCAAGATAGTCGCTGTGACTAGCACCACATCCGGTGCCACGTGAGGAAGACAACAGGTTAACTTACACAGCTCTCATATGAGAGGAAACTTCATGTTTTTAAAGAGAGACTAACTTTTCCTCTGATTTAATTTTTGCAACACATTTCTAACATAGGGACTAGTATAGGACACTCTAAGTATCATAACGAACAATATTCACACATTAGGTTGCCCCAAAAAAGGCAGAAACAGAGTTCAAGTTGCTGACAATTTGGTGAATATTATTTTGCATGAGACTAAGGTGACTTGGTCTTATATGTAATCTTCTAGACACCTAATTTATTCCAATGATGAGAACTTAGATTATGTGGAGGCTTGGATAGGTAGAACACCCTTAAAATTATTTTTCTCAACTGTGTTTTTCATATGTAAGATCTGTTTTGTTTATGGCCAGAGAGAATTCCTGATTCCAAACTATTGCTACATGTCTGCAAGTGAATGATGAGCCAGGTGAGTGAGCCACTCCACTCTGCCTGTCTCCTCACCCTAAAATGACACTTTGAGTGGTCAGAGCTATAACTGCAGTTCTTACTTTACACCAGAAAATCCAGAAAATTGTGTTGTTGAAGACAAAATAAAGCATAATAAAAGGTAATGGAAAAAGTGGTCTAAATCCGAGAAAAACTGACTTCTCAAGAAGAAACACATCTAGCATGTACTTGAAGTTTTAAATGTGCATATGGTGAAGCAGAGTTTACCTCACTGAGATCATTACAGGTGTGGGCATGGCACAATTGGCAACACCAGTCTTAATGATGGCTGCATGTCTGTCCATGTGTCCGTGAAAATAAATGTCTTCTTCTATGGCCTACTCCTCCAGGAAAATGATCCAGATATTCCTTTTCTCCACTCCCAGCAGTTAGGTGGAAGCACCTGTCCTGGGCCCAGCCAATCAGATGTCCACATCTAGGACCATGAACATGGAGGGAGTAATGTGAAGACACAGAAGCAGAGATTACTGGCAGAGACATGAGTGCCAGAAAGTGTCCAGAAACACCAACTGCCATCCTCCCTGCCTTGTTCCTGTGGAGTGGCATAGGGGTGTGCTGTGTTGCTAGCTGTGAAATTCCCAAGCCTAGTTTTCATTGCAATTTTTCTGTAAGCTAGTCAATATTCTTCTAATGACATCTTGTCTGCTAAAATTAGTAAGGACTCAAAAAAACAAAAAAACAAAACAAAAAAAAAAAACAAAAAAACAAAACTGAGACTGGGTTTGGGTTGTTTGAAACTGAGATGCCGGATTGGTAGGCTGATGTGGAAATACTGGTGAAAGAACAATGTTTATAAGGAGATTAGAAATTAACTCTAATTCCCAGTTCCATGGGTGGGAAAACTGAGGCCCAGAAATGCTACCCAGAGTCACTCAGTTAGCTAGAGATGGGACTTCAAAACCTATTACTGGCTCTTAATTTGAAGCCCTTTTCACTATACCAATCAGTGAAATGAGGAAAGAACCCTAGAAATTGTAATGTTTGTTAAGGGACCTGCATCCATGCTTTCTATGCCTGCTTTTACCCTAGGGAAAAGTGAGGTCTTTCATTTTGTGCAGAAAAAACAAAACAAAACAAAACAAAACACTGCACATGAAGGTTTGTACACAGCCATGCCACTCTGTTTGGGAATTGTTCTGATTTATAGCAGCAGGGCATGTTACAAGCTACTGTGCCGTGAGGAATACTTGCTGAGGGCAACAAGAAAACTAGTGATTATTACAGCAACTTTACATCAATGTGCATAAAAGGCCCTGAAACATAAAGAAATGTGGTAAGATTCCTTTTACTCAACACAACAGATATGCACAGGCCTACTACATGCAAAGCACACAGCAAGGTGTTCTGTTTCATAAATGTACCAAGCTGGGTGAGACACAGAATCAAGCCTTAAAAGGCTTATAATTCACCGAGGAGGACAGTTGTCATTAGCTTGACCCATGCAATGTGTTTGGCAGAAGTGGAGAAGACGCTGTAGGAACTGAGAGTAATGTAGTGAGTAATTCAAGCCATTGAAGGATCAGGAAGAGAGACAGGTTCTCACTGGGGAAATGACCTCTGACTGCAATCTGAAGAAAAAAAAAAATGGCAAGAGAGTGGTCAGCAAGAGAATAGTCAGGACTTTTTTGTGATGTTGCTGACAAAAGATATGACCATGCATAGGAAAAGAAGAAAGAAAAATACTTTGAGATTGAGATCCAACTTTCCTAGTTTAGCATCCAGGCTCTTCATAAATGTTCCTCTGTTCTGTTTCATTTCTCAGCCCTCATCAGCTTGTAGCCTGAATCACTCTTATGCCTCCTTGAAAACACTCAGATCTCTCACAGCACACTCTGATCCCTCACAGCTCTGGACATTTGTACATGCTGTTGTTTCTGCCTCCCAGAAGGCTTTCTCTTGCTCTTTACCTAGATAACTCCTCTTCATCTTTCCAGACAGTGCCTACATGCCACCTCCTTCTAGAAGGCTTCCACGACCTCTTCTCAGTTTCAGCAGCTTGTGACTAATTCAAACTAGTAATTATCATACTGGGCAGTGATGGTCTATTTAGTTCTTTCTCTCTTACTAGGTGTGAGCTTCTTGAAGCAGGTACTGTCTCACATTCCAAAGACATGACATAAAAGTAGAAAGAAGCTCAAAAAATGTTTGTCAATTGATTAAATGAAAAAATGAAACTGGAGAAAACGCGGATGTAGATTAGACACAACTCAGCAACTGATTGGATATTGGAGCTGAGAAAAGAACAAGCTGAGATGACCATTATTTCTCACCTGCCTGGAAAGATGGTAATGCCATTAACAGTCGCGGGATCACAGTACAAGGCACAGATTTGGGAAATGATGTATTCAGTTTTGTATTACTGAATCTGAGATTCCTATTGAATGCCACAGAAGATATCTTGCATATGGTTGAAAATTCTGTGTGAGAGTTCAGGCGAGGGTGTGAAGCAGAACTTAGAGATTCAGGAGAAGAAAGCAAGAGCGCTAAAGGCAGACGCCTGGGGGAACACAGCATTTCGGAGGTAATGCTAGAAAGCTACCGACTATATGCAAGAATTCATAAACTTGTTTGAGTAACACATCCACCCTTAAACCGGAGTTCATGAGACATGCACAAGTAGAGAAGCATTGCTTTACTTATAAAAAGGGGGGCATTGAGATTAGTGCACAACAGAATACAGCAGTTAAAGATGAGTGGGGGAAATACTTCTAACATCACCTTTAAAACTGCAGCTATTTGGGTTTTTTTCTTATTGAATCTATAGAACATATAAAGATCTAGGTAATGCCTCTTAAAATCCTGAAAATTATGTTCAGGTAGTGCAGTTATATACATCTGTGTATATGCACATGACTCATATAGATTAAATATATAATGTAAAACCTCTCAGTAGTTTAATTAAAATATCTCCTCTAATGGAAATAAATGTTACTTTATGAACATTTTACTTTCAGAAGGGTAAATGCAATGCTTTATATAATTTTTAGTTGACTTTTAAATGAATTTCACAAGCTTTTAATACCACTTTGGTTAGAAGGAAACTTTTGTTTATGTGAGACAAAGATGCTACCAAAAATGGCTAATATGTACCATTTCTGAGAAATAATTATAAATCTTTTACTTTAAATATTAAGATCTATCTGTTCACTTTTTATCAGATCAACTATGAAGCAAATTAAAGCAAAAAACAAGAAATTTAAACTATCATACAGATTTTTGCTACTTTTATTTTTTGTAAAGACTCAATCTGTCCTCTGGAGAAATCATCTTGTTAATAAAGCATAGTTTGAATGACTGACAAAGTAATGTTTGTGATCATCTTAAAGGCATATTGGTCCAATGTCAGTCCTAGTATTGATATTTACTCCCTGAATATATTGTTGTTACATTAGGAAAAATTAAGTTAATGGAGTCATTCCAGCTTTGTACGCTTTCTATTGACTCTGTGATTTTTTTTTTCTTTTTCAGATTTGAGTTCCTACAAATAATAGTTATCTTGCTTTTGTACTTTGATTACAGTAGTTAATTCAGAGAAATCTGTTCACGGTCATTCAACATTCAATCAATAAACATGCTGGCACAAGGCCATGGCTGGGATGCTTTGTGAGATACTCGAATTTCCATATACTGAAACTGCTAAGAGTAAATAACATGTAGTCTTTTGGTTTTGAATGTAAACAGTTATTGTCTGAAAATTAATAGTAGCAGATTATTTAAAGTTGAAATTTATAAAATGACAGATGAGCCATGTCAAATATAACATAGTAGCAATAAAATAAAACTGGTAGAGCTACCATAAACCAGAAGAAATTCCTCATGGCTAACTATGGACTGACTACTTGAGTGTAGTTTATTTACAAAAATTTTTATATTCCAAGCTGTTATTTCCTAAAGTAGACTGAATAGCAATAAATCTTAATTATTTTTTGTACGTTCGTTATGTATATGCCAGAGAAAAGGTTGATCATTTTAATGGTAGCCTAAGGCAAGTATAATGACAGAGACAAATTAATTTTTTTAGAGTGATATTACAAATTATCTTGAGATTACCCACTGCTATAGATTATATATAACTTTACTCCACTGACTCAGATAGTTCAGTGCTAGCTCTAATTTGTAAATTTTCTTAATTTACAATATATCACACAATTCCGTTGTGTGATAATTTAGATTGATCTTGGTCAGGCAAACAGACGAGGTTGACTGTTAAAACTCTTGATGCTTTATAGACCTAGGGATAATGTTATATTGTCAAGGGTTGAAGAGAGAGGTGTGTTAGCCCCTGTGTAAATGAAATACTCACTGCCTTGTGCAGAGAAAGAGAGATTTGGGCTGGTGATGAAGGTCTCTCCGTATTTGGCACTCCTGTCCTCCTGTTCTGTGTCCTCTCCCAGTATTAAGAAACTGTCATCAATCCATTTCCCTACCAAAGTAGAATGGAACAAGACATGCATGCAGCAACAGGAGTAGAACCTGCCCTGCCTATGGATGAAGTCTTTTTCACAAAAACTTCTGGCCACACTCAACCTACTGTATCCAGTGCTACCTGGCATTTGAAACTACAGTTCCAAATTTTCCTTTTCCTTCAAGTGATTTTTAATTTTCCAGTTTGCTTTTCTACATCTCCTTAAAGCCAAAAAGACAACTTCTTCATTATCTTAAAAAATTTTCATTAAGGATTGGAGGGGAGAGGGATGTCTCACCCAAACTAATCCATCAGTCAAATAGAGAATATTGTCTCTAATCATAAAAAAAATCCTGATAGTTCAGCATCAATAGTGCAGCATCCATGCTCCTGGAGCACCATAACATACAGACAGTTCAAGAAACAGGAGTGGAGTGAGCATCAGTCACAGAGCACAAGAGCACAAGCTTTGGAGTCAGAAAACCAGGTTAGGATCCAGAAAATTAACAGTTGCATCATCTTTGGGAAGTAACTTCACTTCTTTCATTCTTCCTTCTCTCATTGTCCAATGGGAATAATAATATCAACTCTGCAAGACTGCCACAAGAATTAAATTTGTATAATTTGCAAAGCACTAGCCCAGTGCTCTGCTGCATGCTAACTGCTATGGCAGCCCCATAGAAAGCCAGGTACAGATTAAGCCTGATGTACTACACAACAATAATAACAAGAAGTAAGATGTTGAAAATAGCTGCATTATATCATATCCCATTGTTAACAGTTAATGGTGCTGAAGTAGGAGTTATGCCCTTGAGAAAAATTGTATTTGGTTAGCTGGTGATACTAGTTTATGATGGTTTATCGTAAGTATAAAATGATCGCAAAATTTTGTCCCAACCAATTTTCTTCTTAGAAAATCTATCTATAATAGCAATAAAATGTGGTTGCTGTTATGTTTCATTTTTTTTTACACAAAGCTGGGCTTTGAAGGAACTTTTCTATGTACTAAGATGAGCTCAATAAAAATAAAATCCTTTGGATTAAGGTAACATCCCTATGAGACCTTTGCCTCTGGTAGAGGCAGTTACAGTAATGAACAAAAGAAGAATGGAAGACTTCCATTGTTGCTTTAAATTACATGTGTGACAGATCGCAAAGAAATTGCTTTTAGTTAAATGAGCAATATTTTCTTGGTTTTCTCCCAGCTCTTCAGTAGCAGTTGAAAGGTCCATTGGAAGTATGAATTTTCCTAGCAAAATAACACTGCATTATAAATGTTGCCAGTTTCTGATCACTGACTCATTCCTTAAGCCCTGCTGGCTTCTGTTTTCACTATGTGACAGAACTGCATTCTTAAAAGTCACCAACACCTTCCATGGCTTGTCTTTAGTCTCCATCTCCCTCTGTAATCTTTAACCCTGCTGATCACTACCTGCTAAAAAGTCTTCTCTGCAAAAGGTAAGTAGCTACGCTACTTACCTTCCCAGGACTCTGAGCACATTATACAATTTTGCTGATTTATAATTATCCCCGTTTCCTGAATGTACCTATTTCTTGAGGTTTGTCTTCTCTATTTTTTTTGCTCTCTTTATATTCTTTCTCTTGGTAAACTCATCCACACTTTAGTTGGAACACCTACCACACTGCCAATAACCCTCAAATCCATATTTCCAGTCCTATCCTTTCTCCTGATCTCCAGACCTGATGCTCTTCTCAGTGGCTAGCTGGACAACCCCAATAGGGTCTCCCCCTCAGTACACAAACAAAATGCAGGTACCACACCAGTTCATATTCAGTTGCCTCAACTGAGTATCATGCCCTGGTGTCTCGATTTTGGAATCTCCCTATTGCCTGCTTCAACTGTAACCTTTTAGCCATAATTAGACTTCTGTCGTTGCTCCACCACCCTTGTTTCTAATTAGTTTACAGATTTTTTTCTTGCTTGAATCCATCCGCTCCTTCCATCCTCACTGCCCTTATCAAGGAACAGGTTCTGATTTCTTCTTCCCTGAATGAACACAGTAACCTCAATACAAAACTCTCCAATTTCAACCTTGTTTTTCCCCAACTGCTATACACACTGGTAGCAGATTAATTTTCTAAAGTTTGGCTTCAATCAGATCATTCCCACGATTAACACACTTCAGTCATTCTTCACTTTCTACTAATATAAAGAAAAGATGCATAGCCTGGAATTCAGGAACCATCACAATATTATGCCCACCTATCCACTCTTTCATTCTTCTTTCTTGATACTCCTCCACCACATACCCTGAACAAGTTCCTTACAAGGTCTTCAGGGTGAATTCTGTGCCCATCAAATCTTAAGAACTTCTTTGCTAAAATACAAACTGAAATGGTCACAGTGTAACTGGCATGGTTACTCTGTATTCATGACATTTTGCTCACTATTCCTGTTAAGTATTATTCCTCATCACCACCTCCACGTCCTCATTCTACCCATCTCTCAACATCCAGCAACATTTTCCATAAAGCTTTTTCAGAAAGCTTTTAAAAAATGACTCTCTTCTACCCCTACTTCTATTGATGTCTCTCTCATCAGCTTATTTATCGTTATTTATATGTGCTATCTTCCTGAGATGTCTATAAGGGCCTCAAAGGCAGAATTCATGTCTAATGCATCTTTTTTGTTTTTTAAAGTACTCAACATATTATCCATAGTAGGCACTCAATGAATACTTTATTCATAAACAAATAAAAGGTTATAAATAACGACATTCCCTTAGACAATACTTAGGAAGTTCAGGAAGAAACTTCAAAATGTGCATGGCTGACAAAAAAGGACCTATGAATTAATTTTGGCATTAAATATATTTTATAACAAATTACTTTAACATTTAAATCTTAATTATTAGAAATATACTTTTAAAAGAATAAATTAAAAATATTACAGTTTTTGATGAAATAGCCAAAGCATGTGTACATAAATAATTCTACTTATTACTTTATGTTAATAAGCTATCTGTGGCAGATTACATTTTTCAAAGAGGGTCAAAAAAATATATCCCTACTCACACACCTTTCTGTGATGTAATCTTTCCACCCACCCATCTCAACAGGTGGAGTCTATTTCTTCATCTGCTTGTATCTGGCTGGGGATGGGTTGGTGTGACTGCTTTGACCAATTCTGTGCATAATACTTAACTGGCCTGGCAGCTTTTGCTTTTTGGCCTCGTGGAAAAGAGCCATCATGTAAGAAGTGTGTCTATGAAATCATCATACTGTGAGAAGCCCAAGCCACACTGAGAGTCCCTGGAAGATGAAATGTCACGTGGAAATAGAGAGAGGGAAAGGTGAAAGAACACTGTGGTACCAAACATCTGAGTGAAGAAGCCATGTTGGAAGTAGATCCTCTATCCTGAGCCACTCCAACTTATGCCATGTGCATCAGACACAAACCGCCCAGCTGAGCCCTTCTGAAATTCCTGATTTGTAAAATTGTCAGCAAAATAAAAGCGTTGTTTTATACCACTAAGTTTAGTGTAGCTTGTTACACAGAAATAGATCATGGAAACACTACTCATCACCAATTTGAACCTGTACAACTATGTTCACACAAAAATAAAAATGGTATGACTACAAAAGAGACAGCTATGAACAACAAACTGCTATGTTTGTGATTTAAATGTTCTAAACAAAACCAAATACTGGCCAATTTACTAATTCCTTTAGTTCTTTCCTTAGTAAAAAATTAATCAATATAAAAATGGATTAAATATATTTAATATTTTCCAAGTCAAGCCTCTGCCACAAAAGCATACTAAAGACTAAGTTATAAAGTAGGCTGAAAACTACCAAAGAAACATAGGCTAAAAAAAACAAAAAACTAGGACAAGCTTGCAAAAATATATTCTGGTAATGTCCATTATTAGTTTACATAAATTATGATGTATCCTAATACTGAAATTCTACATACCATTAAAAATGATGATGTAGTTATACTGACAATAAAGTATATTAAATGTAAGGAGCCAATTACAAAACTGTGAATAGTAAAAGCTTATGTGGGACTGTTTTTAAAAGGATATATATGTGTCCTTTCTCTCTGTCTCTCTCGCTGTATGTATGTATATACACATACACATAACGTGTATATATACACACACACATTTTTTCTATCAAAAAGAGGTCTGAAAGGACGCACATAAACATTTCATTATCTTTAGGGGGTGGGATTACAGGTCATCTCTGTTTTCTTCTTAAGACTTTACACGGCAGTGATTCTCAAAGTGTGGTCCTGCAACCAACACAATCAACATCACCCGACAACTTGCTAGAAATGCCAATTTGTAGGTGCCATCCTGGGCCTACTGATCAGAAACCCTAGGTGTGGAACCCCGCATTCTGTGGTTCAAATAGGCCTCCAAGGCAATACTGATGCATGCTAAAGCTTGCAAACAATGGCTTCACCATATTTTGCAGTTTTTAAAAAGGAAATATGGTATTTTCTCAGTTAAAAAAGTGAATGTGTTTCCTTTATAAAGATTTGTAATGGCAATTTTTTAAAAAGAGCAAAGAAAAAGATGATTAGAGTAGTATGCACGTTATTTTTCCACCTATTTTCCATTTTTTTCATTCTATTCTCCATATGTTTTAGCTTCTATTAGATATTTTTAAACTCTTTATCTCTCTGTACTTAGTTCCCAGTTTGTAGATTGTCTTTTTACTTCTGTCTAATCTGCCTGTTTAAACTGTCCATTGAGTTTTAATTTCAAACTGCTATAGTTTTCATTTCTAAAGGTCAGCTTTGTTCTTTTTCAAGTCTACTTTATTTTCAGTTACCTCTTTTTACTGTAGGATGTATACCTTCTCTTTGATAATTGTAAATGCACTTTTTCGTTAGTATCTTTGAGATCATCCTCGAACCCCGTTTTCTGTATCCTAATTAATAGTTATGCTTGTCTTATCTGCTGCCCCTGTTTTATGATAGATGTTTTCATCATTTGGTTTGCAGTGTTTTATTTTAAACAGTTCTTCAGAGAATTGCTTTATCTGCACATGTCTCAAGAGAAGTTGTGGAAGTATTTCAGCATAGCAGATTTGTACTTATTTTTGCCAGGTAACAGGAATTTCTCTGGTCTAGGCCAGTTTGTACTCTAGTTTCTCGGTTTAGAACTTCAAGCACCATGCATGTATTGTAAATTCACATTATATATCTTTTTTTTGTGGGAGGCTTTTGTATTATTGTCATTCAAAGTCCTGAGACAAAAAAACTAGTTTTGTTGTACATAGGATAAAGTTTCCTTGTACCTTGGGTAAAGTTTGCTGGTTAGCCTTTCACTGAGGGGTCAGGACTTTCAGAGTCCAGGCCAGGCTTCTATTGTGGTACCCACTCACCCCCCAGCTCAGACAATGCCACAATTCCTGTTCTGTGATGCTGGGACCTGTATCCAGTTGGAGAATCTCCCAAACCATGACAGCTTCACATTTTGAGCTCATCGTTCTTAGCTTCATGTCTTCTTTTTGTGTCCTCCAGGTGAACATTTTTTTTCCCTCAGGTTCATCTTTGTATTTTGTTTAGCATTTTTAAGACCTTATGGAAGGAGGAAATTTCACTTTAGTTCAGTCTGTCATACTGATGGAACCTCCACATTTCCTTTAACGTTGTTATATTGCTCTTGCAATTAGTTTTTTAAAAAGCCTTGCTTGTTGGAAGTCTCAGAGCAATCAGGCAAGAGAAAGAACTAAAGGGTATCCAGGCCTGGCGCGGTGGCTCACGCCTGTAATCCCTGCACTTTGGGAGGCTGAGGCGGGCGGATCACAAGGTCAGGAGATCGAGACCATCCTGGCTAACCCAGTGAAACCCCACCTCTACTAAAAATACAAAAAATTAGCCTGACATGGTGGCGGGCTCCTATAGTCCCAGCTACTCAGGAGGCTGAAGCAGGAGAATGGCGTCAACCCAGGAGGTGGAGCTTGCAGTGAGCCCAGATCGTGCCACTGCACTCCAGCCTGGGCGACAGAGCGAGACTCTGTCTTAAAAAAAAAAAACAAAAAAAACAAAAAAAGGGCATCCAAATTGAAAAAGAGAGAGTCAGACTATTTCTATTTGCTGATCATATGATCGTATACCTAGAAAATCCTAAAGACTCCTCCAAAAGACTCCTCGATTTGATAAATAAATTTGGAAAAGTCTCAGGTTACAAAATTAATATACACAAATTGGGATCACTGTTATATACCAACAATGACCCAGCCGAGAATCAAATGAAGAACTCAATCCCTTTTATAATAGCTGCAAAAACAGACCAATAAATAAAAAACCAAGGAATATACTTTACCAAGAAGGTGAAAGATCTCTACAAGGAGAACTATACAATACTGCTAAAAGAAATAATAGACAACACAAACAAATGGAACTATATTTCATGCTCATGGATTGGAACAATCAATATGGTAAAAGTGACCGTACTGCCCAAAGCAATCTACAGATTGAATGCAATTCATATCAAAATACCAATATCATTTTTCACAGAATTAGAAAAAACAATCCCCAAGTTAATATGGAACCAAAAAGGAGCCCAAATAGCCATAACAATCCTAAACAAAAAGAATAAATCTGGAGGCATCACATTACCCAACTTCAAATTATACTACAAGGCTATAGTAACCTTGTAGTAGGTACTTGTATAAAAGTAGATGCACAGACCAATGGATCAGAATAGAGAACCCAGAAATAAAGCCAAATACACACATCAAACTGGTCCTTGACAAAGCATAGAAAAACATAAATTGGGGAAAGACACCCTATGCCATAAGTGGTGCTAAGAAAACTGGACAGTCACCTGTAGAAGAATGAAACAGGATCCCTATCTCTCATCATACATAAAAATCAACTCAAGGTTGGACTAAAGACTTAGTCTAAGACCTGAAACAACAAAAATTCTAGAAGAAAACCCAGGAAAAACTCTCTGGACATTGGCCTAGGCAAAGAATTTATGACTAAGACATATAAAGGAGATAAAACAAAAACAAAAATTAATAAATGAAACCTAATTAAATAGCTTCTGCACAGCAAAAGAAATAATCATTAAACAGACAACCCACAGAATAAGAAAATATTTTCAAACTATGCATCTGATAAAGGACTAATATCCATAATCTATAAGAAACTCAAACAAATTAGCAAGAAAAAATAAAAAATCCTAGCCAAAAAGTGGGCAAATGACATGGACAGACATATCTCAAAAATAGATATACAAATGGCTGACAAATATGAAGGAATGCTCATCACTAATCATCAGGGAAATGAAAATTAAAACCACAATGAGATACCACCTTACCCAGCCAAAATTGCCATTATTAAAAAGTCAAAAAACAATAAATGTTGGCATAGATGTGGTAAAAGAGAATGTTTATACACTGATAGTGGGAATGTAAATTAGTACAATCTCTATGGAAAGCAGTATGAAGATTTCTCAAAAAAATTTAAAGTCGATTTACCATTCAATCCAGCAGTCCCATTACTGGGTATCTATTCGAAGGAAAAGAAGTCATTATATCAAAAAGACATCTGCATACAAATGTTTATCACAACACAACTTAAAATTGCAAAGATATGGAACCAACCTAAATGCCCATTCAACACTGAGTGGATAAAGAAAATGTGGTGTGTATACACATACACACTCCCCCCAACATGCACACCATGGAATACTACTCAGCCATAAAAAAGAACAAAATAATGTCTTTTGCAGCAACTTGGAAGGAGCTGAAGGCCATTATTTGAAGTAAAGTAACTCAGTAACTCAGGAACAGAAAACCAAATACCATATGTTCTCACTCATAACTGAGAACTAAGCGATGGGTATGCAAAGGCATATAGAGTGGTATAATGTACATTGGAGACTCAGGAGGGGGAAAAAGTGGGAGGAGGATGAGGGATAAAAAAACTACATGTTAGGTACAATATACACTACTCGGGTGACAGGTACACTAAAATCTCAGACTTCGCAACTACATAATTCATTCATGTAATCAAAAGCCACTTGTACCCCTAAAGCTATTGAAATAAAAAAAAAAAAACTTTCGTTGGTAAAAATGCGCTCTACTAAATATAATATCTCAGATTCAAATCTACAGATTGTTAACTATAACAGTTGCATTTGATTTCATTGAAAATAATCTTTTATTAAAGAAAATAAGTTTCAAATTGTGCTGATTATTTATGATTTGTTATTTATTTTTGGTATAGATTATAGCTGTGGGGAAAAATAGCTCTTTCTACGAGGAATTACTACTCAGAGCAGTTTGAACCAGTGTGAAAACTGCTAGAAGCAGGAAATCAAAACATTGTTTATTCTCATGAAAGGCAGGAGATTCTATTAGGTACTGTTAGACCCAATGTGACTGCTAACTAGAAGAACACTAGTAATCACTTGATTAGTTGCAAAAAATCTTCAACAGTTTAGCAATGTGGTACGGTGGAACCAGCGCAGTTTAAGTAGAGGGCTAAGTGCAGTGCTTGTGAAAATGCAGTCCAAGCCATCTGCACATGAATCTCCCAGGGTGCTCCTTTGAATCTTCATTTTAAACAATTCTTCCTGGTGAGGCATCTCCATGTTCAAGTTTGAGATCAACTGGTTAAGTGTACAAAAGTAATCATTTTGGTAACAAAATACAAATCATATAACAAAGAACTGAAGTTCCATTTGAGACAAAGAATGAAAATTAAGTACATCTTATATGAGTTACAGGATATATACTAAATTGTCTACTTCTTAAGAAGGGCAGGGGTTTTGTGCGCTCTAATACTGAGTGATCTCCCAGCTATAAGAGAATACAACATAGGAAAATCACATCTGTCTCAATCACTCTGGTCTGAGACACCGTCATCTTATACCAAGACTATTTCATTAGTCCCCTAATTGGTTTCAGATGTCACAATGGAAAAGCGTTCTATGTCCTCCACATTTAAAATAGTGCCATCTAGTCTTTATAGCACTTTTCTCCAGGTGACACATTGCACAGTATAGACTTATTCATTTGTTCTCTATCTGTATTTAGTCACTAGGCTATGAAACTGAGAGCAGAACTTTGCTTTGTTAACTGCTGTATCCTGAGCGCCTAGAGGGACTGTCTTACACCTGTAAAGGCTCAACAAACACTTCCTGAATAAATAAGTAAAGGTGCTTAAGGAAAGCCTCTCCTCTTTCTGGATTATTAGAGAGGATGAAGCTTTCCTAAAGGGAACAGGAAAAAAATCCAGACACCAGAAAATGAGATGTCTTCTGAGTACAGGGCAAACCAAATCAGTGTCACGAGTTTGATGTGGGAAGAACCTCACACGAAGAGAAAGAAGGAATTTCAAAGCCCCTGGAACTCTTGCACTGAAATCAGTTTTGTTTTGTTTTTGTTGTTGTTCCTAATACAAAGTCAAGCTAGTCTTTCTGGAGTACTTGTGGTAGCAACAATGCAAGGGAGGCTCTAGAGACCCTCGCAAGTGGGAGGCCATGTGTTGGTGATGGATGCTTCCCTTCTTGGGGAACAGAGGGGACCTTCATCTTAATGAGATGTTACGTTTCCCACTTGGAATGAGTATCCCAAATACAAGAGATTGCAGATACTACCATTTCTGATGACTTGGAAGAATGATAAAGTCGCAAAAAATAAAGCGATCTCCCCGTGAAAAAGAGTTGTGAAACTGTGGGATACATAAGATTAAGTCTTTTATTTCTTTTTCCAATTAAAGTTTTTGTCTTTGAAAAAAGAAAAAAAATCACATACAAGTGAATAGTTGGCTAAAAAAGAATAGAGTAGAATTTATTTTTCTGTGACGACTTATGATCTTAGAACAATTGGTTCCTGACAGGGATAGAGCACAATCTTAAGGAGATGAGGAAGAAAGTGTTTGGCATCTGTGCCCACTGGATGAAGATGTTGTAAACCCAGATGAAATCAGATGCAAAAAAAGAACAATATACATGATACAGAAAAAGAACTCTAATAGAGTCCAGTAAGTCTCAGGGGAAAATTAAGGAAAAGAAAAAGTAATATTTAGGTCCTTAATTGCCTTTGAGACACAGTCTAAGTTCTGACACAAAGGAGTAAATGTGATTTCTTGGCAATTATTAAGGCTTTCTGAGAAGGTACTCAGGTCTGAAGATGCAATTGACTGAGGCATAGTGAAACAGAGGGCGAGAAAGAGAAAGAGGAGGAGGAGAGAGAGAGCAAATTTGGTGGTTCCTCAAAAAGTTAAACACAGAATTTACATATGATAGAGCAATTTCACTCCTAGGTCTATATCAAGAATTGAAAACAGACTGAAACAAATACTTGAACCTGCATGTTCATAGTAGCACCGTTTACAATAGTTAAAAGTGAGTGGATGGGTGGGTAACTGATATGTGATATATATCTATATATCTGCAAAAGATTATTCATCTATAAAAAGAAATGAAATACTGATAAATGAACATGGATAAACCTTGAAAGCATTGTGTCAAGTGAAAGAAGCTCGGCACAAAAGGTCATATATTGTATGATTCCATTTATATGAAATATCCATAATAGGTAAATCCACAGAGGTAGAATGCACATTGGTCATTGCCAGCGGCTGTGAGGACAGGGAAATGGGGAGTAATTTGTTAATAGATAAGAGGTTTCCCTTGGGGTAATGAAAACATTTTGGAAGTAGATAGAGATAGTGGTTGTATCGCATCATAAAAATGTTCGATGACACAGAATTGTTCACTTTTTATTTGTTCATTTGTTTATTGAGACAGGGTCTTGCTCTGTTACCCAGGCTGTAGTACAGTGGCACAACTGTGACTCACTGCAGTCTCAACCTTCTGGGTTCAAGCAGTTCCCCCACCTTAGCCTCCCAAGTGGCTGGGATCATAAGTGAATGCCACTACCCCCAGCTAATTTTTAAATTTTTTGTAGAGACAGGGTCTTGCCATGTTTCCCAGGCTAGTCTCAGACTCCTGGGCTCAAGTAATCCTCCCACCTCAGTCTCCCAAAGTGCTGGGATTACAGGCATGTAATCCACTGTGCCCAGACAGAAATGTTCACTTAAAGTGGATAATTTTATGTTATTTGAATTTCCCCTCAATAATGAAAATAATACAGATAGTCTCAAAGGCTAAAAAAATTAATTAAATTTTTGAAAAGATAGAAGCGGGAGGGCAGGAAAGAGAGTAGAGGAGGGAGCGGCAGTCCCTGATAGAAAAGGTTTTGTTTCTAGAACAGCCCAAACCTCAGGGAAGCAGCATAATGTAGGGTGCTTCCTGAGACTAACAGTGTAGAGAGACACCAAAGCAACAGAATTGTGAAAAGAAGACTCAGACAGCCTAGTCCGACAGACCATTAAGAATGATAGTCTCCAATTAAGGAGGCAGAGCACAGAGACAAAAGATGAATGACAGATTCCACAGATGACATATGCTGTGGGAACTGCACAGGTTAATAAACTGAAGTCTTTGTCTCCAAAAGCTAACACTCTAATATAGCTGTGACTTCAGAGGAAGGCCTTTTGCCATGATAGAGGTAAATGTACATGTCAGGATCATTCAGAAGAAAGAGAAACCACTTTTCAAAAGTAGAAACAGTAAAAGCTCTATAAACATTTGCACCATCTCTTACTGAGTGATTGCAGAGGGGGGTGAATGAGAAGAGGGAAAAGCACATGAAGACACAAGGCATGTCACATGCATGAAGGGTTCCATAAGCAGTAAGGGTGGCAAGGAGGACTCTGTCCAGACTGCCACCTGAATGCCAGGCTAACAAATCTGGACTATATTTATCAGCTAATGGGGAACCATGGAGGTTTCTAAGTAGTGAGTGACATGAGCTTTGCTTTGGGAAAATTATTCTGGCAGGTATGTGTAAGAAGAAAAATGGACTACCAGCAGGGAGAGCAGTTAGAAATAGAGTCTAGTATTCCAGGCAAGAGGGAATAAGTATCATAAGTATCTGCATTGAGACATTCCTTTTTTTTTTTTTTTTGAGACAGAGTCTCACTTTGTCACCCAGGCTGGAATGTAATGGTACGATTTCGGCCCACCACAATCTCTGCCTCCCAGGTTCAAGCGATTCTCCTGCCTCAGCCTCCTGAGTAGCTGGGATTACAGGCATCTGCCACCATGCCTGGCTAATTTTTGTATTTTTAGTAGACACAGGTTTCACCATGTTGGCCAGGCTGGTCTCAAACTCCTGACCTCAGGTGATCCGCAAACCTCAGCCTCCCAAAGTGCTGGGGTTACAGGCATGAGCCACTGTACCCAGCCTCGCATTGAGACATTTCTGTGGTATGAGGGAAAAGGGACAGATAAAACGTCTATCAGAAAGCTGATTGGAAGTAGAAGACAAAGAGAATAAGAATTTGATCGGGGGGACAGGATGGGTAATTGTGTCATTAGTTAAAAAAAGTAGGACAGACATGAGTTCCATTTGACATGTATTGTGCTTGAAATGTGCAGGAAGATCCACGTGGAGGGCTCAATAAACAGCAATAAAACCTGAGGAAAGAGATGAGAAGTGAAGGAGACATCCTTAGGTATGAGGGTTGAAATTCAATTCAAGTTTGTTATGCAGATGGTCTGTAAGCACTTGGGGAAATGGAGAGAAATCAACCAGAAGCAAACCTGATTTTGCTGCCAACTAGTTATGCCAAATTAACCTCAATTCCTTTGTGATGAGGTACCTAGACTCACAATCAGGGAAGTGTTTTAGACATGGCATATCTTGAATTCAGCTGAACATGTGACAGTATCTCATGATATCCTTATGACTACAATGGAAGCATGCTGGGTACAAAAACAGATATAGATGGATTCAGAGTGAATTGAGTAATCATAGCTGAAGCACATTGATTACTACAGCAGTGCTGACCTGAACACAAACACAGGAGAACCTAAAAAATATTAACTTTATACTCAAATGTTTATACCCTTAAAAAGAATGGCTTATTTACCTCACTGAGTAGATGAAGGAATCTCCAACAGAATCACAACAAATTATTTTGTTGGTTTAAAGTGTTATTCATGGTTTGGAATTTTAACTAACAGTGACCACAGAAAGAATTCTTGGCTTGTCATGGTGGCACATGCCTGTTATCCCAGCACTTTGGGAGGCTGAGGTGGGAGGACTGCTTGAGCCAGGAGTTTGAGACCAGCCTGCACAACATAGTGAGATCCTGTCTCTACAGAAAAATTAGTTGGGCATGGTGGTACGTGCTGTAGTCCCAGTTATTTGGGAGGCTGATTTGGGAGGAGCACTTGAGCCCAGAAGTTCAAGGCAGTAGTGAGCTGTGATCATGCCACTGCACCTCAGCCTTGGCAACAGAGTGAGACCCTGGTTCTAAGAAATAAAAATAAAAAAAGAATTCTTAAGAAATTTTCTCAAAATAATAAGCTAGAATTACTTGTGCACATTATTTGGAAGGAAATGGCTAAAGATGGCATGTTGTCTTTGTGTAATGAATACATGTAAGATTTGCTATTTAATAATTTGGGAGACTTAAATATTTTATTGCTAAAATACTATGGTTAAATATACCTGTCACTAAATTCTAATATCTGTCAAAATATTCATTATAAAAATTGTCTTTTGACATTTTAAGGTATCATCGATTTCCATTTGAAGAATTTATCATTAAAATTTCATGGGGAGGCAACAGGGCCTGGGAATTAAATAAAGTAGAAGATGCCACAGACTGAGTTTCTACCCAAACTCTCCACCACAGTCACTGGCTATGTACTAGCAGAAAGAGTCAATCTGGAATTGTATAATACACTGAAATAACAGTGTTTGAGAAGTGCCTAAGATAATGTGTTCTCTGAAAAGAGAAATCAATCGTGTATAACTGTTACCTACTGGAATAAATAGGCTTAGTCATTATTCAGATCTTAATGATATCTCAACATACAATGTAATTTAATATTATCCCTTACTAATAATACTGAAGTAGTTGCCCCTGAATATATGAGTCTTATTATTTCATTGTAATTCAACCAGTAGCATCCAGAATTGTAAAAGGACAGATGGATGGATGCATGGTGCTATGAGGGAATACCCTCCCCTCTACCCACCCCTGTCTTCCTCTTTCATCCTTTGTAGAATTCAGAAGTGATGGCTGGAGCTCAGCAGCAGCCATAGAAACTGGCATATAAACTTTAGAAGCCTTTAAGACTAAAAGTTCATGCTCCAAGGATGGCAGGGCTGGAAGACAGGAGGAGTTCTGTGCCTCTTAAGAGTGGGAGAAAGCCAAATGGATTTTGTTACATGCAGTTAAATTTAGCCCAAACCAATACACACTATGTGTCCAGTATTCACCTTCTCATCTTTCCACCACATCATTTGAGTCATCATTTGCAAGTCTTTCAAAAGTTTTCATAAATATCAAAGTACAGAAAGACATCAACACATGCCTTGATAGTCTATGGCCTTGTGTCCATCTGGATGCTTTAAGAAATATTTTGAATGCTTATTTTTTAAGTAAACGCTAATGATATGGTAATTGTTTTTATAGATTTCCAATGAAGGGTGAGGTGCTTTGACAGCTGTCAGCAGAGTGTCAAACAAACCATGGCAGTGAAAGGTAAGGAGTTTTAAAAGCCTTTATTCTTGGGGGCCTTAATTTCATCTGATACTAAGCAGCTAAAACTTGACATCCACTGAGGAAAAGTGTTATTCTTCCCCATAACTCCTCTACCTATTCTTTCTTCCCTGCCTCAGATTTCCCAAGCTTCTCTCAGTTGTGCTCAGAGATGGCCCCAGTTTAAAAATAATGCTGCCCTAGACTATGTGACAGCCTCAACTGAATATCTTAAGTACCTATCCTTTCTAATATCTCATTTAATGGCACCCAGAACATTAAGTCACATATTAGGACAAACAGTCTGTGATGCCTAGTAAGTTACTGGGCTTGCTCAGTGTGGTTGAAGGAATTCTGAGATGGCCTCTATGATTTCTACCCACTGAATATAGCTCCCCTCTCCTTGAGTACAGGTAGAACCTGGGACTTGACTCTAACCAACAGAAAATAGAAATGGTGAAGGAGGCTGGGAGCAGTGGCTTATGCCTGTAATCCCAGCACTTTGGGAGGCTAAGGTGGGTGGATCATCTGAGGTCAGGAGTTTCAGACCAGCCTGGCCAACATGGAGAAACCCCGTCTCTACTAAAAATACAAAAATTAGCTGGGCATGGTGGTGTGTACCTGTAATCCCAGCTGGGGAGGCTGAGGCAGGAGAATCACCTGAACCCAGGAGGCAGAGGTTGCAGTGAGCTGAGATTGCACCACTGCACTTCAGTCTGGGTGACAGAGCGAGACTCCATCTCAAACAAAACAAAACAAAAAAGGGTGAAAGAATATCCCTCCCATGATCATATTGTTACATTATGTGAGTCTGTCGTAACAGACTGAGTGTGAAGGCCTTGAAGAATTAAAAAAAACATGTTATAAGCAGCCTACAGAAAGCATCAAATGGTAAAGACCTAAAGGTAGTCTCTAAGTCCCCAGACTGTAAAAAGTCAGGGCCCTCTCTTATACAGCCCATAGCCCCAAAGAAATGAATTCTGCCAACAACCTAAATGAGCTTGGAAATGGATTCTTCCCCAGTCAAGCCTCCAGGTAACAACACAGCCCAGTTGACACTTTGATTATAGCCTTGTGAGACACTGAGCAGAGGACCCAACTAAGTCAGCCATGATTCCTGACCCACAGAATCGTGAGATAGTAAATATGGCTTGTTTCAAGCCACTACATTTGTGTTAATTTGTGAGGCATCACAAAAAAACTAACACACCCGTAAGCCTCCCTTGCTTTCAGCTGATCTGGGACCCAATGCCCCAGCATTGGTTTTTTCACTTAATTGAAGCCATTCTGAATCTCAGAAGCTCTAGTCCGCAGCAGTGAAGCTTCAGCTTTGGTCATTTTTCTTTCAAAGCACCACTACTTGCCACCATCCCAAACCCCCATACACTGCCTTGTAGATTTTACCTTGCTTTGGTGAATCTCATTTTTCCAAATATTCAGGCCGTAACTACTGCAATCCCCATAGTCCTCACACAGATTGGCACAAATACTGTTTGACCAGTAGTCAGATATTACCCATAGCCAGGTCTCCCGGTCAATAACCACCTGCCAGCCTGGATTCCCCAAAATATTTCCCCAAACACTCTGGTATCTCCAGTACTTTGCATCACTACCTCTCACCTTATCAGAAACTCTCCAGTGTTCATGGGTTTACCTGAACTCTAACTTGAGGTTAGCATCTGTTCGATATTGGACTTTCTTACCTGGTCATTTCCCTCAATTTTGCCTTTCTCATACATTTCAAAACCAAAACAGAACTCCACCCATTAATTATAAGAAATAAAAAGAAATTCAGTATTAAATGCTTATTAATGTGGCCATGTACTAGTATTAGTATGTACTGATATAGTGTGTATAATTTAATTTTGCATGTGTTCAATTTTGGGGAAACTGGAATGCACTGTAACATCAATGAATATTTGCAGTACATTTATATCCATTTTATAGATTTTGCAACAGCTTTTTCAAAAAAGATGTAAATTATTTTTTAACAGACCTAAATTATTATGAAGGGTTACAGTTAAGGAATCTGTTTTGTTTTATGACATGTTGTACACATATTTTACACATATCACACTTCTGTTATATATGAGGCAATCTTGAATAGGCCATTTTGAAATGACCATTTATTACAAAATTCATATAGAAAAATTATTATTCACCCTAACCTATCATAGTGTAGGTTTTAGAAATGAACTGCAGTGAAAATGGAATATTTACTATATCATATATAATGCAGTATATATTATAGCATTTACTGCCCCTAATAATAGCAAGTTACTGTCACTTTTAGCAATTATAGCATCTACCAACTATTTAGTGCTTACTAAGTGTCAGGCATTATTTTAAATGCTTTACATACATTATCTCATTAAAGCTGGGGAAACACGACAAAATAATTTCTTAAAAAATTTTGTTTTTTCAGATGGAGTTTCACTCTTGTTGCCCAAGCTGGAGTGCAATGGTGCAATCTTGGCTCACTACAACCTCTGCCTCCCAGGTTCAAGTGATTCTTCTGCCTCAGCCTCCCAAGTAGCTGGGATTACAGGTGTGCACCACCATACCCAGCTCATTTTTTGTATTTTTTTTTTTTTTTTTTTTTTGAGACAGAGTCTTGCTCTGTCGCCCGGGCTGGAGTGCAGTGGCCGGATCTCAGCTCACTGCAAGCTCCGCCTCCCGGGTTTACGCCATTCTCCTGCCTCAGCCTCCACAGTAGCTGGGACTACAGGCGCCCGCCACCTCGTCCGGCTAGTTTTTTTGTATTTTTAGTAGAGACGGGGTTTCACCATGTTAGCCAGGATGGTCTCGATCTCCTGACCTCGTGCTCCGCCCGTCTTGGCCTCCCAAAGTGCTGGGATTACAGGCTTGAGCCACCGCGCCCGGCCTTCATTTTTTGTATTTTATTTGTAGAGACAGGGTTTCACCATGTTGGCCAGGCTGGTCTCAAACTCCTGACCTCAGGTGATCCGCAAACCTCAGCCTCCCAAAGTGCTGGGATTACAAGTGTGAGCCACCACGCCCAGCTGACAAAAGAATATTATTAATCCCACTTTAAACATGAGAAACTAGAAGATTAAAGACACTAGATAAAATTTTAAAGATCACAAAATTGCAAACCAGGATTTAAACTCAGGCTGTTCTAACACCAGATTTTGTATCCTATTATGGTAGATTAGCTCTAATTTGATTTCTATATGTGTATAGTCAAATAAATTGTGTAGGTGAATGGTTTCCTTTTTTTTTTTTTTTTTTTCCCTTGAGCAGGGTCTCACTCTGTCATCTATAGTGCAGTGACATGCTCACTGCACCCTCGACCTCCCAGGCTCAAGCAATCCTTCCACCTCAGCCTCCCTAGTAGGTAGGACTACAGGTGCATGCCACCATGCCCAGCTAATTTTTTTTGTGTGTGTATGTTTTGTAGAGACGGGTTTTCACCATGTTGCCCAGGCTGATCTCGAACTCCTGGACTCAAGTGATCCACCTGCCTCGGCCTCCCAAAGTGCTGGGATTATAAGTGTGGGCCACTATACTTGGCCCCTGAATGGTTTCTAAAATCTTATTAAAAGGTCACACTTGTGACAAATTTGGGATACAAATTTGGATTTTATTTTGGCTCGTATACTATTTGGCTTTAATATATACACATATACATGTTCAGAGAAATTTTTGAATAAGTGGGTACTTATGAATAAAAAGAAAAATTAAATATAAAATAGACAATACTTTCAGGGCAATGGCTAACACTAACCATGAATATTAATATTAAGATCTAAGTGCCTGAAATTACACTGAGTTTATAAACCAAATCATGGATAATTGACATCTTAACAATATGGAGCTTTGCTATCCAAGAACACAGTATATTTTCCAATTTATTTAGGTCTTTAATTTCTTTTTTTTTTTGTTTGTTTGTTTGAGACGGAGTCTTGCTCTGCCACCCAGGCTGGAGTGCAGTGGCCGGATCTCAGCTCACTGCAAGCTCCGCCTCCCGGGTTTACGCCATTCTCCTGCCTCAGCGTCCCGAGTAGCTGGGACTACAGGCGCCCGCCTCGTCGCCCGGCTAGTTTTTTGTATTTTTAAGTAGAGACAGGGTTTCACCGTATTAGCCAGGATGGTCTCGATCTCCTGACCTCGTGATCCGCCCGTCTCGGCCTCCCAAAGTGCTGGGATTACAGGCTTGAGCCACCGCGCCCGGCTAGGTCTTTAATTTCTTTCAACAATGTTTTATAGTTCTCAGAGTGTATTGCATATATTTTGTTAAATTCATCTGTTAGTTTTTCAAGATTTTAATGCCATTTAAATAATATGATTTAACATTTTAAATTTTCAATTGTTTATTGCTAGTATATAGAAACAAATTAATTTTTTTTACATATTGACCTTGTACTCTTCCACTTTACTAAACTTACATATTAGTTCTAGTAGTTTTTTAAATAAATTCCTTAACATTTTCCAAATGTACAATCATGTCTTTAAAACTTTTACTTTTCACTTCCTGATCTGTATGTCTCTCTCATTTCTGTTTCTTGTTGTACTGTACTGTCTAAAACCTTCAGTACAACACTGAATTAAAGTAATGAGATCTGATAGCTTTACCCTGTTTTCTGTTTCAGAAAGAAATCATTTATGATGCATTATAACCATGAAACCCTTATAATTTATGAAAGCATCATGGTAACTATAATGTTGCTGTGGGTTTTTATAGGTACTTTTTTCAGAATGAGGAAGTTCCCTTATATTCCCAGTTTTCTCAGAATTTTTATTATGAATAGATGTTGAGTGTTTTCAAATGTTTTTTCCGCATCAGTTGAAATTATCTTATGGTTTTGCCTTCTCATTATGTTAAGTTACACTGACTTTTGAAAGTTAAACACCCTTGCATTCCAGAGATAATTCCCATTTGGTAACAACATATTATCCTTTTTTTAATGTATTTTTGGAGTCAATCTGCTAATATTTTCATAAGGATCTTTGTGTCTACATTCACTGGAGTATTGTATGTAGTTTTTTTTCTTGTATTGTTTTTGTCTAATTCGAATGTCAAGCCAATTCTTGGCTTATCAAATGAGTTAGGGAGTTCTCCACAATTTCTACTTTATTTCCCTGCATACTAATCTCTCAGAGCTAATTCCTTTTACTTTTTCAAAACCTCAGTTTGTAGCTCATTCATATTTTAAAATAGATGAATATACAAAATCAGTTTGCCTTGTAGAAATAATGTCGTAGAAATATGAGCTATGAAAAGCAATGAGAACAAAGAAACTCACAATATCATTAGAAAAAGAATACTGTGTTCAGAAAACAAAACATTGATGTTTGCAAATAGCTCTCTGTGTGATGAAGAATATTGCTTATATAATGACTAGGTTTCAAAATAAAGTGTGGAATATATTCAAAATCTTATGGAATTGTAATTATATAGAAAATAATAGTTTACTAATTGCTATTAAGAGGGGAATTTTTATTTTTTTTTGAGGTGGAGTCTCGCTATATCGCCCAGCCTGAAGTGCAGTGGCGTGATCTCAGCTCACTGCAAGCTCCGCCTCCCGGGTTCATACCATTCTCCTGCTCCAGCCTCCTGAGTAGCTGGGACTACAGGCACCCGCCATCACGCCCAGCTATATTTTTTTTTGTATTTTTAATAGAGATGGGGTTTCACCGTGTTAGCCAGGATGGTCTTGATCTGACCTCATGATCTGCCCGCCTCGGCCTCCCAAAGTGCTGGCAAGAGGGGATTTTTAAGGCTTTAGGAGTTACTTACCAAATTCCTAATATTCTCAATTGATTTTATAGTTTCTAAGGAAAACTGTCAACATAACTATATTTGTTAACCATGTGCAGTGGGAAAAAATCGCCAATTTAATGTGTGAATAACAACCTCCAGACTGCTGAATAAGAAAAATTGAGCCTGTTACTTTAGGTTGAATAATTTCCCTTAGGAGTATTGCTCCTTAACATTTCCAAGTTTCTCTTACAATATTATCACACCTATTAAACAATGCAACTTTCCAAAGCATGATGTAACTATAAGCTATTCTGAACAATATTTATAGTTCTCTTTTCTTAATTGCTGAGACTCTATCCTAACCATTTTGTTATGTGGTGAATTCTGCATCAGGGAGAAGCACTTCTGCGGCAGTGCTGCCTCCAACTGCCCTACCAGAAGTCAGGTGACAACAGTGACAATATGGAACATTAGACTGCATGGTAAGCTATTCATTAGACTGTTAACTTTGACCCAGTTTGTCAAGTGTTTGTTTTCTAAATGTCAATTTCTACTTATTTGGTTTTGCTAGACTAATAAGAAATTACCTTTTCCAAAGAAAAGAGAAGAAAGTAAGACTATTAGGAAAAGTAAACTCAGAATTCTCTTGGGGGAAAAATTAAGTACTGGTGAGAATCATCTTAATTAACTAGTTGGGAGTTTAGTGAGACTCTTTCTTCATCCTGTTTGTCTAATGTTACCCCTCATTTTACACTTGGCTATTCACCCTCATCCCACAGCATATGACCAATCTAAGAAAACTTTCCAGCAAAGCATTTTCTCAGACCAGATGAAATCACCTCTTTTTGAAAAAGCAGTCAATTCATATTATATAATTGAATGATAAAAAGTTAGTCATCGTTTTTATATATTATCAGCTCATTATTATTATTTCCACCAGAAATAATCATAGAGAACTAAAAGGAGATTAAACTGGAAGCTTACTATCAATGTCATAAGAGATTTAGTGATGGAGGAATTTATAGCTACTGACTAAGAAGAGAATTTAAAATGATTTATAAATGTCTTTCACCCATGCTGATCCATTACCAAAGATAATCAAGAGTTGGCTAAAACACCTCCGATACCTCATCAAACAGTTATATTAGAGGAAAGAGACTGATAGTTTCTAGTATACTAGAATGTTTTAAGTGAACAAACAGTAAACACATGATTATATCTCAGAACAAAAAACAAAGTGCAACTTTAAATTTCCTGCATGGCACTTTGCTTATTTACTATGAAACATATCTGCTTGTTGTGAACTGATTTGTCCAACACCTAAGAGGTAGTCCCCCAGGTAATTAATTTTGCCAACGTTATAAAAGGTTATATAAAACGTCTTGAAATTAGTCCAAAGGACGAAGCGGGTCAAAATATTTCATCTAGTAAGTTTTAACTTTTATGTCAGTGCAGTCATTTTTAAAAATAATTGCAACTTTTATTTTAGATTCAGGTGGTACATGTAAATGCTTCTTACACGGGTGTATTGCATAATGCTGAGGTTTGGGATATGAATGACCTGTCACCCAGCTAGTGTGCATAGTACCAAAAAGTTAGTTTTTCAACCTTTCTTCCCCCGTCCCTCTCCCCCTTCTATTAGTCCCCAGTGTCTACTGGTGCCATTTTTATGTCACTTATAAGTGAGAACAGGCAATATTTGGTTTTCTGTTCCCGTGTTAATTTGCTTAGGATAATGGCCTCCAGCTGCATCCATGTTGCTGCAAAGGACATGATTTTATTCTTTTTACGGCTGTGTAGTATTCCATGGTGTATGTGTACTACATTTTCTTTATCCTATGCACCATTGATGGGCACCTAGGTTGATTCCTTCTCTTTGCTATTGTGAATAGTGCTGTGATGAATTTACAAGTGCACGTGTCTTTTTGGTAGAATGATTTCTTTTCTTCTAGATATATACCCAGTAATAGGGATTACCGGGTCAAATAGTAGTTCTGTATTTTAGAGATGGGGTCTTACTCTGTCATTTAAGCTGGACTGCAGTGGTGCAATCCTGCTCACTGCAGCTTTGAACCCCTGGACTCAAGGGATCCTTCTGCCTCAGCCTCCCAAGTAGCTGGGACTACAGGCATGTGCTGCCATGCCCAGCTAATTTCCATATTATGTTGTAGAGATGAGGTCTAGCCATCTTGCCAAGGCTGGTCTTGAACTCCTGGGCCCCAGCAATCCTTTCACCTTGGTTTCCCAAAGTGCTGGGATTACAGGCATGAGCTACTATGTCCAGCAGTAGTTCTAAGTTCTTTGAGAAATATCCAAACTGCTTTCCACAGTAGCTGAACTCATTTACATTACCACCAACCGTGTATAAGCATTGCCTTTACTCTGCAGCCTCACCAGCATCTGTTGTTTGACTTTTCAATAATAACCATTTTGACTGGTGTGAGATGATATCTCACTGTGGTTTTGATGTGCATTTCTCTGATGACTGGTGATGCTGAGCATTTTTTCATGCTTGTTGGCTACTTGTATGACTTCTTTTGAGATGTGTCCGTTTATGTCTTTTGCTCATTTTTTAATGGGGTTGTTTTTGCTTGTTGATTTAAGTTCCTTATAGATTCTGAATATTAGATCTTTGTCAGATGCATAGATTGTGAATATTTTCTCTCATTCTGTAGGTTGCCTGTTTACTCTGTTGATAGTTTCTTTTGCTGTGCAGATGCTCTTTAGTTTAATTAGGTCCCATTCATCAATTTTTGTTTGTGTCGTAATTTTTTTGAAGACTTGGTCATAAATTCTTTCCCAAGGTTGATACCCAGAATGATGTTTCCTTGGCTTTCTTCTAGGATTTTTACAGTGTGAGGTGTTACATTTAAATTTTTAATCCATCTTGAGTGATTTTGTATATGGTGAAAGGTAAGGGCTCAGTTTCATTCTTTTGCATATGGTTAGCCAGTTATCCCAGCACCATTTATTGAATAGGGAGTCCTTTCCCCATTGCTTATTTTTGTTGGCTTTGTCAAAGATCGGATGGCTGTAAGTGTACAGCTTTATTTCTGGGTTCTCTATTCTGTTCCATTGGTCTACATGTCTGTTTTTGTACTAGTACCTTGCTCTTTTGGTTACTGTGGACTTGTATTATTAGTCTGAAGTCAGGTAATGTGATGCCTCTAACTTTGTTCTTACAGCTTGGGATTGTTTTGACTTTTCGGGCTCTTTTTTCTGTTTCCATATGAATTTTAAAATAGTTTCTTCTGATTCTGTGAAAAATGATATTGGTAGTTTGATAGGAATAGCACTGAATCTGTAAATTGCTTTGGGCAGTAAGGTATTTTCAGGATATTAATTCTTCCAATCAATGAGCATGGGATGTTTTTCCATTTGTTTGTGTCATCTCTCATTTCTTTTAGCAGTGTTTTATAGTTCTCCTTGTAGAGATATTCTATCACCTTGGTTAGGTGTATTTTTAGTTTTTTATTTTTAGTTTTTGTTTTTGTTTTGCTGTGTGGCTATTGTAAATGGGATTGTGTTCTTGCTTGGGCTCTCAGCTTGAATATTACTGGTGTACAGAAATGTTACTGATTTTTGGACATTGATTTTGTACTCTGAAACTTTATGGAAGTCATTTATCAGTTCCAGGAGCCTTTAGGAATTTCTAGGTATACATCATATCATCAGTGAAAAGAGAAGTTTGACTTCTTCTTTTCCTATTTGGATGACTTCTATTTCTTTCTCTTGCCTGATGGCTCTAGCTAGGAATTCCAGTACCATGTTGAATAGGAGTAGTGAGAATGGGCATCCTTGTCTTGTTCCATTTCTCAAGGGGAATGAATGCCTCCAGTTTTTACTCATTCAGTGTGATTCTGACTGTGGGTCTGTCATAAGTGGCTCATATTATTTTGATGTATGTTCCTTTAATGCCTAGTTTCTTCAGGGTTTTCATCATGAAGAGATGTTGGATTTTATTGAAGGCTTTTTCCAAATCTATTGAGATGATCACATGGTTATTTTTAATTCTGTTGATGTGGTGAATCACATTTATTGACTTATATATATTGAACCAAACTTGCATCCTAGGAATGAAGCCTACTTGATTGCGGTGAATTAACTTTTTGATACACTGTTGGATTTTGTTTGCTAGTATTTTGTTGAGGATTTTCCACCTTAACAAAACATAGATAAACACAGGTAATGAGTTTCTCAGGGATAACGGCCTGAAGTTTTCTTTTTTCATTGGGTCTTTGCCAGGTTTTGATATCAGGATGATGCTGGTTTCATAGAATGAGTTAGGGAAGAATCCCTCCTCCTCAACTTTTTAAAAATAGTTTCAGTACAGTTGTTACCAGGTCTTACTTGTATGACTGATAGAATTTGGCTGTGAATTCATCTGGTACAGAACTTTGTTTGTTTGTTTGTTTGTTTAGACGGAGTCTTGCTCTGTCACTCAGGCTGGAGTGTAGCGGTGTAATCTTGGCTCACTGTAACCTCCACCTCCCAGGCTCAAGCGATTCTTCCGCCTCAGCCTCCCACATAGCTGGGATTACAGGTGCCTGCCACCACGCCTGGCTAATTTTTGTATTTTTAGTAGGGACAGGGTTTCACCATGTTGGTCAGGCTGGTCTTGAACTCAACTTAAGTGATCCGCCCACCTCAGCCTCCCAAAGTGCTGGGATTACAGGTGTGAACCACTGCACCTGGCCTCTGGAGCTTTTTTCAGTTGGCCAATTTTTTGTTACTGATTCAATTTTGGAACTTGATATTGGTCTGTTCAGGGTTTCAATTTCTTCCAGTTTTCAATTTTGGGAGGTTGTATGTTTCCAGGAATTTATATATTTCCTATAGATTTTCTAGTTTGTGTGCAAATAGGTGTCATATTTGTCTCTGAGGATGTTTTATGTTTCTGTGGGATGTGTTGCAATGGCACTTTTGTTGTTTCCGATTGTGCTATTTGGATCTTCTCTCTTTTCTTGTTAATTTAGCTAACAGTGTATTGCTCTTGTTTATCCTTTTAAAGAACCAACTTTTGGTTTTGTGAATTCTTTGGATTTTGGGGTTTCAATTGTGTTCACTTTCACTCTGATTTTAGTTATTTCTTTTCTTTTGCTAGCTTTGGGGTTAGTTTGTTCTTATTTTTCTAGTTCTGATTTTCTAGTTCCTATAGGTGTGATATCATTAATTTGAAATTATTTTTTACTTTTTGAGACAGGCATTTAGTGCTATAAACTTTCCTCTTAATACTGCTTTTGATACATCCCAGAGATTTTGGTATGTTGTGTCTGGTTTTCATTTATTAAGTAATATTTTGATTTCTGCCTTAATTTCATTCTTTCCCCAAAAGTCATTCAGGAGCAAACTGTTTAATTTCCATGTAATTTTGTCATTTTGGGAGATCTTGGTACTGATTTCTATTTGTATTCCACTATGGTCTAAGAGTATGTTCATATGATTTCCGTTTTTTTGAATTTATTAAGACTTTTTTGGGGTCTACCTTTGGGCATGTTTGGGGTGTAGATGAGAAGAATGTGTAGTCTGTGATTGATGGGTTGAGTGCTCTGTAGATGTTTGTTAGGTCCAGTTGGTCAAGTGTCAAAAACTTAAGTCTAAGGTTTCTTGGTTAGTTTTCTAACCTAACCTCAATGATCTAATACCTGTCAATGGGGTGTTAAAGTCCCCCACTATTATTGAGTAGCTGTCTAAGTCTTTTCCTAAGTCTAGAAGTAGTTGTTTTATGAATCTGGGTGCTCCAATGTTAGGTGCTTATATATTTAGGATAGTGAAGTCTTCTTGCTGAAATGAACCCTTCATCATTATGTAATGCCCTTCTTTTTCCTTTTTTACTTTTGTTCATGTAAAGTCTGTTTTATCTGATATAAGAATAGTGACCCCTGCTCTTTTTTTGTTTTCCATTTGCACGACAGATCTTTTCCCAACCCTTTACTTCGAGGGTTGGGAAAAGATCTGTCGTGCAAATGGAATGACTATGGATATCGTTAGAGGTGAGATGGGTCTCTTGAAGAGAGGGGATGGATGGTCTTTTTTTAAAATTTTTTCTAATCAAACCTTGCAACTCTTTGCCTTTTTAGTGGGGTGCGTAAACTGTTTACATTCAAGGTTAATATTGATATGTGAGGTTTTGATCCTATCATGACGTTTGTTTGTTGGTTGCTTTGTAGTTTCTATCGTGTGGTTGCTTTATAGGGTCTGAGGGCTATGTATGTAAGTGTGTTTTTGTGGTAGCAGGTATCTTTCTTTTGTCTCCAAGTTTACAACCTGCTGAAGGATCTCTTGTAAGACTGGTGTAATAGTAACTAATTCCCTCAGCAGTTGCTTTTCTGGAAAAAAATTTATTTCTTCTTCACTTATGAAGCTTAGTTTGGCAGGATATGAAATTCTTGTTTGGAATTTCTTTTCTTTAAGAATGCTGAAAATAGCCAATTAATCTCTCCTGTCTTGTAAGATTTCTGCTGAGAAGTTTGCTGTTAGCCTGATGAGGTTCTCTTTGCATGTGATCTGATAGTCACTGCTTAATCCCAATATTTCTGGTAAAGAAAGGAATGGTCAACTCTGAAAAGAGTGAATGGTTGTTAGAAATATTAAGGATAAGGGATATATAATCTGCTGAAGGGTTTGACTAATTATGGACTTCCTACATGTGATTGAAAGTGAGAAGGGAAAAAAAAGTCAAAGCAATTCTCAGATTTCTAATATAAAATGATGGTGTTAGTCATTAAAACTGGAAACCTAAAAGAAGAAGTAAGCATTTAGAAATGTGGAATTACATTTCATGATAGATATCTGGAATGAAGAAATATCTGAATGCCATAAGAATATGAGGAATAAGATAATTAGAGGATTTGGGTAAGTCTATCTAGGAGACAACTTGGAATGAGGAAGAAGGTAGGGGATAGAGTATTACTGTCTGGCAACAACTAAGGGTTTATTTGAACAATCAAGAGCATCCAAGTAGATTACAAAGGCTCAGTTTAAAACACAACTCAAAGTGTAAGCACCCAAAGGGAAGGTACTTGTATTACTTGCCATTGTATATATCCATAGCATCTATTACTCTACTTGGAACACAGTATATGGCCATTTGTTAAATAAATGAACAAACAAACCAAGATAGTGATGTTATGAAAACCAAATGCAAGGGGAGTTTCAAGAAGAAGGAATCACTTATAGTGGCATTCACATGTCCTTGGATTATGCAATTAGAAAGTCATTAAAAACCTCATCATAAATGGCTGCTGTGGAGTTTTGTTGGTAGAATCCAGATTGAGATGGATAGAGGAGCAAATGGACAATGAAGCAGTGGAGATGTTGAAAACTGTTTTCACCTTCAAAAATACTGTCAAACAGCAGGAATTATTAATAGATAAAACTAGAGGAGGAAATATTATTGAGAACACTTTTTGTAAGTTAAGAGAGATGTAAGCAGGTTTATATGTAGGGAAAGAAGCCAACGGGAGGAAGAAATTAAAGCAGCAAAAAAGGGCATGACTGATAAGGTATGGTCCCTGGGACATGGAGGAGATGAGTTCTAAACCAGAAATGGAGGAATTAGTTTAGAACCAAAAATGGGACGTCTCTATCTATAGAGTGTTAAATCGGGACAGTGAAGGTAAACGAAGAGACGATGATAGCCCCCAGATTTATGATATAAGGTGGTGATCTCTCTCTCTTACATCTGTACGGAGGTAAGAATAAGAGGAAATATAGGCATGATTTCTGGTGTAAAAGAAGAAACTTTGAGAACACTTATTCTCAATGTATAGCAATGCTGCTATTTTTTTTAGAAGGGTTGGAAGTGAAGTAGGAATTCTGAAGACAGTGGTAGGTATTTGGAGCAAACCCTGGCACTAGATTATGGAGTTTAACAAGAATATGTGAAAAGAACTACTGCTATCCAAAGGAAGAGTACATAATAAATTTTAGTTGCTTGCACTAATCTACTCAATGGTTGGGTTTTCTTCGGTGGCATTCAGTGTTCTTAGTATAAAAACAAAAAAATAAATAGCAGATTTAATCTAAGGCTAGCTGTTGGCAGAGAAGTATGAGAGAATGGATAAAAAGCAGGGAGTTAAAAGCACTTGCAAGCTAGCCTGGGGGGAGGTTGGCAATAGTTTAAGTTGGTGGAGGTAACTGAAGTGCTTTAGCATTTGAACAGCAAGGGGAATCAGAGGGACCAAAGGAGTATGGGGCCCTCAAGGATAAGAGATCATGGTCTTGAATCATAAAAGGTGGATTTAGTTGGGTGTGGTTCCAAACTGTGGTGGGAGCTTCAGGTGCAGATAGAGGTTGGCTCAGGTGCTTACCTGAAATAGCCAGAAGCAGCAAGAACTAGAAGATACCTTTGAGCACTCAGGGCACAAATAAAAAATGCTAATATTTGTTTTGCACACTGGAATACACAAATGAGGCTGGCTAAAGCTGTAAATGACTAGATCAAGGGGTCCTACTGCTGGAATGACACAGTACTCCAGACAGGCCTGTAACCCACTCCACCCTATTCCCTGACTGTGCACCAGAACACACAACTTAGGAAAACTTTGCTTTTAGGAAACACTGAGGGTTGAAATAAGGAACATCGAGTGATCAGTGATGTAGCTCAGAAAGTTAAGGTGAGAGATTCAAAACAAAGATAATCAGATCTGAATCCAGGCAAACACTGGACTGAACACGAGCAAAAACAGAAATGATAGGAATAAAGGAAAAGTCAACGACTGTTGTTACAAATTGGTCTCATGCACCATCTGACATACGCCTTGTGGTATACGGATGAGTCAATGCAGAAGCAAACATGAAGGTAAACTTTAGAGTCCATAATTTCAGGAAAAGGTATTTCAAGGCGAAAAGAGAAAAGGCCTTTTTCATTAATTTTAATTTAGTTACCCATATAATACACAACCAAAGGTACCACAGAAAATTGATCAGGATTTTTTTTTTTTAACAGGCAATTAAAAAGCTGTAGAGTCAAATGAAGTTATTGTGCTCTGCAAAAAAAAAAAAAAAAAAAAAAAAACCCCATTATTAAAATACAAAAATTTACTTCTCAAAATATATCCTAATATTTTCCTATTTAGCATCGTCCAAATTAACAGGAAGTTCTTTTAAGTTTGAAATGTTTATAAAGTAAGAGTTTCGTGTCTCAATAGAATATAAGATGCTTTATTCTGCTTGAACATCTCTGAAGGAACGAGCAAAGAAGCAAAATGTCATCTGCATTGTCAAATGACCTTGCTCTGTGATCTTCGTAGAAAAAAAACAGCTTTAAATGAGAAGAAGCTGTCAATTCAGACCCTGTTACAATAATGAGAGTTCATCACATGCTTTATCCTGTGGTTCTGAATGATAGCACTCTTTTATGTAGTTACATTGTAAATCACCACCCACTATTTATAACATTTCTGTACTTCTAGCCAAAATATCAAGTAAATCAAATTGGAGATGAAATATTTTTGGCTTAAACCGATCCAATATGTTCTTGCTCCTGACAGCTGTAAAACTCAAGAGTTATTTTACATCTTAGTGTTTGAAGTCTAAAAACCACAATTTTGGATGACTTGATGTATTCCAACTAAAATCCTGGAAATCTCATAATGTCTGGGAAACTACCTGAGAGAAGCATGGACAGATCATTGTTACTGGATGAAACTTACACGAGAATCACAGTAAGGGGCCATTAACTACAAAGCCAAAAGCAAGAGATCATGAACAACAAAATTTAAGAGGTACCCAAATTGGAATTAAGGTGTGGCTATTAAAAGGCTGATAACACATAGGGGTATAATTCTATTTTATTCTAGAAAGTCAACTAAAGGATAAAGAGTCAGAGCCCCCAGTTGAGCCTGGCAAATATTCTAACAAAACATTTATGTAGGAAGTAATCCCTCTTCTTCAAGGCTGTTGTAACAATTAGTGAAAGAAATAAAAGAGGACTAAAGGGATGAGCTGAAGCAACAATATAAACAATAATGAAACTGCTCACCACCACAGGGGAATATTGTCATAACTGTGTGAGGTTTGTAAGTAAAAATGGCTATGTCAGTATTATTATCTTAAAATAACTTAATGAAGCCACAGGATGTCTCATGTACATATAATAAAACAATTTAAATTTTGGAAAACAACATATAATGTAGGCTTTGCTCTACTACTAATTGCTGGGGAATATGATACTGGCTGGGGCCCTTCTGTTCTTATATTAGCTGTCTCTATTCATTGGAATATAACCCTTGGAGACTCAGTATTCTATGTCGAATATTTCTGAAATTGTTTAAGTGCACTTGTCTTAGTGGTTCTGCCTATGCTTTTAAAATAGCAAGGAAATACTTTGGGAATCTCGCCAACCTATTTTTCCAGGATAGGCAGAATTCAAAAGTGAATTTTCATTCACAGGTATCTAGGAACACATATTTTTCCTTCATGCCTCTGGATTGACAGCAACTGCAGTACCAAGTGGTGCTTTGGGAGGGCTTAGCCCTCCATTTTTCTTTCAGCTTCTTCCTACCCCCACCCCAGTCAGCATCAAGATTAACATTCAATATATAAAAATAGTATATACTTGTTACACAAAATCAGCTTCAGGAAGAGTTATCTTGCTTCCCTTCCAATGAAATTACCATTCTACACCCATCCTACATCTAGTGTCATTACTGAGAGGTAGCTTTGTACACTGACCAAATGCATGGACAGATAGACACTGACCCATTCCAGACACAAGCTGGAAGGGACAGATACCATTTTTATGTGTAAGACTCTGGGAAACTTTTAACCTCCTTAAGTCTCACATTGTTCAGGGTTGTTGCAAGGACTAAAATGAAATAATGCATTGCGAAGTGCTTGGCCAGTGTATGGCAAATAGTAAGAGCTCAATTAAGATCTGACATTTTAAATATTATTGTTATTTTCTTATTACTGTTTATTGCAATTTTCCCTTGCAAATGGTTTATCCAACGAAAACATCCAAGCTAAGAACTATGGAGATTTATAGGAAATGAAAATATCTTATAGGTTTTCTTGGGTGACCAAAAGCAAAAGAATAGACTATGACAAAAAAAAAAAAAAAATTCTAAAATATGTTGACTGTGATTTGATTATTTAGAGAACATTTCAGTCTCTTCAATGACCTCAGAACTATCATATAACCATCAATTTTCATTTTTCTAGCAAAGAATGGAAATCTTTGCTATTAATGCTGAATGACAATTTAATTCAACACGTATTGACAGAATGGTGACCATATAGAAAACTTGTATGTTTATCGGATGCGATTATATGTAGGGGGACTGAATAAAGATAAGTAAGAAAGTGTTTCAAATACTTTGCAATATAAGGAGGAGGGATAAGAACAAGAGAGAGAAGAAAGAGAGATAGACAGGAACAGACAAAGTTGTAAACAATCATAAGATAAGACAGAATTGAAGTGCTGTAATAAAGGTGAAAATCTAAGCATTTGAAAGCACAGCTGTGTGAAGGATTGATTTTAACTGGGTAGACTGGCGAAGATTTAGTGAGAGGGCTCATTTGAGCTGGCATTTAAAAGATGAATAGGATTTCAATAGGTGTGAAAGAAGACATTTCCAGGATGAACTATAGGATCAAAATATTTTGGAATATTTGGAAAACATAAGGACAGTAGTCAAAAAAGCAGAATAGGGTGGGAATGGGGCAATGAAAAACCTGAAGGGTGTTGAGTAACGAGATGTAATAATAACAATAATAATAGTAATAGCAGTGGGAACAGTAGTGGGGGTTATATTACTAATAGTAGAATTCATTAAGTAGCTAATACATATTTAGTACTTTTATCTCATTCAATTCTCAAAAACCACAACTCTTTCAGAGATGCACCATCTCTGCCTTTTTTAAAAATGGGAAACCAGGCACAGGAAAGTTAAAAAAAAGTTGTCAGTGCACACCTAGGTAGTAAGAGACAAAGTCAGGATTCAAAACCCATCTGACTTCTAGAGCTAAAAGTCACTGTCACAATAGCTAATATTACTATGAATATTATTTCTTTCATATGAAAACTAAGAAAAAAAAAAAAAAAGAAAACTAAGAAATAATACAATCTATTGGCCGGGCGCGGTGGCTCACACCTGTAATCCCAGCACTTTGGGAGGCCGAAGTGGGTGGATCACGAGGTCAGGAGATTGAGACCACCCTGGCTAACACGGTGAAACCCCATCTCTACTAAAAATACAAAAAAAAAAAAAAAAAACCACCAAAAAACAATTAGCTGGGCACGGTGGTGGGCGCCTGTAGTCCCAGCTACTCGGGAGGCTGAGGCAGGAGAATGGCTTGAACCCGGGAGGCGGAGCTTTCAGTGAGCAGAGATCATGCCACTGCACTCCAGCCTAGGCGACAGAGCAAGACTCCGTCTCAAAAAAAAAAAAAAAAAAAAAAAGAAATAATACAATCTATTTTCTCCACATGAAAGTTGGATCCAGTGTTTTTCTTTTTCTGGCAAATAGATAGCATACATTGTACTCAATGTGAAAATATATGCCGATTTTTGTTTCTATGGTAAATGTTATTATGAGTTTCAATGGTATCCTTGAAACACAGCATATACCATTATTTCCAGTGAGGAAATCAACCCCTAGTTTAGAGGACCTTCTTATAATAACAAGGGATTATAACTCAGCCCCACCATTCCATAATTACCAGAGAATATAGATGCTAGAAAGATGGGGTAGGGGTGTGGAGCAGAGAAATGTGTGGGCGAAGCAAGTTTCTGAAAATAAAAGCTCTTTATTCTTCATTATCACACTTCTCAGACCATGAGGATCTGGAATTGGTTACAATTTGTGCAGGGAAAAACTCAAGCTGCGAAGCAGGCAACCATGGCAAACTTGTCTTCAGTTCTATGTACCAATTGTCAAGTCTTCCTCAATAGGCAGATTCCCTTGTACCTAAGATATTGCAGTGCATTTCATAAAACACAGACATACCAACCATAAGATGAAAAACATTCGTGGAAGTAATAAAGAATAATGAAATGGCCATCAAGCGATAGTCTAAAACTTTGGTCACTGGACCATAAATGGGGATGCCAAATTGTATTATGATTGGGATTTTGAAGTCTTCTCCAATAGGGACAGAAGTTATGCATGTGTGTAAACATTCCCCTCCAAGCAAAGATGATGACTAGAAGTCACTGTCACACCAGCTAACAGAATAAACTACCACCAGTTTGATGCAAAATCCTGACCCAAGCTTTTGATCCTGCAGTTGAGATGCAGCCGCCACATGGCAATCTTGCTCACAAGCAAACAGAAATGTACATGTCTGCGGGTGTCTGGTTTTTAATTTTTTGAAATCAATATAATTTTCTCCTACTAAAGGGAATAAAAGGTAGCTAACTGGTAGTGATCCATTCTTTAGGCTTGATTTTTTTTTTTTATCCTCTAAATAAATCTTCACTGATTAGCAATTGTAGTAGTACTAAAAACTGATTGATGGAAAAAAGACACAGTCCATATGTCTGGCAAGATATCTTAATAAAATGTTGTTTGTAAAAAAAAATAAAAACACCCACAGTTTCAAGAGATATTTACTGGAACCTTTATTTTATATCCTCTGGTTACGGCTATGGAGCCAAATGAATAGAAAACAGAGGTAATGATATAGATATGCCATGTAACCTTCAACTACAATCTCAAATGATCCCCACACTTAAGAACAGATATTTTGCTCTGGTTGACTTATCTAGAGACAAAGGGAAAAAAGAAAAGAACAGACATCTTGGAACAGTAATCACAAGGAACTTAGGAGGGAAATATTGCTAAGAAAATATTTAGCAGAAAAATTTGCAAATGCTTAATAGAAAGAGCTTATAAGTAATTTATATGAATTATAAAAGTAAAGGTTTATGCTAAATTTTGTTATGTTGCTTCAATATCATTTCCAGCTCTTTTCTGCTCCGTAAGTAATTCTGCTTACCAACAACCCCTCAAAATACTGTAGAACATTTCGGACACTTGAACCAAGTTGTGCCTGTTGTCAAAACATCATTTCATCTTTTAAGCATGGATAATATTTCAAGATTTATTTATAAGTATAAAACAGATTTCAAGTGATCACCATTTATCTGGTTGGCAATTAAGCTGGTGTGGCTTTCTACCTGAAATAAGATTATGTTGTTGAGTTAAGGACAATTATTAGCTAGATCCTGCCCTATATACGACTCTAGCAAACTAAGCTTAGATGGGTCAAAACTAATGTCAGAGCCAACGCCTTAACTTCCAAACTGGGTATCTTCAATGACATCTTTTGTAAAGCATTCCTATCAAGAAATTTTACTGTGTTACATTCAGGAACATTCTGGAACCAAAGTTTCTGTTTGCTACATTGTCGGAAAGCAACAATAGTATGCATTGCTATAACTTCTTTTAAAATAATGTTGCAGCTTCTCTGAGGAGTGTTGCAGGTGGATTCTCCAAGGTCGCTAAGGATAAGAGAAAATGTCTTCAGATTTTTGTGTGTGTGTGTGTGTGTGTGTGTGTGTGTCAGGAAAGAGATATTTTAAAACTCAGATTTAGTAAAGAAAATGGCATTCCAATAATTCCAATAGTTTCGTAAATTTGTTTTTACAAATATGGTTCTTAGCTCCTCAACTCCTCAGTTTAAAACAAAAATGACTATTAAAGTTCACAAGAACTAAACTAAATCTCCCCTCATCAATAATCACCTGTCAACTCCTTTTCATCCAAGAATCACTGCTATTAAGGGTATCATACACCTGTAAGTGGCTTATCAAGAATTGGCTGTGAGATGCTAAAACCTGCACGACCTTGACTAAAGTAAAAACATTTCCAAGTACAATTCATTTAACTACACCATTATACTGGATGACAGGGCTGAGACTGTGGGAGTATGAGAATAGCAAAGCTTTAAGTCCCTTGGGATAGACAGATAAAATGAGGCAGTACTTGTCTAAACAACAGATTTGTTATAACTAGTCATGGTATCCTCAAAGTCTTTACTCTGGAAACTACACTGATTATGCCAGAGTTCACCTTATCACTGATGCCACAAATGTATTTCAGACATGGATCACACTTGCCCATCTTGATTTTACAGAGAGGAAACCAGAAATGACAATTTGTATGAAAAGCGGAATGTAGGCTTTCATTTGGCATTAATATGATTTCAGTTACTAAAGAAACTCTTGTTCTAAATATTTTGCTTTTTACTTAAATAAGTCAGTATTTTGGTAAATTTTGGGTTTTGTTACAAGCTGTACAAAATGAAATATATTTTCTTGGTCTCATATCCATTGGAAATAGATGAAAGATTTTATTAATAATTATTTTAAAATTCATTTAATTTCCATGGTATTTTCCTTCGACATCCAAATTTTTAAAATAATATTCTTATTTTATAATATTGTAAAAATACTATATATTCATTTTTAGATTTGAAGAGTTAGAGTCAACCATTCAACAAAAATAAGAGAGGAAAAGACCTAACATTTGCTGATCATGTCTACTATGTTTAAGCACCGTGTTCAGCAAGAAACACAATAACCTTGTAATAATCACTTGCTAATGGAGACGGTAGATAGCTAACACTAACCTTGGTCCCCTGTGACAAGGGTGGCGGTAGACCATTCATTTAAGTCCACGGATTAGAAGCTGGTTTGTTCTGATTGGGACAATTGCAGAAGGCTTCATAAACTACGTAATATTTAAACTGAAACTTAAAGAATGAATACCAGCAATATTAGTAATCACAAGCACTGCTACTGCTGCTACTACTTACATAGCACTTGCTATACACCAAGCACTGTTCTAAGAGTCTTATATATATTAACTCATTTAATTCTCACAACTCTAAGAGGCAGGTACTATTACTCCCATTCTACAGACAAGAAAACTGAGGTCCATAGAGATTAAATAACTTGCCCAAAGACTCACAACTAATAAATTGTGGGGCTGGAATTTGATCCAAATGGTCTAGCCCCAGACTCTGTGCATAACTCCTATATCAAACTGCCTCTCATATAGAAATTTACCAAGGAAGAGCATTAACAGGCCAACCCAAATGGAGAGAATAGTAGCATATCAAGAATTATGAGATAAATGATTCTGCTATCTTCAAACACTGGGCTCCTTGAACATCACCCTCACCATCTGAATAGGTATGTGAAATATATAGCACTCCTGTCTTCCCACCATATGGCTCCAATTCAGTTGTTCTGATAGGAAAGAAAGAGAAGAAAATAAAGCATACAAAAGCATGGAAATCTCCTTTATCCAGAAGTAATAATTATATATAATGGAATATTAAAATGGAAGTTTTGGCTGTAGCACCAAGACAATAATTAACACATTCCCAAAGAGGTGTAAGGCCATATGTTGAATTTCCAAAGGAGGATTCTGAGAAACCAGTTACACAATTCTAAAATGCCATACCTACATCAAGGTCCTAGTGGCTGAAATTAAAATGGGGATCTTATTTGGAAAAAGTTACTGATAAGCTGTGATTTTGGCTCTGAAGAATGGGATATCTCTTTCCTCACCTTAGCATGGGGAAAGACACTTCAACAGAACCTCTTTAGAAACCCTAATATGTGTCCCCTGCATTTTGATGTGCATATAGACTGGTGTCTGACTCATGTATATGAGAAACCTAAAGGCCAAGTGACTGTCTAGCTCTGCTTATGCTGGAGCAAAGAGAAATTTGCTGAGTGGGGAATCACTAATGCCCAAAGTACACTGGGGTTCATAATATGTGAGCGTTTCCTAAGGACCAGTTGTGGGCATTTTGTAAGAAGGAGTCAGAATGGGGTCACCTCTGGTCATGTCTAAGAAGATCATCTGGAAAGGGTCAAGATCTCAACAGAAAACACAGGAGGGACCATTGGCTTTCTTAGCCAGAATGGAAATGCTTCCTTAGGCATTAAATAATTTCAGAGGCAGAGTCAATAAAAGCATTCAGAAGTAAGTCAGCTTTAAAATCCTCCAAGTCCAGGTTGGGCACAGTGGCTCACGCCTGTAATTCTAGAACTTTGAGAGGCTGAGGTGGGTGGATCACCTGAGGTCAAGAGTTTGAGACCCGCTTGACCAACATGGTGAAACCCCGTCTCTACTAAAAATACTTTTTAAAAAATGTAGCTGGGCAGGGTGGTGCATGCCTGTAATCCCAGCTACTCACGAGGCTGAGGCAGGAGAATCATTAGAACCCAGGAGGTGGAGGTTGCAGTGAGCCAAGACTGCACCACTGCACTCCAGCCTGGATGACAGAGTGAGACCCTGTCTCTAAATAAATACATACATAAATATTAAAAATCCTCCAAGTTCAGAGAGCACCAATGCTAGACTAACATTATGGAACTTATCAAGGAAGAACTTTCCTATCCCTGTTTCCTCCTATCCCTCCCAGTGCTCCAAACCAGGCAGGGTCAGAAACTGATGTTAGCAAATTAGAGGAGAAGACAAGGTAGGGAAAGAGAGAGGAGACCAAGTATCCCTTTCCCCACTGCAGGTTTCCTGCCTACAGGAGCTTGAGTTTTATAGCTCAAGGAGAGAAGCGTTAACTTTAAAAATATTAGAATATTAAATATAACATGAGCTAGATATTTAAATTATTAAATTGAATCTGTGTTCTTACCCCCAAAGCTACTATAGAGTGTATTATTATCTAAGAGTGTCTGGAAAAGTCATGGGACTTGCCTGAACTTATGCCAAGGGATAAGAAAAGAACTGCTTCACCGGGAGGATTTAAACAGATATGAGGTAAATTTTTACAAATAATTACATATAACAAGTTGTACTAAGTCAACATAACAACGACATACACAACAATCTCTGCATTGCATACCCACACACATGTGATTCTGCTCACTTCGCTTAACATTGTAAAGGCAGCACGGGAAGCTTGAGTCTGGCTCTGGAGCCAGTTTGTCTGAGCTTGCCTCAGTTTCTTCTTCTGAAGAACAGGAGTACTAATATATACTTCATAATGTTGATGGGAAGATTAAATTAAATAATATGCAAAGGCATTTAATTTAATGCTTGGCCAATAGTAAGCATTCATACATAATATCTGCCATGCTTGTTATTATTGTTATCAATATTATTAATAATCCTAAAGGTGACCAGGAGTGGTGGTTCACGCCTGTAATCCCAGCACGTTGGGAAGCCAAGGCAGGCAGATGGCTTGAGCTCAGGGGTCTGAAACCAGCCTGGGCAACATGGCAAAACCCTGTGTCGACAAAACATATATAAAAGTTAGCCGGGCATAGTGGTGTGTGCCTGTAATCCCAGCTACTCGGGAGGCTGAGGCACGAGAATCACTTGAACCTGGGAGGCGGAGGTTGCAGTGAGGCGTTATCACATCACTGTACTCCAGTCTGGGCAAAGAGTGAGACTCTGCCTCAAACAAATAAATAAAATAAAATAAAATAAAATAAAATAAAATAACAATATTAAAGGCCCCTTTTGACCCACCTTACCTGCAAAGAATAATCAGGGCAGAAGGCTCACCATTAACATGTTTTATCTAATCACCTCCTAACTACTTTCAAACCAACAAACCCAGATATTGCCACTGATCCCCCTCCTATGCAAAGGACAGTAATAAGTCCAGTCTCAAAAAAGTATTTTTTGTATTGAATGTATATCTCCATGCACTGTACTATGGGTTCTGTGCATATTATCTCATTTGTTCCTGACCACATTCTGTGAGGTGGCTACAATCATTATCCCCCTTAACTGATGAAAAACTAGGACTTAAGGTCTTTGTCCATCGTCCTACAAATAGTGTATGGTAGAAGTGGGATAAACAGTTTTATTAGTCCGTTTTTGTTTTGTTTTCACCCAGGCTGGAGTGCAATGGCGCGATCTCAGTTCACTGCAATCTCCGCCTCCCGGGTTCAAGAGATTCTCTAGCCTCAGCTCCCTGAGTGATTACAGGCACGCGCCACAACGCCTGGCTAATTTTTGTATTTTTAGTACAGATGAGGTTTCACCATGTTGGTCAGGCTGGTCTCAACTCCTGACCCTGTGATCTCCCTGCTTTGGCCTCCCAGAGTGCTGGGATTACAGGCGTGAGCCACCATGCCTGGCCGTATTAGTCTGTTTTACACTGCCATAAAGATACTACTGGAGACTGGGTAATTTATAAATAAAAGAAGTCTAACTGACTCACGGTTCTGCATGGCGGGGGAGGCCTCAGGAAACTTATAATCCTGGTGGAAGGCAAAGGAGAATCAAGGCATAGCTTAGATGGTGGCAGGAGACAGACAGCGCATAGGGAAACTGCCAAACACTTTTTAAAACCATCAGATGGCAAGAGAACTCACTCACTATCATGAGAATAGCATGGGGGAAACTGCCCCCATAATTCAGTCACCTCCCACTGGGTCCCTCCCTTGACACATGGAGATAAGAATTCCAGATGGGATTTGGGTGGGACACAGAGCCAAACCATACCAACAGTCATTGTCAACATTCCTGCTAATTTATGATAATCAGTTATTTTCATTTTGGGGTGAAGTCTCTGTCATAGGGACATGAATAGGGAGCTGAACGATGAAAACACATGGACACATGGTGGGGGGAACAACACACACTGGGGCCTGTCAGGGGGTTAGGGGGAGGGAGAGCATCAGGAAGAACAGCTAGTGGGTGTTGGGCTTAATACCTGGGTGATGGGTTGATCTGTGCAACAAACCACCATGGCACACATCTACCTATGTAACAAACCTGCACATCCTGCACATGTACCCCAGAACTTAAAATAAAAGATGATTTAAAAAAAAAAAAAAGCAATGCATCTTTTCTGAAGAAGCAATTCTTCTTTAGTTTTGGGAATCTATTGAACATTATGAGGTAAAATCAAAGAGGCTGGCTTTTAATTTCAAAAAGATTAAACATGAAAACATGAAAGATTAAACATGAAAGATTTTCATGTTATGAGTATTGTGATAGCTAATAGTGAGTGTCAACTTGATTGGATTGAAGGATGCAAAGTATTGTTCCTCGTCATGTCTGTGAGGGTGCTGCCAAAGGAAACTAACATTTGAGTCAGTGGACTGGGAGAAGAAGACCCACCCTCAATCTGGGTGGGCACCAGCTACTCAGCGGCCAGCGTGGCTAGAATAACGCAGGCAGAAGAAAATGGAAAGAGCAGACTTGCTGAGTCTCCCGGCCTTCATCTTTCTCCTGTGCTGGATGTTTCTTGCCCTCAAACATCAGACTCCACATTCTTCAGCTTTTGGACCCTTGGACTTACACCAGTGGTTTGCCGGGGACTCAAAGGCTTTCAGCCACAGACTGAAGGCTGCACTGCCAGCTTCCCGACTTTTGAGGTTTTGGGAGTTGGAGAGCTTTCTTGCTCCTCAGTTTACAGACAGCCTATTATGGGACTTCACCTTGTGATCGTGTGACTCAATACTCCTTAATAAACTCCCCTTTATATGTACATGTATCCTATTAGTTGTGTCCCTCTAGGGAACCCTGACTAATATGAGTATATACAATATAAAACTAAATCATAATTAAACACATGTTGCAGCTGACGGGTGTGACTAGAAAGAAGTATCCATTTAAATAAATTTAAAACACAATATCCAATCAGGTGAACCCTTCTGAATGTCATATTTTACTTTATATCTTCATTTAACTTCTCCTAGACTCAGATCCCTAGTATCTAAAATAAAAATTTGCCATCAGAATTAAGGGAAATTATATATACATACGTAAAAACTACTTTTTTAATCTAGAGAAACCTATAAAATGTTAACACTTATTATGTTTATAAGAAATCTTATTGTATTTTAGTATACAAAATATCATAAAAAGTATAAATATCTAGCTACCCAACTGTGTATAGTGCTTGATCTATAGAAGATGCTCAATAAATATTAAATGAATAAATACAGATGTTCTCAGTTCCTTGCTAACAGCAAGAATGTATTTAGTACTTATTATCGTTATTATTCCCGCATCATAATAATAGTGGGGGATAGTGCCCTTATCTGTTTGTCATTGCAATAATGAACTCTACCAGCAGCCTCTGTAATTTGTGGGTGACACAGGAGAGGGAGCTCACAAAGACACACTATACACGCAATGGTCCTGAATCCTGAATTCAAACTGGTGTCTCTGTTTTTGTAGCTTTTGTTCCCCTAAATATGTAGGCAAACATACTAATACAACCATGAAAAAATGCCATTAAATATAATACCTTGCAATAATTAGGTGAAGAATTCTTGACATGCTCAAATTTTATGGTAATTATTTATATCATAAGTATGAGATCATAAAGCCTATTTTCTCTGTTGACTTCAGGATGAAGTTGGTAAAAGGGACTTAACTATCATAATCTATTCATCATTCCATACTTACTGAGCACCTACCAGGTGGCAGGTACTGAAATAGGTGCTGAACAAAAAAAGTAGTCTCTTTTTAGAGTTCTTAGACTAGAGACACAAACAACTCACCAGCAATTAGAAAACAGCATGTCTGCTACAAATTGGAAATTAATGAAGACTATAAGAGCACACAAGAGGGATTTTTCAGAAGAGTTCTCCAGGCACAGTGATGTCAAAGCTGAGACTGCGTAGGGTGGGGCTGGAGACACTGTACTGGGAGAACACCTATTACGGTGAAGTTCAAGGGGCTGGAGAGTATGAAGAATTCAGTATCCTGGGGAAGGGGGTAGTGGGTAGAGAGGTAGCTGAAGAGGCAACAAGGGACAGTTCATAAAAGGACTTATGAGCTAATACTCCTCAGGTAATAACACTGAATGAAAATATTTCCCTGAAAGTCAAGCATATTCATTTTATTTCTTCCATTGATTATTAGTAATAGCTAGCTGCTTTCAAAGAGGCTTCAGAATTTAATCAAAACAGGAAGAATACAAAGACCTAAAATAAGTCTCTATAATCTTTTTCTAATTACAAATAAAGAGGTCTTAGGAACTGCCTCTCCCTAATTTGGCATGTGCATTATGGTTTGAGGACTTGAAATAGATATGGTACTGAATTCGCTTGCTCTGAGGAAGAATGGACACAGATGGCAGGAAGTCTTTTCCTCTGGGCTTATACCAGTTTGCTTTTATAAGGATTTTATACCTTGTCCACGAACACTTGGAACTCATGGGAAAATTAATACTCCCTAAGCAAAATAACTTTTTTTTTTTTTTTTAAGGAAAATGTCTTCAATTTTTCTGATAGAAAGTTATTTCCTAGGTGCAGAACAAGCTACTACATATGCTTAGTAAATGCTCCAGATACGTGGTAAAAGTTGATGAATGGAAAAGATGAAGGCTCAAGCACAATGAATTTTTTTTTTTTTTTTAAAGATAGGGACTCTGTCACTCAGGCTGGGGTGTAGTGGCATGCTCACAGTTCACTGCAGTCTCAAACTTCAGGGCTCAAGAGATCCTCCCACCTCAGCTTCCCGAACAGCTAGGACTATAGGCACGTACCACCACATCTGGCTAATTTTTAAAAATATTCTGTAGAGAGGGGTCTCACTATGACTCTCAGGCTGATCTCAAACTCCTGGCCTCAAGTGATACTTTAGCCTTTGAAAGTGCTAAGATTACAGGTGTGAGCCACTGCACCTGGCCTTCAATTGCTTTGATACTTTACCAGTTAAGACTGGATTAGTTGCAAAAATAGACTCCTAAAACAGTGATTTAAACAAGATACAAGTCATAGTTATGCTGTCTTGTGCTAGTACAACAGCTCTACAGGGTTGTCAGGGACTGGTCTCCTTCTATCTTAACTTTCTACTATGATGGTTATTATTCCCAAGCTGGCTATGTAAGTGTCAGTTATCACGTGTAGAATTTATGCAGTAAGATGGATGAAGAATTGAGGAAAGCATGCCCTCTCCCTGTCAAGGGAACCTCTGCGAGTCTGTACATAGTTCTGCTTACATTTTATTAGCCAAAATTTAGTCGCAATGTGCTACTTAACTGACAGAGCCAAGGAGTGTTTTTTTTTAGATAGGTTGTGAAGAGCCCAGCTAAAAATGTGTGTATTTTTAAGAAAAGAAGAAGAAAGAGAAAGAGAGAAGGAAGGACAGATTTTAGAAGCCAATTCTCAATCTCTGCCATAAACATACATTCATATTAGCTTAAAAATGTGAATGTGTGCTATGGTTTGTATGTTTGTGTACCTCCAAATTTCATGTTGAAACTTAATCTCCAATGCAACAGTATTAAGAGATAAGGCCTTTAGTAGGTTATTAAATCGTAAGGGCTCTATACATTAAGGGGATAAGCATCCTTAGAAATGTGGTGAACAAGCCTGTTTGGCCCTTTTTCCCCCTCTGGCCCTTCCTCTATTATTGAGGGCACTGCATTCATCCATTCCATCATGTGAGGATACAGCATCCAGGTACCATCTACAAAGAAGAGGGCAAGCCTTCATCAGACACTGACTCTGCCAGCACCCTGACCTTTAACTTTCCAGCCTCCTGAACTATGAGAATTAAACTTCTACTATGTAGAAATTACCTAGTCTGAAATATTTTGTTATAGTAGCATGAACAGAGACAAAAATTGGCACCAGAAATGGGGTGCTGCTGAAGCAAATACCTAAAAATGTGGAAGCAGCTTTGGAACTGGGTAATGAGTAGAAGCTGGAAGAATTTTAAAGTACATTGCCATGAACAGAGGGGCACTGAGGGCAATACTGGTGAGAGTTCAAAGAAGAAGAGAGCTGTAAAGAGAGTGTTGATCTTCTTAGAGATTATCTAAGTGGTTTTTAACAGAATGCTGGTAGAAATATAGACAGTAAAGGCCATTCTGATGACATCTTAGACAGAAATGAGAAACAACTTATTGGAAACTGGAGGAACAGCCATTCTTGTGACAGCATGCAAAGACCTTGGCTGCACTGTTTGTGTCCTAGTATTTTGTTCAAGGAAGATCTTAAGAGCAATGAAATAGGGTATTTGGCAGAAGAAATCTCTAATCAAAGTTTTGAGAATGTGACATGGCTTCTTTTGACTGCTTTAGTAAAATGCAGCAAGAGAGAATAAATTAAAGATGGAATTTATAATCTAAAGGGAAGCAGAACTTAAAGATTTGGAAAATTCTCAGAAGAAAAAAAGTGTGTTCAGAAGAAAACACCAACAGTGTGGCCAAATGACCATTTGATTAGAAAATCAGGATGGATATAAGTGAGAGAGGAGAAAGGAAGAAACCCGTCAGGCAGACAGATAGGGTGGGTCCTCAGTTAAATTCTTTCAAACAAACAAACAAACAAACAAACAAACAAACAAACAAAAAACAGACTGAAAAATCAAATTGCAGGCACAGATAAGGGAACTTGCCAGGGGGCTTGCCTAAGACATGCCCACCGCTGCATAGATGAGAAAGGCTATATAGAAGACTGGGGCTCTTTGCAACCTACCTAAAAACAACATACTCCTTGGCTCTCTTGTCAGTGAAGTAGACTGTTGTGACTAAATTTTGGCTAATAAAATGTAAGCAGAACTATGTACAGACTCGCAGAGGTTCCCTTGACAGGGAGAGGGCATGCTTTCCTCAATTCTTCATCCATCTTACTGCATAAATTCTACACGTGATAACTGACACTTACATAGCCAGATTGGGAATAATAACCATCATGCCTGGAATGGAAATAACCAACATGCCTGCAATGGAAAATTCCGTCTCCAGAAACATGCGCAGTAAGGGGAACAAAGCAAAATGCAGTAACTCAAGCCTTAAGCCTGCATGTGCACTAGGAATATGGGGTGGAACTACCAGAAACCCATGCCTTATGCAAATGAGGTGCATAGCCTCTTATCAGTTTCTTATAAAAACCTCTGTATCCAAACTGCAAATCAGCAACCCATTTTTCCAGGATCCCTCTCTGTAGCAGAGAGCTATTCTCTTTCTTTTGCCTATTAAACTTCCACTCTTAAAGTCACTCTTTGTGTGTTCACATCGTTGATCTCTGTGGCCGTGAGACAACCAACTTTGGGTGTTACTCCAGACAATGAGGCCGCTTCAAAAGGAAGTCAGATGCTATTCATCAAGACAATGAAAGAGGCTGGGTGCGGAAGCTTGTGCCTGTAATCCCAGCAATTTGGGAGGCTGAGGTGGGCGGATCGTTTGAGCTGAGGAGCTCGAGGTCAGCCTGGGCAACATGGCAAAACCCTATGTCTACAGATATATATATTTGTAGGCAAATATATATAATTTATAAGTACATTTATAAATTTATATATTTATATAAATTTATTTATAAATATATATTTTTAGAGACAAATATATATATACACATATATATACACACACACACATGAAAATTAGGCAGACATGCTGACGTGCGCCTGTAGTCCTAGCTTGAGCCTGGGAGATGAAGGTTGCAGTGAGCCAAGATCGTACTACTGCACTCCAGCCTGGGTGACAGAGTCTCAAAAGAAGAAAAAAGAAATAATGACCCCAAAACCATTTCAGAGATTGTTGGGGCTGCCACTCTCATCACAGGCCCAGACTGCCAGAGTCTTGAGGGCAGAAAAGTTTCAAAAAAAAAAAAAAAAGCCCACGGCTCCTGTGTGAAAAATTTCAGAACGGGCTCAGGGGTTCCAGTCCAGCACCATCTCATGTCTCTGCTTCCCAAATTCCGGTGCAGTGCTCCTCAGCTGCACCAGCTGTGGCTCAAGTGGGCCCAGGTGCAGCTGGGGCCAACCTACTGGAAGGCATAGGCAGTAAACCTTGGTAGCATCAACATAGTGACAACTCTGCAGGCATGCAGAGTACGAGAGCTATGCGGGCTTGGCTACCTCCACCTAGATTTCAGAGGATAACCCCAAAAGCCTCAGGGCTCAGGCACAGGCAGGGCTATCACAGAAAGCCCCTGATAAGGTAATACCCAGCAGATCCATGGGGTCGGGGCCAGGGTCACCATAGAGTCCCCATTAGGGCAATGCTTGGGGAAGCTATAGGGTTGGGGATGCCGAAGAGAACCTCCACTAGGGCAAATGTCCAGTAAAGCTGTGTGGGCAGGACTACTTCCAAGACCCTGGACCAGCAGAGCCACCAGCATGTAATTTCAGCCCAGAACTGCAGGAGTACCACTGCAATGCCATGAAAGCTGCTGTGGGCAGTACCCAGCAAAGTTATGGGGTAGGACTGCTCTGAGCTTTGGAGACCCAACTTCCACCCCAGTATATCCAGAAAGCAGACATAAAGTCAAAGATCATTCTCAAGCCTCAAGATTTAATGTTCTTTGCCTTGGTGAGCTTTGTACTTACTTGACATCTGTTTCCATTTCTTCTTTCCTAGTTCTCCCTTTTGAAATGGGAATATCTATTCTATGCCTGTCCTACCATTGCATTTTGGAAGCAAAAACTTGTTTGATTTCACAGATTCATAGCGGGAGAGCAATTTGTCTCTGGATACATCATACCTTGAGTCTCATCCATATCTGATTTAAATGATATTTAGATGAGACTCTGGACTTCAAACTTCTGAGTTGGTGCTGAAATAAATCAGAAATTTGGGGGATTTTAGAATGGAATGAATGTATTTGCATATGAGAAGGTTATGGATTTTAGAGGATCAGGGGCAGAATGCTACAGTTTGAATATGTGTGGCAGTCCAAAATTCATATTGAGAAATTGAGGGATTAGGATGGCAGACAGGAGGCATGACTAGCTTGCAGTTGCCACTTGGATGGACAGAGCAGCCTGTGGAGACTCACATTGTGAACTTTGGCTCCAGGAACTATAGCAGGAATATACCAGAAAGCCAAGATAATCCACAGACCCTTTGAAGGAACTGGATCACCACTGCAGGCTCCCTAAGATGCCAAAAAACTGTGAGTCTGCTTACTTTCTCAATGGGGAGGTTTATGGTCTGGGGCAAGTTTTCAGCCCTGGTCACTGGCTGCCTGGAAACAGACTCAGTGATGTTGTTGGGGCACAGTGGGAATGAGACCAGCCTTTAGGACTACGGGCTGCATGGGAGCAGGGTAAGACCTGTGACTGCCGGCTTTCCCCCACTTCCCTGGCGACTTGTATGGCTCAGCAGAAGAAACCTTAATCCCCCCGGGAATATTACTCCATTGGACTGGGAACCATACCCCCAACTGCCACAGCAGTCACAGCAAGTCCACCACAAAAAGAGGCAGAGCTCAGACACGCTTATCTCTGCTCCCACCTGGTGGTCTTTCTCTACCTGCCCTGGTAGGTGAAGAAAAAGGTCATAATCCCATGGGAGCTCTATGGCTCTGCCCACCACCTGGGAAACCTGAATACTTAACCAGATGTCCCTAGGGCAAGTTTGCATCCTCCATATAGACCCACAGCTGATGAGCTCTTGAAAGCATCACCTACTGGCTGGAGGCCAAGCAACACAAAACCAGTGCACTAAACGAAAACACAGCAAGGAGCCTCACAGAGTCCACTTCATTCCCCTGCTAACTGCCCCAGAGCAGGTGTGGGTATCCACGGCTGCAAGACCTGAAGACAGATCACATCACAGCAGTCTTTGAAGACCCTCTCCAGTACCAGTCTGGAACCTGGTAGCTCTGTTGGGTGGCTAGACCTAGAAGAGCAGAAACAGCCACTAGAGTTCAGCTCTCAGGAATCCCCATTCCTAGGGGAAGGGGAGAACACTCCATCTGTGGAACACCCTGTGGGACAAAAGAATCTGCACAGCAGCCCCTGAGTCCCAGATCTTCCCTCTGACATAGTCCACCCAAAGAGAAGAAACCAGAAAAACAATTCTGCTAATATGATAAAACAAGGTTCTTTAACATGCCTAAAAGATCACACCAGCTCACCAGCAATAGATCCAAACCAAGACAAAAATCTCTGAATTGTTAGAAAAAGAATTCAAAAGGTTGATTATTAAGCTAATCAAAGAGGCAGCAGAGAAAGGTGAAGTCCAAATTAAAGAAATCAAATGCATGACACAGGATATGAAAGTAAAATTCTTCAGCAAAATAGATAGCATAAATAAAAAACAATCACAACTTCTTGAAATCAAGGGTACACTTAGAGAAATGTAAAATGCACTGGAAAGTCTCAGCAATAGTCTCAGCCATCAAACAAGCAGAAGAAAGAACTTGAGAACTCAGAGACAAGACTTTTGAATTTACCCAATATGTCAAATACAAAGAAAAAAGAATTTTAAAAAATGAACAAAGCCTCCAAGAAGTTTGGGACTATGTTAAATATCCAAACCTAAGACTAATTGGTGTTGCCATGGAAGAAGGGAAGTCTAAAAGTTTGAAAAACACATTTGAGGAAATAGTCAAAGAAAACTTCCCCAGCCTTGCTAGAGATCTAGAGATCCAAATACAAGAAGCTCAAAGAACATCTGGGAAATTCATCACAAAAAGATCCTTGCCTAGGCACATAGTCATCAGGTTATCCAAAGACAAAGGAAAGAATCGTAAGATCTGTGAGTCAAAAGCATCAGGTTCTATAATGGAAAATCTATCAGATTAACAGCAGACTTCTCAGCAGAAACCCTATAAACTAGAAGGGATTGATTGAGATCCTATTTTTAGCCTTTTTTTTTTTTTTTTTTTTTTTTTGAGACGGAGTCTTGCTCTGTTGCCCAGGCTGGAGTGCAGTGGCGCGATCTCCACTCACTGCAAACTCCGCTTCCTGGGTTCACACCATTCTCCTGCCTCAGCCTCCCGTGTAGCTGGGACGACAGGCGCCCGCCACCGCGCCTGGCTAATTTTTTTAAATGTACTTTTAGTAGAGACGGGGTTTCACCGTGTTAGCCAGGATGGTCTCGATCTCCTGACCTCGTGATCCGCCCATCTCGGCCTCCCAAAGTGCTGGGATTACAGGATTACAGGTGTGAGCCACTGCGTCTGGCCTTTTAGCCTCCTTAAACAAAACAATTATCAGTCAAGAATTTTGTATCTAGTGAAACTAAGCTTCATAAATGAAGGATAGATAGTCTTTTCCAGACAGACAAATGCTGAGAGAGTTCACCACTACCAAGCCAGCACTACAAGAATTGCTAATAGGAGCTCTAAATCTTGAAACAAATCCTTGAAATACACCAAAATTGAATCTTCTTAAAACATAAATCTCACAGGATCTATATAACAATAAGACAATGAAAAAATTAAGGTATTCAGGCAACAAATAGCATGATGAGTAGAATAGTACCTCACATCTCAATACTAACATTGAATGTAAATGGCCTAAATGTTCCACTTAAAAGATACAGAATGGAAGAATGTATAAGAATTCACCAACCAAGTTTCTGCTGTCTTCAGGAGACTCACCTAACACATAAGGATTCACATAAACTTAAGGTAAAGGGGCGGAAAAAGATATTCCATGCAAATGGACACCCAAAGCAAGCAGGAGTAGCTATTCTTACATCAAACAAACAAAAAAAAACTTTAAAGCAACAGTAGTTAAAAAAGACAAAGAGGGACATTACACAATGAAAAAATAACTAGTCCCATAGGAAAATATCACAGTTCTAAATATATATGCACCTAATACTGGAGCTCCCAAATTTATAAAACAATTACTACTAGACCTAAGAAATGAGATAGATGGCAACACAATAATTATGGGGGACTTTAATACTCCACTGATAGCACTAGACAGGTCATTAAGACAGAAAGTCAACAGAGAAACAATGGACTTAAACTATTCCCTACAATAAATGAAGTTAACAGATATTTACAGAACATTCTACCCAACAACTGCAGAATATACATTCTATTCATCAGCAAATGAAACATTCTCCAAGATAGACCATATCATAGACTACAGAACAAGTCTCAGTAAATTTAAGAAAATCAAAATTATATCAAGTACTCTCTGAGACCACTGTGGAATAAAATTGGAAATCAACTCCAAAAGGAACCCTCAAAATCATGCAAACACAAAGAAATTAAATAACCTGCTCCAGAATGATTGCTGGGTTAACAATGAAATCAAGATGGAAATTTAAAAGTTCTTTGAACTGAACGATAATAGTGACACAACCTATCAAAACCTCTGGGATACAGCAAAAGCACTGCTAAGAGGAAAGTTCATAGCAATAAATGCCTACATCAAAAAGTCTGAAAGAGCACAAATAGACAATCTAAGGTCACACCTCACAAAACTGTAGAAACAAAAACAATCCAAACCCAAGCCCATCAGAAGAAAAGAAATAACAAAGATCTGAGCAGAACTAAATGAAATTGAAACAAACAAACAAAACCCACAAAAGATAAATGAAACAAAAAGCTGGTTCTTTGAAATGATAAATAACATTGATAGACCATTAGCGAGATTAACCAAAAAGAGAGAGATCCAAATAAGTCCAATTAGAAACAAAATCAGAGATATTACAACTGATGCCACAAAATACAAAAGATTACTCAAGGCTGTTACGAATACCTTTACATGCATAAACTAGAAAACCTGGAGAAGACAGATAAATTCCTGGAAATATACAACCCTCCTAGATTAAACCAAGAAAGCATAAAATCTGAACAGACCAATAATAAGCAGTGAGATTGAAATGGTAATAAAACAACTGCCAACAAAAAAAAAGTCCAGGACCAGATGGATTCATAGCTGAATTCTGTCAGACATTCAAAGAAGTATTGTTGTCAATCCTATTGACACTAATTATCAGAGAAATTCAAATCGAAACCACAATGCAATACCATATCACTCCTGTAAGAATGGCCATAATTAAAAAAAAAAAAAAACAAAAGATAGTAGAGTTGGCATGGCTACTGTGAAAAGGGAACATTTTTACGCTGTTGGTGGGAATGTAAACTAGTACAAACACTATGGAAAATAGTGTGGAGATTCCTTAACGAACTGCACGTTCTGTACATGTAACCCAGAACTTAAAGTATAATAATAAAAAAGTTATTGTATACTAAAAAAAAAAGAACTAAAAGTAGATCTACCCTTTGACCCAGCAATCCCACTACCAGGTATCTACTCAGAGGAAAAGAAGTCATTATATGAAAAACATACTTGCACATGCATGTTTACAGCAGCACAATTTGCAGTTGCAAAAATATGGAACCAGCCCAGATGACCATCAATCAATGAGTGGGTAAAGAAAATGTAGTTTATATATGCCATGAAATACTACTCAGCCATAATAAGGATTGAAATAATGGCATTCACAGCAACCTGGATAAACTTTAAGACTATTATTCTAAGTAAAGTAACTCAGGAATGGAAAACCAAGCATTGTATGTTCTCACTCATATACAGACATGACCTGTTCCCCAAAAACCTATTGAAATAAAAAATCAAAAAATTATAAAATAAAATAAAATACAAATAAATTGGTGAATTAAAAAACAAAAAAAAACAAAATACAATTCATACTGAGGCTTAATTTCCAGTGTGATAGTAGTAAGAAGTGGGCCTCTAGGAGGTAATTATGTCACGAGGGCAGAGCCCTCATTGTGATTAATATGATTAGTGCCCTTGTAAAAGATCTAAGGGAATTTATTTGTCCTTTTTGTCCTTTTTCCACGTGAGGACACACAGCAAGAAGGTACCATCTTTGGAGCAGAAAGCAAGCCCTCATCAGACACTGAATCTGTTGGTGCCTTGATCTTGGACTTGCCAGACTCTCAAATTGTGAGCAATAAATGTCTATTGTTTATAAATTACCTAGTATAAGGTATTTTGCTGCAGCAGCCAGAATCAATTAAGACAGCATGAAACCTCAATATATCTATTTATAAATTATAGACATACTCCATTATGCTATTATTTTATAGAAATTATAAAATATGAACAAATAATTTTGTTAAAGAATAAAATAAAAATTAAACAAAAATAAAATGTTTATATTGTCTTTCCAATCCCAGTGGATTGTAATGTATAAATCAATTTGGAGACTACTGCTCTAGGAGGCAATCAGTATAAACATTTAGATTCTACTTCTTCAAATTGGCAAGAAAATAATCATAGAATCTAGAAAGTCTTAGGGGTATGAGGTATTCCCTAGTCTATTGAGGAAAAGTCTTATCTCCACCTAGGCAGGTTACTACTCAGAAAGCTGGACTAATTTGGGTAATGGCAAGGCTAGATGCTTAATGTAGCCTCAAGAATTACAACATTAGCATGTGAGAACAACGGTATTATAAAATAAAAACATGAAAAACAGAGTGACTATATAAATTAGTTTAGTTACATGAAGACTTTGAGGTTATTTTTGTATATTTACTTCAAATGGCAACTTTTTTCTAAAAATGTGTTTATAGCAACATTTCTGAAAAGCACGATGGCAATAATACATCCAAAAGCCTTAAAAATGTTTATATATCATAAGTAAACTTCTTAGACTTCTAAGAGCCTACAGAAAGAAACTATGATATCATGAAAATTTTATAAATAAAGATATTCCAATGATATTCATTACAGATAATTTATAATAACACAATTTAATAATTAGAAACAACATCTATATCAGATGTAGGCAAAAATGGTTAAACAAATTATAATGTAGCCATGCAATGAAACATTCTGCAACTGTTAAAAATTATACTTTTGACCGCTGGGCATGGTGGATCACGCTTGTAATTCCAGCACTTTGGGAAACCGAGGTGAGAGGATCATGAAGTCAGGAGATCAAGACCATTCTGGCTAACATGGTGAAACCCAGTCTCTACTAAAAATACAAACAAATTGGCCAGGCATGGTGGCGACCACCTGTATTCTCAGCTACTCAGGAGGCTGAGGCAGGGGAATTGCTTGAACTGGGAGGCAGAGGTTGCAGTGCACCGAGATTGTGCCACTGCACTCCAGCCTGGGCAAGAAGAGCTAAACTTCGTCTCAAAAAAATAAATAAATAAATAAAAATAAATAAAAATTATACTTTCAAAGACTATTTGCAGACATCATAAAATGCCCAACATTAAGTAGGGGAAGCAACATAACAAATTAAGTCACATATACCCTTACAAACCTTTCTCTCCCCCTCTTTCACACACATGGACATTCCTATGTACATTACACTGATAAATTCCTAAAAGGAAAAACACCTGAATTTTAATGCTATCTAGGGAGTTATATTAGTGGCGATTTTTATAATATTCTTTAATGTTTTCTGTATTTTCCAAATTTCCTAGCACAAATACAGGTAACATTCATATAATTAGAACTCAATGCTACTGAAAAGCTTATTGAAAGTCGTCTTGAAAGAAAATATATTAATGTAGGTTCTCAAAATTCAAAAATATGTTAAATAGTTTTATAGGTCTAGGGTTGGGCAGTGAAGAGCTATGTGGTCTCTAGGTCTGAGAAAAGGTAGTTTGAAGGAAATTCACATAGTCAATTTGACTTCATGTGGCAGAAAATGTCTATATTATATTTTAGATAGTAATTATTCACATTATAGTAATGATGCATTATCAAATCATGCATTTGAATCTGAATTTGCAGAATTAACATTGACATGACTTAGATATAACTCTCAAGTATTAAATGAAAGTTAATAAAAATAAGATGTCCTATTTATTTAAAATTAAAAAACAAACGAACAAACAATTTCCAGTTGCTGGCAAGATGGCCAAATAGAAACAGCTCTGGTCTGCAGTTCCCAGCAAGACTGACGCAGAAGGTGGGTGATTTCTGCAATTCCAGCTGAGGTACCCGGATCATCTCAACAAGACTGGTTTGTCAGTGGGTACAGCCTAAGGAGGGCGAGCTGAAGCAGGGTGGGGCATCACCTCACCAGGGAAGCGCAAGGAGTCGGGGAACTCTCTCTCCCAGCCAAGAGAAGCCATTAGGGACTGTACTGTGAGCGCTGGCCCAGATACTGTGCTTTCCCCACTGTCTTTGCAACCCACAGACCAAGAGATTCCTTCCAGTGCCTACACCACCAGAGCCCTGGGTTTCCAGCACAAAACTGGGCGGCTGTTTGGGCAGACACTGAGCTAGACTCAGGAATTTTTTTTTTTTTTTTTTTTTTTCATATCCCAGTGGTGCCTGGAACACCAGTGAGACAGAACCATTCATTCCCCCTGCAAAGGGGGCTGAAGTCAGGCAGCCAAGTAGTCTGTCTCGGCGGGTCCCACCCACAGGGAGCCCAGCAAGCTAAGTCCCACTTGCTTGAAATTCTTGTGGCCAGCACAGCAGCAGTCTGAGCTCGAGCTGGGACACTGGAGCTTGGTGGGTGGCGGGCATCCATTGCTAAGGCTTAAGTAGGTGGTTTCACCCTCACAGTGTAAACAAAGCCGCCAGGACGTTCGAACTGGGTGGAGCCCACTCCAGCTCAGCAAGGCTGCTGCAGCCAGACTGTCTCCTCTCTGGGCAGGGCATCTCTTAAAAAAAAGGCTGCAGCCCCAGTCAGGGACTTACAGATATAACGCCCACCTCCCTGGGACAGAGCACCTGGGGAAAGGGGTGGTTGTGGGCGCAGCTTCAGCAGACTTAAACGTCCCTACCTGGCAGCGCTGCAGAGAGCGGCAGATCTACCAGCACAGCGTTTGAGCTCTGATAAGGGGCAGACTGCCTCCTCAAGTGGGTCTCTGACCCCTGTGTATCCAGACTAGGAGACACCTCCCAGTAGGAGCCAACAGATACCTCATACAGGAGAGCTCTGGCTGGCATCTGGCGGGTGCCCTTATGGGTCGAAGCTTCCAGAGGAAAGAATAGGTAGCAATCTTTGCTGATCTGCAGCCTCCACTGGTGCTACCCAGGTAAACCAGGTCTGGAGTGAACCTCCAGCAAACTACAGCAGACCTGCAGCAGAGAGGCCTGATAGTTAGAAGGAAAACTAACAAACAGAAAGGAATAGCATCAACATCAACAAAAAGGATGTACACTCAGAGACCCCATCTGAAGGTCATTGACTTCAAAGACCAAAGGTAGATAAATCCACGAAGGTGGGGAGAAAACAGTGCAAAAAGGCTGAAAATTCCAAAACCAGAATGCTGCTTCTTGTCCAAAGGATCACAACTCCTCGCCAGCAAGGGAACAAAACTGGATGGAGAATGAATTTGATGAATTGACAGGCGTAGGCTCCAGAAGGTGGGTAATATAACCAGTTTAGAGATGAACACAAATGACCTGATGGAGCTAAAAACACAGCACAAGAACTTCGTGAAGCATATACAAGTATCAATAGCCAAATCGATCAAGAGGAAGAAAGAATATCAGACTGAGGATCAACTCAATGAAATAAAGCAAGAAAACAAGATTAGAGAAAAAAGAGTAAAAAGAAATGAACAAAGCCTCAAAGAAATATGGGACTATGTGAAAAGACCAAATCTATGTTTGATTGGTGTACCTGAAAGTGATGGGGAGAACGGAACCAGGTTGGAAAACACTCTTCAGGATATTATCCAAGAGAACGTCCCCAACCTAGCAAGGCAGGCTAACATTCAAATTCAAGAAATACAGAGAATACCACAAAGATACTCCTCGAAAAGGGCAACCCCAAGACACATAATTGTCAGATTTAGCAAGGTTGAAATTAAGAAAAAATGTTAAGAGAAGTCAGAGAGAAAGGTCAGGTTACCCACAAAGGGAAGCCCATCAGACTAACAGCGGATCTCTTGGCAGAAACCCTACAAGCCAGAAGAGAGTGGGGGCCAATATTCAACATTCTTAAATAAAAGAATTTTCAACCCAGAATTTCATATCCAGCCAAACTAAGCTTCATAAATGAAGGAGAAATAAAATCCTTTACAGACAAGTAAATGCTGAGAGATTTTGTCACCCCCAGGCCTGCCCTACAAGAGCTCCTGAGGGAAGCACTAAACATGGAAAGGAACAACCAGCACCAGCCACTGAAAAAACATACTAAATTGTAAAGACCATCGACGCTATGAAGAAACTGCATAAACTAATGGGCAAAATGACCAGCTAGCATCATAATGGCAGGATCAAATTCACACATAAGAATATTAACCTTAAGTGTAAATGGGCTAAATGCCCCAATTAAAAGACACAGACTGGCAAATTGGATGAAGAGTCAAGACCCATTGGTGTGCTGTATTCAGGAGACCCATCTCACACACAAAGACACACATAGGCTCAAAATAAAGGGATGGAGAAATATTTACAAAGCAAATGGAAAATAAAAAAAAAGTAGGGGTTGCAATCCTAGTCTCTGATAAAACAGACTTTAAACCAACAAAGATCAAAATAGATAAAGAAGGCCATTACATAATGGTAAAGGGATCAATTCAACAAGAAGAGCTAACTATCCTAAATATATATGCACCCAATACAGGAGCACCCAGATTTATGAAGCAAGTTCTTAGAGACCTACATAGAGACTTAGACTCCCACATAATAGTAGTGGGAGACTTTAATACTCCACTGTCAACACTAGACAGATCCATGAGACAGAAAATTAACAAGGATATTCAGGACTTGAACTCAGCTCTGGACCAAGTGGACCTAATAGACATCTACAGAACTCTGCACCTCAAATCAACAGAATATACATTCTTCTCAGCACCACATCACACTTATTCTAAAATTGACCCCATAATTGGAAGTAAAACACTCCACAGCAAATGCAAAAGAATGCAAATCATAACAGTCTCTCAGACCACACTGCAATCAAATTAGATCTCAGGATTAAGAAACTCACTCAAAACTGCACAACTATATAGAAACTGAACAACCTGCTCCTGAATAACTACTGGGTAAATAACGAAATGAAGGCAGAAATAAACATGTTCTTTGAAACCAATAAGAACAAAGACACAATGTACCAGAATCTCTGGGACACATGTAAAGCAGTGTGTAGAGGGAAATTTATATATAGCACTACATGCCCACAAGAGAAAGCAGGAAAGATCTAAAATTGACACCCTAACATCACAATTGAAAGAACTAGAGAAACAAGAGCAAACAAATTCAAAAGCTAGCAGAAGACAAATAACTAAGATCAGAGCAGAACTCAAGGAGACAGAGACACAAAAAACCCTTCAAAAAAATCAATGAATCCAGGAGCTGGTTTTTTTCTTTTTCTTTTTTTTTTGAAAAGATCAACAAAATAGATAGACCACTAACCTGATTAATAAAGAAGAAAAGAGAGAAGAATCAAATAGATGCAGTAAAAAATGATAAAGAGGATACCACCAATCCCACAGAAATACAAACTACCATCAGAGAATACTATAAACACCTCTACACAAATAAACTAAAAAATCTAGAAGAAACAGGTAAATTCCTGCACACATACACCCTCCTAAGACTAAATCACGAAGAAGTCGAATCCCTGAATAGACCAATAACAAGTTCTGAAACTGAGGCAACAATTAATAGCCTACCAACCAAAAAGTCCGGGACCAGACATATTCACAGCAGAATTCTAACAGAGGTACAAAGAGGAGCTGGTGCCATTCCTCCTGACACTATTCCAAACGATAGAAAGAGAGAGAATCTTTCCTAACTCATTTTATGAGGCAAGCACCATCCTGATACCAACACCTGGCAGAGACATAACAAAAAAAGAAAATTTCAGGCCAATATCCCTGATGAACATTGATGTGAAAATCCTCAATAAAATAATGGCAAACCGAATACAGCAGCACATCTAAAAGCTTATCCACCATGATCAAGTGGGCTTCATCCCTGGGATGCAAGGCTAGTTCAACATATGCAAATCAATAAACGTAATCCATTACATAAACAGAACCAATGACAATAACCGCATGATTATATCAATAGATGCATAAAAAGCCTTTGACAAAATTCAACAGTCCATCATGCCAAAAACTCTCAATAAACTAGGCATTGATGGAATGCATCTCAAAATAATAAAAACTATTTATGACAAACCCACAGTCAACATCATACTGAATGAGCCAAAACTGGAAGCATTCCCTTTGAAAATCAGCACAAGACAAGGATGCCCTCTCTCACTCTCCATTCAACACAGTACTGGAAGTTCTGGCCAGGGCAATCAGGCAAGAGAAAGAAAGAAAGGGTATTCAATTAGGAAAAGAGGAAGTCAAATTGTCTCTGTTTGCAGATGACATGATTGTATATTTAGAAAACCCCACGGTCTCAGCCCAAAATTTCCTTAAGCTGATAAGCAACTTCAGCAAAGTCTCAGAATACAAAACCAATGTGCAAAAATCACAAGCATTCCTATACACCAATAACAGACAAATAGAGAGTCAAATCATGAGTGAACTCCCATTCACAATTGCTACAAAGAGAATAAAATACCTAGGAACACAACTTACAAGGGATGTGAAGGTCTCCTTCAAGGAGAACTATAAACCACTGCTCAAGGAAATAAGAGAGGACACAAACAAACGAAACATTCCATGCTCGTGGAAAGGAAGAATCAATATCATCAAAATGGCCATACTGCACTAAGTAATTTATAGATTTAATGCTATCCTGATCAAGCTACCGTTGACTTTCTTCACAGAACTGGAAAAAACTACTTTAAACTTCATATGGAACCAAAAAAGAGCCCACATAGCCAAGACAATGCTAAGCTGAAAGAACGAAGCTGGAGGCATCATGCTACCTGATTTCAAACTATACTACAAGGCTACAGTAACAAAAGAGCATGGTACTGGCACCAAAACAGAGATATAGACCAATGGAACAGAAGAGAGACCTCAGAAATAACGCCACACATCCACAATCATCCGATCTTTGACAAACTTGGCAAAAACAAGCAATGGGGAAAGGATTCGCTACTTAATAAAATGGTGTTGGGAAAACTGGCTAGCCATATGCAGAAAACTGAAACTAGATCCCTTCCTTACACCTTATACAAAAATTAACTCAAGATGGAATAAAAACTTAAGTTAACTAAGACCTAAAACCACAAAAACTCTAGAAGAAAACCTAGGCAATACCATTCAGGACATTGGCATGGGCAAAGACTTCATGAGTGAAACATCAAAAGCAATGGCAACAAATGGCAAAATAGACAAATGGGATCTGATTAAACTAAAGAGCTTCTGCATAGCCAAAGAAACTATCATCAGCATGAACAGGCAACCTACAGAATGGGAGAAAATTTTTGCAATCTATCCATCTGACAAAGGGCTAATATCCAGAATCTAAAAAGAACTGAAACAGATTTACCAGAAAAAAATAACCCCATCAAAAAGTGGGCAAAGGATATGAACAGACACTTCTCAAAAGAAGACATTTATGCAACCAACAAAAATATGAAACAAAGCTCATCATCACTGGTCATTAGAGAAATGCAAATCAAAACCACAATGAGCTACCATCTCATGCCAGTTAGAATGGCGATCATTAAAAAGTCATGAACAACAGATGGTGGAGAGGATGTGGAGAAATAGGAACACTTTTACAATGTTGGTGGGAGTAAAAATTAATTCAACCATTGTGGAAGACAGTGTGGTGACTCCTCAAGGATCTAGAACTAGAAATACCATTTGACCCAGCAATCCAATTACTGGGAATATACCCAAAGGGTTATAAATCATTATCCTATAAATACACATGCACACGTGTGTTTATTGCGGCACTGTTCAAAATAGCAAAGAGTTGGAACCAACCCAAATGCCCATCAATGATATACTGGATAAAGAAAACGTGGCACATATACACCACGGAATACTATGCAGCCATAAAAAAGGATGAGTTCTTGTCCTTTGCAGGGACATGGATGATATTGAAACCAACATTCTCAGCAAAATAACACAAGAACAGAAAACTCAACACTGCATGTTCTCACTCACAAGTGGGAGTTGAACAATGAGAACACATGTACACAGGGAGAGGAACATCACACACTGGGGCCTGTTGGGGGTTGGGGGCCTAAGGGAGGGATAGCATTAGGAGAAATACCTAATGTAGATGACGGGTTGGTGGGTGCAAATCACCATGGCACATGTATACCTATGTAACAAACCTGCACATTCTGCACATGTACCTCAGAACTTAAAGTATAATAATAATGGTAATAACAATAATAATAAAAACAATTGCCATTATGTTAAATTTCATATTAGAGCAAACCTTTTGCAGCTAACATTTAGCTCCCAGAAAGCAATACTTTTACTTAGACAAGCTGCCAGGACTAAACTCTAACAGCATAAATATATCACTAAAATAAAAACTTTTCAATAGACAAACACTGTAAGGATTACCTGGTTTAAGTTTTCACGTGTAAATTCAATTTGAAATGATATAGCTAAAAATCTCTGTGGTCTAAAGGAATGTTTTTAAACTTCCACAAAGAGAGTGCACAGTTATAGCTTCTACTCACTGATCTGGGCCTTCAGAAACACATCAATACACACAGTACACAAGAAACAGTTGTAAGAGTTTTTTTGTCAATACAAAGCAAGGTCACTGCATTATAGAAAGACTCAGCACTCTGTTTATTTCACTTCCATAAAGGGATTGTTCAAGGGTAAATTCTAAAAGAATAATTCCAAGAAGCATTGAAACCCATGGAAAAACAGACAGCTTTGGGAAAACCCTGAGTATCTATTGGGATATTCTTGGATTACGTTGTAAATGGAAGCAAAGAGTGTATTTGAATAAAATTGTTTGCATTTATCTTTATATAGTTTAAACTAAATGCCTTTACTCCTCACTTCAAAGCAATGGAAAGGAACATAAATACCAAGAAAATAATAAATTAATAGCAATTATGGTGACTCACTCTGGAAAATCAAGATAAATAAGAAAAACTTATAACAATTAAATGCTGACAAAATTGTAATCCAATTTAATGAGGGCCTGCTCCATGCCAGACACTGTAGGTTGCTGCGATTACTGTTAATGCTTCCCAAATACTGTATTTTCTGTATACAGGCCACATTAATAATAGGAAACAAGGCCAGGACAAGGTTGAAACTACTGAGGTGTTTACTTTGGGCACCAAATTTAAGGAGGCACATACAAACAAAAATCCCCTTAGTAATCCAAACAAACAATATTTTCATGAAATATTTTTAAAGCAAAAAAGCAGAAAATCCATGATTAACAAAATATTAAAATTTTAATAAACATCTATCAGAAATCATATACCAAACACTACTTTGTCCAAGTGGAAATTGTAAAAGCAATTTCACATTTAAAAATGTTTTCAAAGTGAAAAGAAGATAAACCTTTTCAGTAGAATGTCTTGTTTCTTTTTAATACTTTTGGGTGTTCCTTAAACAATACTCTCTTGAGAACATAATGGGAAAACAACATCCAGAATCTTTCCACTTTGTCCCTCACTAAGAGACTTAAAAAAAAATCACATGTAAGACATGGGGATCTTTAGAAGAGATTCATTATGCAAAGACAGCACATTGATATTTACAAAGCAAATCTCATTATATATGATAGATGGTTAGAACAGGAAAAAATTTTAAAAAGAAAAATATCATGACAGGACTCCTTTAGAAACACACTTAATATTTGGCTAACATCCTGTTTTCTTCATTGTCTAGATATTTCTACTGTTTTTCTAAGCCTTTTACAAACAATCTCTTAGAAAGCCAACATTTAAGCAACTCTAAGAGGCCTTGAGGAAATAAGATGAAACATTCATAAGAAACAAAAGCAAGAGTACTAAAGAGAATAAAAGAATAACCCTGATAACCAGTCAGTGCTCTAGGAAATTTTCTTTGGAACACTGAAACAAGATCTAGCTGTAACATAACAAATTGTAATAAGGTAAAGAAGGTAGCTGCCTCACAGCTGTAACACAGCAAGTTAGTAACCAGGAAATTCTAATATTTAATGAACTAAAGACAGGTTTGTTTAAACCTAGATTGCATTTTATGAATGAAAATAAATACTTCTAAATTAATGGCTTTGTGATCATGTGCAAGATTAAAATATTTTATATTCATTCATATTAAATGTCGTAAGATTAAAAAAAATCCTAATGATATCTTTAAATAAAATGAAAGAATACATGGATTATGACCTTATATGATCACATGCATCCTAAAACCTTTAACTTCCGAGTGGTTCTAGAATTGAGAACCCACAAAATTCTCATCCCACTTAGTGGGAAAGATTATTGAAATTGCTGATCCTAAGTCCCACACTAAAATTTTCTAAATCTTTATCTCTAGGGTTAGCACCTCATAAATGGCACTTTTAGGAAAAACCCCTGTGATACTTACATGTATGTCCAAGTTTGAGAACCACTGCTGAATATAGAGTTTTAACTTAGGCTTTTAGAAATAGGCATGAAGAAAATAGCTCCTGGGATGCATTTTGAGGTTTAGTGCTATAGAAATGGTCAGCTACAAAGCATTATATAGGATATATAATCTCTTCTGGTTCAGTCTTATTACTGATGGTAATTACAATAGATTTCTTGGGATGCATAATTGGCCATTACTGTAGAAAAAAATGTAAAAGTATGTTTTGATGCCTTTATTGTCTTGATCCTAAACTGTCTAACCCATGATGATAGTATTTTTGGTTCTGTATTTTAAAAATATGTCTGTGTCCTAGGTTATGAGACACTATAATTACCAACTTTTCTATTTACATATATACATTTATCTATCTAATGATTTTACTTGCTGTATTTAAAAATCCTGGTGATGATTATATTAAACAATACAAAGTGACTGGGACACTCACTCTATTGTTTTCAAGTCTAGTATCCCAGGGTCTTTGGGTTCTCTGGCCCTCCATTACTACAGCAGCAGGGTTGTTCTGACATCATGAAGATCCTCTGATACAGATCTCCTTACTGCTTCAGGGACAAACAGGTAGAGGCAGACAGGCCCACTTTCAGCCAATCAAAAAAGAAACCCCCAGACTCTGAAGGGATGTGGGGAAGAGAAGAGAAAACAGTTTGCCTAAAAGAAGAGGTTGGGTTGACAACACATCTTGATCATCAGTGGGAAATAGAAGGAAACCTGAATTTGTAGTAAAAGAAACATCACAGATTATTGAATATTACAGCTGGAACAGATTTGAGGGAACAAATAAATAAGGCCTTTCATTTTACCAAAGAGGAAGTAAATACAGGAAGAGGTTAAGGTGATTGCTAAGTCCTTTAAAGGAAAGAATCTCATAGGTCACCACACTAACCCTTGTTTATTACAGTTTCCATGAAGTTGCTTTAACTCATAACAGAGTATGGAATATAAGCTTTTCCTTTGCAGCAGTTATACTTTATGGGAAATGCTTGGTTGATGCTGGGGTAGCAGAAGGTAAGGAGAATGAAAGAAATCACTGCAAATATTTCCAAACTCCATTGCTTTTTTATAAATCAACAATTAGTTTTTAAATCACCTGGAATCCTTCTACCTCAAATAATCTAGTTCGTCCAACGTGCTTTCAAACTACCTATTTAAATAGAAGACTCCACTCAACATGATCTTAGATATTGGAAAAGGGAATAGAGGAAAACATGGATGACCCATGGTGGCTTTGATCAGAATACTTCTTTTCATTTGATAATTCATAGCCAAGAAGTGGATACCAGGTTTATTTTCATTACTGATCCCTGCAAATGGGCATAATGCCTTCTGACATGTAACTTTTATGACCAAAGGATTTGTGTATAAAGAAGCTCACATTTCAATGAAATGTTGAATTCTAAACTATTATAGCAATATCACGATACCTCAATTTTCTAACAACCACATTCAGGAATTATAAATGTATTCATTACGTGTGGCCCTTAAGTGGACATTCGTATTGGTAGATACCAAGAACACATGATAATATAATATATCATGTCTGATTTTTCAAAAGAAAAGCAGCCAAAGAGAAATGGCCAAAAAGGAAAGAGGCTTTCATTTGAAAGCATATTTGTGAGTGTGTGAAGTGTGTGTATGTGTGTTTAGAAGAAGAGGCAGAAAGACAAAATAGGGAGGGAATATAGACAGTGGAGGAAAATTATGTCTAAATACCACTATAACTAACTTATTCTTTGTTCAGGAATCATTGTTCCAAGAAAAATAGAAGGACAAATGGGGGCCCAGCTATCTTTACTTCTTGTTATAAAGGTTTTGGGGTCCCATCTAAGCATCCCAGTAAACAGGTCTTAAGTTTCTTTCTACAAAATCTGCAGAGTTTGAAACCATCATCACATTTATTTCACTATCAAAGAAATTCTTCAACTATCATTTTTCCTATCCTCTTTTCAAGATTATACATTTCCATCAAATAATCCATTTTGGGAGGCTGTCCTTAAAAATGGGGTCAAAAGGTAAAAGACATCAACATTCAAGTCATAGTGCCATGGGAGGAAAAAGCAAGGTAGTGGTTTACCAGCTCTTTTTCTATGTTTTACTGCTATTGTAAAAATAATGATGCCCCAATTAAGATAATCAGTGAAGACGGATGCTACAACAAGATGAATAATACCTTATTTCATAGACTACCAGGGTTAACTAATGGTCTTTGTTCAGAAAGTCCAGATTTAATAGCCTGTAGAAGTAGAGTACAGTTTTTCTATCTATGAACTGTACTTTTTGTAGAAATCTGTCAGCTTTACTCAGCAGCTATCTCTACCTAAAGGCATATCTGTTCTGGATTAAATGTCAGTCCTCTCTTCTCTTCTTCCTGCTTTTCTGTGGGTACAGAAATAGTTTATAGAAAATGAAAAGTTATTTTTGGGTCTAGTGATATTAACATGGATTTTGAATTTTGGAAATTCTTGTTAGAATTTTTTAAGTGAACAGATACATATCTGCTTACTGCTTAGTATAAATCTAATTATATTCAAACTCATAAAACAATGCTAGAAAAACTAATATACAAAAGAAAATTTTCATGGTAACATAACATATTTGCCATAAGAGCCTTTTGCTGGTAATTGGAAGATTCAGCTTTACTTCACTGTTTAATCACCCACAAAACTGTTTATTGCCCTATATATTCCTCCAACAAGAACATTATGCTCTTAACGTGGCCCTCAGAGAACCAGGGTATATAGCAGGGTTACAGCACATTCTACTTTTTTTCAAATATTAAATTTGAAATTAAATTCAAATGACAAATTTTAATCTGACCATCAGACTCTGATAACACATACTCCAATTAGTACACACTTGAACTGAAAGAGGTTATTATTTGATGCAGAATGATACAGGCAATAGATTAAGGCATAAATAACAATATCTGCAACATAAGCTATGGGTCTAAAATATTAACTTTTAATTACATATGGTTAATCCTCAGTTTAGACCATAAAACTATAGTTTTTAAAGAAACTCTTAAATATTTTGTTCATAAATATGTTTACTGCATGTTTGTATACATTCATTTAGGTATATTTAGTTTTCCTTATAAAGCTTTTAAATAAATACAACAATTACAAACTACTACTTTTTTATTTAAAAGTAACTTTTTTCACAATCAGTAGAAAAATAAAACTAGCTGCCATTAGTAATTTCTAGACAAAAACAGAGAAAAGTTAACAGACTGGTTATTTAAAATACTGTTTAAAATACTTTTGAAAACTTAAGTACTTATTTACAGTTATCGTTATGTAATTCTATACCTGTAGGTTAAGTTTTTATACAGATATGCATATTGTGTGATAGCCACAATCTAAATATAGCATCACATATTCATAGAGCACCTAATCTGTGCTGAGCACTGTGCAAGGCATAGAGATATAGAGATTTAAAAAATTTCTCTTCTCTGAATGAGCTTTAAAATAGAGTGGTGTGAAAGATATTTAAACAGATCCTTACAATGGTCTATGGAAGGCTACAGTGAAGTTGTTAAAAGGTGTAGCGGAACTGAGGAGAAGAAGATGGGTCTTAGAAGAGAAGCAGAAGTTTGCTGGGTTGATAAGACTGGGAAAAACATACCTGGTAGGTGCTGTAGGAAACAACATTAGGGGCTATGGCCTGGAGGGATTAGAGGCCATGCAAAAGATTTGGTTGAATAAGCACTAGTACTGTAGTTTGGTATTTCTGGAGCAAGACTGGAAAAGACACAGAAGAAGAGAATATCTGGAGGTATTCTATATTGCCATTTTAAAGGAGGCCATTCATGCTACAGGTGACGAGGAGCCATTTAACAAACTTTACACACAAAAAAATGTGGTAAGATTTGCATGTAAGATAACCTTATTAGCAGCTTTGTGGGTGACAGATTTAATAGCACAGTTAAAGGCAAGAAGACTACTGAAGGGACCACTGTTAAAATCTAGATTAGAAATGATGAACACGTGAACTAGGATAGCAGATGTGGAGATAAGAAGGAAGATGCAGACATGAGACATATTTAGGAGGTGGAAAACAAAGAGTCTGCTCTGATTAATTAGATGGTGCATGAGGAAAGAGAGAAGCCACCAGTGATGCCCAGGTTCTCTGCTGGATCATGGAGAATAAAGTGGCTTGTCCTTAGAGACAAAGCAGAAATAGCAGGCTAGTGGCTGGAGTAGGAGAAGGAGGTGCAGTTACATCCATTCTGAGTAAGCTCTAGATCCCTATATTTACAAGTGATGATATGTAGTAGGCAGTGGAATGTAGCATATATATTTTGAAGCCCAGATGGAAGATATAGGATGGAAATAGTGTTTGTGCCTCAGCTGCTTAAGATGTTATTTTGAACCCATGGCTAGAGTATACTGCAGAGTCTGAATAGTAGAAAAGAAGTAGGCCAAGCACCGAACTCTGAGAATGACTGATTCTGGAATGGGCAGCCCATAAAGAATATTAGGTAGGTTCATGTCAGGGAAATAAACCTTACAAAACTTTAAAGTTATATTCATGCATACATTTCTGCTCTACATGCCAACTGTTAATTTAAGTTACAGGACTTACTTGTTTTGATTACTGCCTTTATATAGAAAATTGTTAAGACAGATGATCTTAGATACTGAGAGTTTTAAAAATTATCCTTTCCAATGAAAGATACTGGCTTGCACTTAGCTTTCAGTTATGGCTAATGAAGAGAGGAGGTCAGGCTGTGGAAAGGGAACCAATCTGTAAGAGTTTGATCTCTTCCTGTATCCTTTCTTCTTCCATTTTTTTAAGAGAAAGGTTTATACATTTTATTTGTATGTATTTATACATATTTATTGTGTTTACTATGTGCCATGGAGTGTTTGAGGCATTATATGCAACATATAATGAAAGATACTAAAATTCCTGCCCTGGGGAGCTTAAATTCAAGTGGGTCAGAGAAATAAACCAAATAAATAAGTTAAATGATATAGCATGTTAGTTAGATTGAAATAGGCATAATGGAGAAAACTAAAGTCAGAAAGAGGCATAGGGAGGGAATCCAGTGTTGGAGGCAAGGGGTGAAATCAGGGCTGGCTTCACGGGTGTGCAACCTGGGTAGTCACACAGGGCACCACATTCAGAAGGGCTTCATGTTTGGTTTAATACTCATCATCACCATCCAGAGCTTAATAATTTTTTTAACAAGTTATTCTGCATTTTCATTTTGCACTATACACCTCAAATGATGCAGTTGATTGTGGTTGTAATTTTAAATATGGTGGGCAAGGGAGGCCTGTATGCGATGTTTTTTATTTTCTCACCAGATATGCTCTCCAGATTTCTCTTGAACTCTTTGTCCCAGGAGGTTATGTGGATGGTATTAGTGAGCTCCTTTGCCCTCTGGCTTCTGATTTGGTACAAATAATAAGGATCCCCAGCTGAAGTTCAAAGGTCACTGCTTTTCTCAAGGGAGGCCCGTCTACCCATATCTCATATACTGGATTCTATAAGTGCTCCCAGCCCTTGTCCAGCAGTGGTAACAGCTCTGCTTTATCAGGCCTGGGATATGCATATGCTTCCTGGACTCCCTCTGCTTCCTGCCCATACCTTTGTTAAATCTTTCTTAAATTTTTCTACTTTGAGTATGCCATCTGTGTTTTGCCAGCACTCTGATGGAAAAAGCCTCATTAAGAAGGTAGCACTTGAGTAGACTCCTGAAAGTGGGGAGGGGAAGCCATGCAGCTGTTTGGAGGAAGAGCATTTCAGGCACTGGAAACAGCTGAGGAGAAGGTGGTAGAAGGAAGTGGGATTGCGGATTCTGGGGTAGAAGTAGGAGTGATGTAGTAAATGAGTTCAGTTTCATTCATTAAAAGCTTGAAATTTCTACTAACCACCAAGTAAATATGAGATAGGAAGAAAACTAGAAGAATATGTTGCCCTAGGAGTTAGGGAAGAAAATGTTTCAAGGAGGAAGGAAAGATGGAGCTAGTGTGTCAATGTAGCTGAAGGTCAAATAAGATGAGGATGAAGAATGGATAAGTGAAGTTAGCATCTTGGGGTCATTATTAACATTGAGAAGACTGGTTTCTGTATAGTGGTGTGTGTGAAAATCTGACTGGAGTGGACTTAAGAGAATGGGAGGAGAGAAAACACCAATTGTGAGTAATGACAACTTTTTGAAGGAGTTTCACAGTGAAGAAAAGAAGAGACATAGGAAGTCATGGGCGGCAGAAGCAGAGAGAGAGAGATTTCAAAAAAATATATAGAATAACAAACAGCATGTTAGCATGCTATTGGGAAAGACCTTATAGACAGGATAATATTGATGGCTCAGGAGAGAGCATAAGAATTGCTAAAGCCATGTCCTTGTAGGTGAAAGGGGATGAGTCTAGTAAATAAGTAGAGTGCAGCCCTGCCTATGAGCAAGAAGAGGTCTCAGGGCATGTAACATTGAGCTATTTAGTAGATAATAATCAATCAATATTGACTTTCAGTCTTCCTACAATACAACCTTCCCATACTTTGTGAGCAGTTAGGACGTTAGTATATAATCAAGATCTTGGAGTTTAACTGTTTTGTCACTCATGAGCTCCAAGATCCCAGACAAAACATCCAACCTTTGTGAGACTTAGTTTGCCTTTACTTATAAAATGTAGTAACTACTGGTCATTGCAGTGCCTGGAAAATTAATGAGTTATATAAGTAAACCTTCCCAGGCACCAAATCTCTCTGATGCTTGCTGCTACAGAACTTCATAGAGAGAAAAAAATGAAAAGTGCTTATAGACAGAGACATCTAGCAATAGCCAGTGGAGATCTTTTCACAGTCTGTTATCCCGATTTTGTTAACCTTAAATTTCCTCCAAATTAAAGGTATTTAGTCTCTATGCCTTAATACTCATTGTAATTTTCATTTCTGAGAAAACTGTTTTATAAAAACAGCATGTTTAGTATTCTACTTGCCATTATTTCCATGAGAATCTTGCATGTGATACTTGACCACAGATTCATCATCCTTGGAGACACAGCTCAAATGTCACTGCCACTGGAAGACATTCCTCAGTCACCCCCAGGGAGAACATCTCCTTCTTGTTCCTATTGTACTCTGTTCATACCTGTGCAATGACACTGAACAGGCTGCCTTGTAATGATCTGTTTACATTTCTATCTCTTCCAGACCATGAGCACCTTATCTTACCTTCCTCTGAGTCCTCAGTGACTTGCACAGAGTAGATGTGAGATAAATATTTGCAAATGAATGAATTTAAATATAAATTTCTGAAAGGAGGCTGGTCAAATAAAATAGCATGATATATGAGGAAAGAAATGGAGTAAACAGATACTAAGGCAGAAGGTTTGTATAACTGTTCATGAGAAAAGGAGGTTCATGATGCATACTCTTTTTTTTTTTTTTTTTTTTTTTTTAAGACGGAGTCTCTCTCTGTCACCCTGGCTGGAGTGCAATGGTGCGATCTCGGCTCACTGCAAGCTCTGCCTCTTGGGTTCATGCCATTCTCCTGCCTCAGCCTCCCCAGTAGCTGGGACTACAGGTGCCTGCCACCATGCCTGGCTAATCTTTTGTACTTTTAGTAGAGATGGAGTTTCACCGTGTTAGCCAGGATGGTCTCGATCATGATGCATATTCTTATTAATTCTAAGTATTTTATAAAGAGGCCCTGTTTTCAAAAATGGCTATGGTAAAAAAAAGAGTCAGGGAACACATTATTAACTAGGCTTTTACTTGTTTCCTTAAGAAAGTATATACATGCCCTTGTTCAACTTTCATTTTTAGGGGAATGTGGACATCAATGAACTACTGAAGTTATAGCTTCAATAATTTCAAATAAGAGAGGATACAAATGAATTGAATTTATGTTGTGTGAATTTTCAGAATTGAACTTCCTGGCAGAAGCAAAGTTGCTTATTATTATTAGATTCATTCCTTCCCAACCTAGTTACTCTTTTTTTCCCCTGCTGTGAGGTCTCTGTCTTTGAATTCTCTATTAAGCTTTTTAATAGACAATCTGCTTCAGCACTTTCTGAGGGGAAAAAAAGCTTCCTCTTCTCCCCACAATGCCAGTTAAGTCTTCCATTTAATATGAAATCAAGTGGAGACATCTGTGCTTTGTCATCACAAAAGAAAACCGTTTTATTTTTCTAATTATTATCTACTTATCAGCCTTGGGTTGAGAATTCACTTGCTTTTGTGCCACCTTGAGAATTCAGTCTTAATTCTCCACGTCTAGGCCTAAGATAGTATCATTCCCTTTCTATTAGTGTTTATCTGCATCTGCCTTAGAAAAGTTGTTTACATCCAATATTGGACTACCCTTCACATTAAGTTTAAATTGGAAACTTCTTTTTCTAATAGAGATAATCTGTATAGTCTTCAGGAAACTACAATAATTCAGCAATAGATGAAAATGTTTTAAAACTGTGAAGGGCTCTGAAGCTGATGTTTTCCATCATCAGTTGTTTGTGTAGGTAAATTACATTAAAGGTCAGAAATGAAATGCCCATACCAACAACTAGACTAAGAAGTGGTCTATTACTCACTGCTTTCAGCTTATATAAAAGAGTTTTTGTTGGCCCCAACTCCCAGGAGGGCAACTGCTGGGAAGGAATGAAGTGCCTACAAGACACCAATCCATATTGAAAGGGAGCAAAGTGTTGGTTATGTTTTCCTTCCAACATATCACACAATTGAATCTTTTTAGTCTGTGCTTTCTTTTTGTTCTACAATATATTTATTTCAAAATCCCCCATAGCACTTAATACCTTGAATATCTCTAAAGGTTTGCTGACTATTGTTAACAGCTCTGACTAAACACCTATTTCTTACTACAAGTGTAGAACACCAGATAGGATCATCACAGTAGGCACCTCACAAGGATCATGTAGACCCTGGAGGAAATTATGGCCCAATAAGCCACAGGAGCCAGAGAAGTCAAACCCGATGTATAAGTGACATAAGTGGGTTGGAGAAGAGAGAAAGCAAACATTGCAATGCAGCAATATCCGGGAAAACTGGTGAATTTTAAAAGCGTCTGCTACCAAATACAGAGCTTGCTGATAAGTAAGGGAGAATGAGAGCTGTTGGTATATCAGAGTAGTTTTTCCTGTGGAGGGCTGAGATTCAAAGTTACTCCACCTTCCAGCCAGTCAAATTTTAAACTTTTGGTGTCAGCAAATATTTCTAACATAGTGGGATTCCAGAAGGGGACTAAGTGGTTTCTCAGTCTGTGGAATATGAGCACTCTGACAGAAAAACAAATGAGAAATAATGACTTCTTGATGATGGGGATGGTAAAAAACAAAAATATAGCCATTTCTCTTTATCTAGCTCACATCAAGCCCTGCTGACTGTTTAGCAAGCAAAGCTTTCCAGTGATCAATGATGTCCTTTCCATGACAGAAGAATCTTGAACTCTTCAACCTAGATTCAGATATAGTACTAGGGTGGAATTACACCCATCTCCATTTAGGCTGGTTATAAGATATCAAGAGCACGATGCTGAAGTCCTTCCTAATGATCTCCAAAAGTCAACATATTCTACAGGAAGGATTCACAGCGCCATAAAATTGAAGTAGATATGCATTCATCAAGTACCTCTCAGGAGATTTTAAATTTTTATAAAAATAACCATTTATATTTATCAGATGCTTACTGTAGGCTGGGAACTTACTATGTGTAAAGGCTAACCTCATTGACATGTATTGCCTAATGTAATCCTTACAACTATCTTGTGAAGCAAATATGATTACAAATCCAATTTCACAGATGAGGAACCTGAGGCTTAAAGAGTTTAAACAAACACTTAGCTATTAATTGGAAGCCTGAGCCCTTAACCTCTATGCCATGCTAAGTATAAATCACAGCTTATTCATTTCTCTAACTTCTGACCTCTAGTGTCATCATGACAATTGTCAGGCCTACGTAACATACCTTAAATGTTCTGTTTGTACCAAAGCTAAACACTGCCAATATAGCTCCCTGGTCAACACGGGGCCCATACCTCTGCCCCTGGCCCACTCCTAGCTTCTACCTAGACTGAGGTCCTAAAAGCAGAGAATGCTTTGAATTCTTTCTCTAACAGACATCATCCTTTCCTTTCCAAAGAATCATGGAACTTGGAAAATATTTTAACAGCTATTTTAAGGCATTTAAAAGATTTAATTGCAACTTATTACGTTTGCCTCCTAATGTATTTCTAAATTTTATTTCTCCCAAAAGTTATATAAAATAACTTCTCAGAGGTTTTATCTGGGAAAGAGACTTCTGGTAAATGTATCATTTTTTTTTTTTTTTTTTTTCCCATCAGCAAGGTGCTTCAGAGTGCTCAGAAATGTATAAAATACTAGAGTTATAACTATAAAATTTTGAATTTCTAAAATTGTGGGTCCATAAAAACTATAAATCCTAATCAATCAATCAATGTAAGAAAACAAGGTTATGGCCTTCATGGTAAGATCACTGCTGGCTGCAAAGTGGCACGTTCTGTGTATAATGAACGTGTTCATTTGAAGAGCTTATCACATTGCCTGAACATCAACTCCCTTCTAGGCCTACCTCGGTATCAATCTCCAAGTCACCTTTGCTTCAAAATCTTGTATTTATCCTTCACTCTTTTGTATCCTTCCTGACCTCTTCACAAGCACCAAATCTTATTATTTTTTTTTAAGTAGCTTGTCTGGGAGGGCGGAGGTCAGAGGCAGGCTGCTAGGAATGGACCAGTGAAATCCTATGGAGGTCTCTAAGGAAATCTTATCTGCTGAATTGACTTAATGTCCACTTGTATTTTGGACACATGCCCAGAAGCTAGTGGACAGCAGGGTCTTTTATAAGCAACACAATTCCCAAAAACAGAAAGCAAAAAATGAAAGAAAATGTTTGGAGAGCAAGAGCAAGGGCAACCACAAAAATATACTCCATCCTGCGTTTGTTTTTGAAAGCATTTTTCCCTTTTTCTATTATTATTAATCAGGTTTTTTTTTAAAGTTTAATTTTAACCATTCTCTTTTCCTGTAACACTATATGCAATAAAACCATCCTTTGAGCTGGGGAATAGCTCCATGGTAACAGATTCTCAAACATCAGCACAGGATGGAGCTTTTAGTGTGTGATCACAGTTCAGCAAAGGAGCAGGAGGAAAATGATGAAATCCACATTGGGTTTCTTTCCTTCTTTGGGATAACATCCTGAGAAAAAAAAAAATCAGCAATCTTGAGAGGTTATTGAGAGTGGGGGAAGGAAAATGGAGTCAAGTGATAGAACAAGCTTAACATTTCAATAAGCTAGTTATGGAATTTCCTTTGTTTTAGTTCCCTGAAGAGACGAAAAATACACTTTCTATTCAATGGAGAAGAAAAGAACTTTTGACCCTGACGACACACTTTCCAGCATATACTGAATTTGATTCATTCATTCACTTATTCAACATTCATTGAGTGCCTACTCTGAGCAAGCAAAGTCCTATGGTGGGTGGTGTACTAGGGTCCAGGTTCATAAGTTTTTAATAGGATAAATCTTTGTGAAAGAATATTATATACACAACAAATTAAATGTTTCCATCCCAAATATCTGGCTGTACTAGAATTTAGACATCAAAATCCCACGAGAACACTACTAAATGGGAAGGTCTTTTCTAATAGTTACCATATAACACTGACAAACCACCTAAGTCTTTATCAAAACTTCATTATTTGCCCGCCAAGTTCAGCCAAACCTCACAAATTGGAGTAACTTGATTTAAAGCAGGGTAATAGTAAATTAGGGAAGTATTTCTAATAAGGGTCATTTTAAACTCTCATCATTGTTGTTGGACAGAAATCCTCCTTAAAGAAAACTCTGAGAATATTTTATATATGGAGCTTAGATTGTCTGTAGGTATATGGCTGTTTCTAAAGCGCTTAGGGGTGTTTAATGCCATTTGTTCTTCCAATCTTGTTTGCACTATTAATTTGGTTAATGGGTTAGTAATCTTTTCTTTACAGATAGCAGGAGAATAAAATTCAGCCCAGCTCTTTGCTGAATTATTACATTCTCTGAACAAATGGGGTGCAGATTAATGAGGTTTTACTCAAAGCCTTGAATTCACAGAAGCCTTAAATGAAGTGATACATCCTTGTTTCCATTTAATGAAAATAATAAAGAAATGTAAACTGACTTGAATGCAAGGTAACAGAACTGGATAACTACCTGCCAACATTGAAATCATCTTCGAAGTATGCCTTCTGGCAAATGAAAGGGCTCTGAACACCTACTGACAATGCCAACTATATAACTACTTAAAGGTGAACAAAAAAGTATTTATAATCCTTTCTTGGGTGCAGTGAGTCTCACAATATGTCATAAACACATACAATCATATGGCGCATTAACAATAAACTCAAAAGGGGTTTCTGATTTTCAAGTTTTTTAATTCATTTAATCATAAAGCAATATATGAGCTCCCCCACTCAAAAAAGCCAAATATTCCTATTTGCATTATTCAGCCAAAAATAAAGCAAATAGATGAAAGAATATCATCACATGTAATATTTTCTACAACAGTATATCACGATCAAGATTTTAAATAACTCACTGGTATTAAGAATTCTCTGTATAAGGCACAATTAATATCAACAAATCCTGTATTAAAAAATTGCAAACTGACAAATCAACAAACATCTATTTTGAAATATCTGCTCATAAAGTAGCACCTAATTATAATAAAAATCCAAGTGTAGGAGAATTAATATGTCAGTGAAAGAGAATTATGACTTCAAAGTGGGAAAAAGAATATGTAGCTCCTTTTTTGTTACTAAATTACTTGGGGAGAAAATATTAGTATTTAAATGCAGTATCATTACTCCTGAAAGCATTACTCATAAATCCATCAAGTTCAAAATACATGCTACTATTATTCTTTTACTTCTAATCTTCTAGCCAACCAAGATGTTATTAAAAACATTAAAAACTAGTTAATGTCTTTGTGGTTTCTTGTATTGATCCAAGATGATGAAGGGAAAAGCTACTGAAAACTATACCGATCCAGTAACAGGCTTGAACTTGAATCCCAAACCTCAATTTTTACATCTATAAAATGAAAAAATACTGCTGACCTAGACATTTTGCTGCTGTATTCTTATTCAGCAATCTGAAAAGCTTAACCTCTAAAATAGACAGCAAAATCAAGATAAAAGATATCTTGTAGATTTGAACAGTACACTTCTACTATGTAAAAGCAGGTAGTATAAGAGGAACAGTTTTCATTTCTCCTCATAAAATATTCTACGACTATAATAAATCAGATTGCTAAGGTTAATGGTGAATAGAAGTTTCTAACCATAAACATTATCATAGGAAATTAAATACTTACAGAGGAAAGTTATAGACATATTTATATCCCAGAAGAGGAGACAAGATTACTAATGAGATTCCAACTCTGCAAAAATTGTGGGTGGGGTGAAGAAGCTATTATGACTCTCAAGATATGCCCACTAAATATCACACTGGGGGACACAGTATGGACTGAAGAGAATCGTCAATGTTTTCAAAACATTTTTTTCTTTGATATGACATTACCACAACCACTTGATATTGAGGATTCTATATTCAGAATTTAGTATTTTGCCTATAGTTAGGGTATGCTGCTAGTAGATGGAGTAATGGCTAGGTCATAACTACTGGAAATCATTCATTCATTTGGGAAATCTTAAAGTTTCTTTTATTTTTAATTGACATCTAAAAATTGTGCAGTGCGATGTCTGTTTAGATACATCTATACATTGTGAAATGATCAAATTGGAGTAGCTTATCAATAACCTCAAACACTTAGCTTTTAATACTTTATTTACTATAATAGCCATGTATTTATTAAATAGGAATTTAAGACATCTTTTTTAAAGTAGGCTAGTATTTTCATTAGATTTTTAAAAACTGTTTTTGCTAGTGCTGTTTACAAAGCTGTGTAAGTTTTGAGTGGTGTGCCTCATCCTATTTTTAAAAAATATACTTGGTTATTTTCAGTGTGTGGTTGTGCACATTGTGGGTGTTTTCGGGACCACATACATCACATTACAGCAGAAATTCTGTATCATGTGGATATAATTTATTGACCACATAATTATTAGTTCTAATGATTTAATTAAATAGAATTTGTTGTGACTGTATTGGTTATTGAGTTATCTACAAATAGAATAAATTACACATTTCCAAATAACATAGGAGAGATTTATTTAAATAGTTTAATTGGTGAAATACAATCTAAAGATAGACTATTTCCAACTAATTTCTGACTCTTAATAAACTTGTATTTGATTCCAATCTGGAAGGGCTTTAACTTGTCAAAAATTAAACAATATAAATGTGGCCAGGCACAGTGGCTCACTCCTGTAATCCAAGCACTTTGGGAGTCTGAGGTGGGCGAATCACTTGAGGTCAGGATTTGAAGACCAGCCTGGCCCACATGGGGAAACCCTGTAACTACTAAAAAATACATGTATTAGCCAGGCATGGTGGTGCGTGCTTGTAATCCCAGCTACTTGGAAGGCTGAGGCAGAAAAATTGCTTGAACCTGGGAGGCAGAGGGTGTAGTGAGCCGAGATCGTACCACCACTGCATTCCAGCCTGGGCAACAGTGTGAGACTCCATTTAAAATATATTATATATATGTATACATATACATATATATTATATATACATATATAATATATACGTATAATTGTATATATACACATATACATATAATATACATATAATTTATTTATCCTATTAAGCCATATATATATTATATACATATATATAATATGTTATATATATAAATGTATATAACCTAGAAAAAATGAATTTTCATTTCTTCTTTGCAAATAGGAAATTTTCATGGTGGGAGGTGAGGGAAGAAATGGAATCACATTAATTTGCCATTTTTAATCCCTTTTGACTTGTTTCCTTTATGAAAACTAAGAATTTACATTTGTCCTTTTTATTTCTTCAAGAGAAAATGCTTAATATCTTGCTTTTTGGTCTCTCTGTACAGAAGGCAGAAACATAACTGATTAGAGATTCTGATGTATTCAGAGCAGTTGTAATCAGAAACTTCAGGCAATTAAGTATTCAAGGGTAGAACCTGGTGTTTGGGTTCCCAGGGCTTCTGATGAAACTTATGGCAATTTTCATGCTTAATTGGGCCACTGGATCCTGTCTGTGTGAGGGGAGAAAAACAAGGACCTCCTTGTTTGGCATTTAAAATGACTTCATTAATGATTACCTGGAAGCATTAACTTGAGACTCATTACAATGTTATCTGTTTTTCTTGTTCTAGTGTTTATTTTGCAAGATGCCAAACTGACCTTTCAGTCTGTCATATAATTTATTTATCCTATTAAGCCATATTGTTGTTGCTTATGAGTTGGACAGACCTGCCCAAAGATAACCTTACCTACTAAAGAACGAGTTTGTGTTTTTGCAAAATGGAAAAGATTGATGGCAGACACAAGCAAACAGAACCAGAAAGAGACTTCATATATGGGAGAAACAATGTTCCTAAACCAAGTTTTTAAGTACTTTAATTTACTTTCAGTATGGGTTTGAACTGGTTCATTTTTAAATAATTGATTTTCAATTGATCTGTATACTTTAGGGTTTTAATGTTAACTCTCTCCTAGTGTCACTCTCCACCCTTTCATCAGGCTAAGCTCATCCACTATAACCGTGTCCTTTACCAAACTATTTGGTGCTGACTTGCAAATCCACATCTCCTGCGCACATCTCTCTCATACACTCACTAATACAAGAACAATACTTAGATATCATCTTGACTCTTCATTCTCTATCTTATGCCTATCAATTAATCATCACCTACCATATATTCATTCTCTACCTCTATTTCCAATGTTATTCTCTTCATGCAAGTCAGCACTAAGCAGGGGAAGGACTGGAGCAATCTCAATAGTTTCCTAACTAGTCTTCCTGCTCCCATCAAGCCATACTAAATCCATGCTTCATGCTACAGCCAGGATGGTTTTTCTAAAGCACAGAATCCTGGTAATGTCCCTACCTTGTTAAAACCCATTGCTTTTGTCATAAAGCCCCTGGCATGGCATTTAAGACATTTTTTTGGAACTTGTCCTCTGCTTAATCTGTTTATCAGTGATTGAAGAGAATTTTATTGATTGTCTATTATGTGCCAAGCACAGTTCCAGATGCTGGTAATATAGCAATAAACTAGCAATAAACTAGTATGCACAATCCCTGTCCATGAGGTCTGTTAATAGAGAAAAGTAGAAAACAAACAGATAAATGCATACTTGAGAGTTTCAGGACTAATAGGTGCTATAACTAAAACAGATAAGAGCTTTACAGAAAGTGACTTGGGATGCTGCTTTAATTCTGCAGTGATTGGGGAGGGCCTCCAGGAAGGGGTGACATATGACTGAATCTAGAATAATAAACAGAAACACATGAAAAATGGAAAGACCCTGCCTTTCAAGAGCCTGGGACTAGAATGACCTTGATATGTTTAAGGAAGGGAAAAGGAAAAAAAAAAAAAAAAAAAAAGGAATGACCACAGTAAAGGATATAAGGCTAGAGTGTTAAGAGGCCAGACGTACAGGGCTCTGCAGGCCACTACACCATTTCAGTTCCATTCTGTGCACTATGGGAAACTACTGGAGGGTTTTAAGTAGAGAGAGGAGTGACCTGATTTTCACATTAAAAGCTTCCTTCAGGCCAGGCGCAGTGGCTCACACCTGTAATCCCAGCACTTTCGGAGGCCAAGGCGGCCAGATCACGAGGTCGGGAGATGGAGACCATCCTGGCTAACACAGTGCAACTCCGTCCCTGTCATGCGCGTCCGTGTGAAGAGACCACCAAACAGGCCTTGTGTGAGCAATAAAGCTTTTTAATCACCTGGGTGCAGGCGGGCTGAGTCTGAAAAGAGAGACAGCGAAGGGAGATAAGGGTGGGGCCGTTTTGTAGGATTTGGGTAGGTAAAGGAAAATTACAGTCAAAGGGGGGTTGTTCTCTGGTGGGCAGGAGTGGGGGTTACAAGGTGCTCAGTGGGGGAGCTTTATGAGCCAGGATGAGCCAGGAAAAGGAATTTCACAAGGTGTCATTGCTTAAGGCAAGGACTGGCCATTTTCACTTCTTTTGTGGTGGAATGTCATCAGTTAAGGCAGGGCAGGGCATTTTTACTTCTTTTGTGATTCTTCAGTTACTTCAGGCCATCTGGGCGTATACGTGCAAGTCACAGGGGATGTGATGGCTTGGCTTGGGCTCAGAGGCCTGACAGTCTCTACTAAAAATACAAAAAAAAAAAAAAAAAAAATTAGCTGGGCGTGGTGGCGGGCACTTGTAGTCCCAGCTACTCGGGAGGTTGAGGCAGGAGAATGGAGTGAACCTGGGAGGTGGAGCTTGCAGTGAACCAAGACTGCGCCACTGCACTCCAGCCTGGGTGACAGAGCGAGACTCCGTGTCAAAAAAAAAAAAAAAAGCTTCCTTCAGCTTTCTCTCCTTCCCACTCTCTCCTGATGCTAGGCTTTAGCCATAATGAACTACTTTTGGCCTCACAAATTTCCATACTCCTCTTCCAGGATTGTATATGTGTTATTCCTTCAGCTTGGAATATCTTCAATGCCTCCCTCCCTCCCAGGCCAGCTTCTGCTTATCCTATGGACCTCTCAGTGCAGACATCACTGCAGCAAGGAAACTTATTCTCTCAAGCTGAAATAGACATCCCTCTTTTCTGGTTTTAAACTTTAGTATCATAGCCCTTATAGCAACATGTTGTGATTGCTTACTTTCCTATCTCTCTTACTGGATCATCAGCTTCTTCAAAACCCATGTTGCCTAGTCGATTCCTGTTTACCCAGCACTAGCTCAGAGCCCCAGTGTACAGCAGGCAATCAAATCATATTCACTGAATAAATGAGGGAGTTTTTTTTTTTTAAAGTAATAATGACTATTGATTGCTTACAGGGAAGAGATGGCTTAATGGAAACATGCACAGAATTAGGTGTGCTTAAATTCTTTTTTAATGAAAATAAACAGAGTATGCTGCTAAAGTCCATGTAAATGTTCTGGTACCTTTTTGTCTGATAGCACAATTTCATATATTCCTCTGGTCCAGTCTTTTGAATACATTTTCATTCTCGTAACACATTTCTTCCGCTGCTTTTCTAAATTATTTTCTTGAATGCTAGTGCTCTTTCCTTGTTATTTTTGTTACCTGCCTAGACTAGTATTTGTTCTTTCCTGGTCACTTCTTACATTTTATGTCCAGCCTCTTTAGCTCTTAAACTTCCACATTCACTTCCATGCCATTTTGCATTCATCTGGCATAACAGGAATGACCTCTTGTACAGAGAACACACATGCTGCTGCTTTATACCACCATTCCTTTGCATATAAGCTTGTAATTTAGTAGTCAACTAATTCCTCATTATGCTGGTATTGATTGTCCAGTTAATAGATTACCTAGGTCTCCTCATTCCTTCTTCTGCTGTCTTTTGGCCACAGCATTTTTGTATTCTGCTAGATAATATGCAGAGATGAAGAGAGAAAGTAAAATGCAAATGAATCAATTTTGATCATTTTGAGCAGCTCTCATAAAAAGATCTGATGGAAGACAAGTTTGAAACTATTGGCTCAATTGAGGATTGTAAGCTGTCTATGGGTGTCATTTATTCATGCTATTCTGATCACTTAACATGGATAAGTGGAAAGAAAACGGACAGAAGAAAAAAGAAATAAAAGTTAGTGATAAATAAAAAGAAAGAAAAGAGAGCCAAAAGTAAGATGGATGTTATATGACTATACTGCTGAACCAATAAGTGAGTAAAGTCAGCCCCAGATTTGAATCAATTTCTTCTACTGTGTCTCCTGATGGGGAAACAATCCAAACCTTAGAACAAATAACCACTCATCTGACTGACTTAGCACACCGTAGTTGAAAAACCCAATGGGTTGACTATCTGAACTGTTGGGTTTCATAATGGGTCGTCTTTGTTCAAGTAGATATAAGCCACTGAAGAATCCCCAGTCCCTATGCACTCATACAAACAGACACAGTCACATACATAAAACAGTAACGATTATGTTACTGATTACAACGGTTTCCTGATCCCAAAGGGACTTAAGAGAGTTGAATTCTTTCTTAAAATCTAGAAGATAAACCTAACAGTGCTATAAAATCTCAGGCACTTAAATAAAGCAATAGCAAACTATTTTCTGTGAAGAACTCAGGGGATGGAAGTGCTCATACTTAATTCCCTTACAACAAATGTGAAGCCATATGCATTTATGCAGGGTCATTCCTGCATAAATGCAATCCTTCGTGTGCAATGTGCCCCTCAATATAATGACACTCATTAGCAAATTACAAACATTTCTGTGAATATATTAAAAGGTTTAAGAGAAATTAGCCTTTGTTTATGATTAGGAAACATCAGTGAAAATGTATTTTATTTCTTGAATTTTTCTGAATAAATTAAAATTAACAATGAAATACCTTCCCCCTCCCAGTCACACTTCTTCACCAAAGTTCAGATCTTTACATTTCATGCACTGTCTTATCCCCATCAAAATGTTCAGAAATTATGGCTTTAGACAAAGCTTAACAAGGTCCACTTCTCTTCAATAGCCAGGCCCCCTTGACGGCAATGAGATAGGACCTAGTTGGTCTTGACTCCCTAACTGAAGTCATTTGTAAGCACTATGCAACCCCTGGGTGTGGAGCACTGAACAGAAAAGCTCAGACTTCCCATCTTCCCAGTATTACTGGCAGGAGGCCTTATGCCTGCATATTAAGGACCAAGTGCAGTAAATTACGTGCACTCAGAACTGTGCACAGGAACACTCCAGTTCGAACGAGAAGTACTATCTGCTATATTCATTTCTTTTTTTTTCCTTTGTGCTTTCAAATGGATACTATCCTTAAAATAATTACAAACGTGGATTTTTAAAAAAGTAATTTAACTTTAAAGCATTGGAGAGAGATATATTTCCAAGGCAGTGTATAAATTCCACATAACACGACCTAAAAAAGGGTTCTGGTCATCTTGGAGCAAAGTTTCACAAGATACTGTCAAGCAGAAAAAGTGGTATTATTAGTTTAGTCACTGTGTGCTAGAAAACCAAGGATTTTCAACTGTGTAAACAAATGAAATGTTGAACCTTTCAATGTATCAAGGTCTCTATGCTGACAAAATGTTCACAACCTGCCTGGGGCTATAATCTTGCAACTGCTTTAAGCAAAGAGCACTAAATCTACCTCCTAATTGGCTGAGACGCAGCCACAGAAAATTCAGGTGTCAGAAAATAGTAAAAACGAATCATTAGATCACTCTTATCTGAAGACATCCTGAAACAGCATCTCAATCTAATATTTTGAAATACTTCATATAGTGGGTCCTGTCTAGAACATTAAAAAATCAGTCATTACGTATCAGGTGCAGGGACAGATTCAATTTAGAACACTGGCCAACCACTGTCTAGCAACATATGAGTATAGCTATAAGAACAATTTTCCTAGGACTATATTTCCCAAAGAGTTATAAACATAAAAACAAAAATGCAGCTACAACAAACCAACTGTGCTGAAACTTTTAAACCACTTAACCTGATGTTTAGAAACAGAATTAAACTTGGCCATCCAAACTGAGTTCTAGGTGAGAAAGGACAGGCAGAATTAAATCGGTCATTTCACTTGGAGGTTAATCTGTCCAGGAGGGCAATTAGGCAAGTGCTCAATGAAGTTATTAGTATTTTATTTCATTTTATTTTATTTTATTTTATTTTATTTTATTTTATTTTATTTTATGTTTTTAGTTTCTTCACTACTATTCTTTAAACTATTTTCTGCCAGAGTTCCAAATCACGACATCGGGTAAAATAATAAAAAAAAGTTTATAAGTAGCCATTTAAAAGGAAGGTAGTATTGGAATCGGCATATTTTCTTTCTGTATCTCTAGAAATCAAATTACTTTCTTTTTGTCCTTGATAACTGTTGCCGTTGAAGGCGGCTTGTATCCAACAATACTTTGGGAAGGGGGAAGGCTGAAAAACTTTATAAGGGTGCCACATTAAAATACTGTATGGTATTTTATAGTTTCACCACATTTAAAACCACCAGTCTACATAATAGGCAGAAAACATTTTACAGAGAAGATTGTGGAATCAGTAACTGGTAAACCTTCAGTTACCTAAAACTTCTTTTTCCTGAAACAGGCAACATGCTTGGTTTGATCATGCTCTCCGGTTGGCTAGTAATCGAAACTGTTCTTCAGTGCTGCAAACCTCATCAAGCAAGCATGGAAAAGGCAAAGTCAGTACGTAAAAATGGTACTAAGTGAATATCCCCAGATGCTTTTCCTGGCCCTGAGGCTAATAGTCATCCATAAAAATATTGCTTTATCTCTAACAGTATTTTTTACTATTTTTATCTACAAGGGAACAAAAAAACCCTTCACTATATTATGAAATAATATAAATCTGCTTTAAAACCTTAGTAAGTTCAATTTAAATATAGTTATGTGCCACATAATGACATTTTAGTCAATAATGGACCATATATATGACAGCATTTTCATTGATTGTAATATCATATTTTTGCTGTACCTTTTCTATGTTTAGATGCACAGGTACTTACAATTGTATTACGAGTACCTATAGTATTTAGAACAGTAACATGCTGCACAGGTTTGTGGCCTAAGAGCAATATACTATACCATATAGCCTAGGTGTATAGTAGGTATACCATCTAGGTTTGTGTACATGTGCTATATAATGTTTGCACAATGACGAAAAGGCTTAAGGACTCATTTCTCATAATGATCCCCTTCATTTAGTGATGCGTGACTGTACATATGTATAGAAATACACACATACACATCCTTAAATTGTAAACAAAACTCCTTAGTGTAAAAAATAACGAAGTGGTTAAATAAATAAATCCTGGCAAATCCATAGGATGGAATACTATGCAGCCAATTAAAATCACACCTTCAATGATTACTTAGTGATATAGGAAAATGCTTGCAGCAAGTGAAATGGAAGATATAAAACTTTATATGCTGTTTCAATTTAGGAATAAATTTGGAATAAAATTTATGCATATAGAAAATTTGGGTAGGAAATACATTACCATCCCAAGCATTTACTGACTCTTGATGATGAGATCATGCCTGTTATGTTTTACTTTTCTGCATTTTCCAAATATTTTACAATTAGTGCATAATGCTTAAGTCAGCAGTGTGTGTGTGTGTGTGTGTGTGTGTGCGTGTGTTTCTCATTTAACACAGTTTGTATGTGTAGCTTAAAGTGTGTACATTTACAAAACATAGAACTGAGAGTAAGTTGAGTCAATTGCTATGGGTAGTGTCACCTGAAACAGAAAAATTCTATTTAAATTCCAAGTAAATGCCTGATAACAATTGGAAACTTAAAGAAGAGGGCATTTGTATGAAGTGTTTTCTAAACTTAAACTAGTAGAGAAAACCATGACTAGAGAGCAGCCCATGGAGGTTTTATTTCGGTATTCCCAGACACAAAAAACATGTTGAATGTTTTAACTTTCAAATATACACATTTGTCTTTAGTTCAAAGCCATACCTAGAGGAACCCTCAAAATACTTTACAAGTTTCATTCTTTCATAATTGAAAGCTCTGAAGAATAAAAATATGTTTTCTTTTTGCTGCATCTAATGTTACTCTTCTTTACTTGGAAAACAAAACATTAAATGTAAAGTAAATGTAAAGTATGGCAGCCACCAAACAGCTCTCAATTTTCTCCTCTAAAAGAAAAACATGGGAGTTGTTCTTAGACAGGAAGCTGTTTCTCCTGGTTAGTATTTCATGCACATGCATTACCCTGGTTCTGTGGAACTCCAGGGGCAACAAAGTCAACTTGCTATTTAAAAATATATGCACAAAATAAGAAAAATACACACATGTACAAAAAAATACCCATGAAAAAATAACTTATTGAGGAAGGAACTTATAAACCTCAAAATACAGTTAAAACATCGTACTCCTGCCAATAATAAATCATCTGTAATCTGAATAAAATGCTTCATAATAAACAGTGACTGTATATATGTGTAAATTATCTCTAATTTACACCCTATGAATGTTTAATGAACACCAAAGTCATTAGTAATTCACACTCCAGGGCAGTTAGCATCAGAAGATCATAATCAAGAGTCCACACTACAGAGATGGTTGTGTCATGCACTTCAAATACCACCATTATTTCTGTACTACAGGGTGAGTTAATTGGCTTAAGTAATGTTAAAAACAATCTTTGATAAAAATGAGTGGTATTTAAGAGAGGTGGTTTCCCAGAAAAATGATACAGGTATCTCTACCTTCCGTGAACAAGAGTCCAGCAGCCCAACAGTCAAATAGCACACCAGGTCTAGCATTTGCTTTAGCTGTGTGGCCCCCTTAACTGAGGACACCATCACCTGAGCAAACCAGAAGGCTTTCTGATCTTACCACTATAATACTGTTGCATCTTCTAGGGAGTGAAGTTTTCCTTAAAGCTAATTGTTGGAGTAGCTTTTCCTTAAAGCTAATTGTTGGAGTAGCTTTTCCTTAAAGCTAATTGTTGGAGTAGCTTTTCCTTAAAGCTAATTGTTGAATTGAGTAGGAATGAACAAGTTCTTGACTAACTTTGCACTTGCACACTAATAGATGTATGGCAGTATTCAGATTATAACTTGTTTTCTTTAAAATGGGGAAGACATCTATATCTTCCACTTATCCTCAATTTCTAGAAGGTACCAATATTTCTTTTGAAAGCCTGACGACTATACAACTCAGCCCATGGGTCACTTTCTTGGTCAAGCTTTCTCTTTATGCCTCAAGTTGAAAAGACTATTTCTTACTTTATACCTCCCACTGTATCTGGTATTGTGTTTATTCTATCTTACTGCAAACAGTTGATTTTTTAAAAAATGTTTGTCTTCCCCACTGATTTTGTGTTTCTTTACACATTGAAGTGTAGACTAGGGACCATTTAAACTTCATGGTAACTTCCTGCAACTTTCCAAGACAGGGTTTGATAATATTTGTGGCTATGAATTTGACAGCGGCTCTATGTTAAACATAAGGAAGGTGGGGGAGGATAAAAGTAGTGAGAAATTAGTATCACTAGAAATTCCTGGGAATGTCTCAAATCCTTTCCCATGGGCCTTCTTCTCATTGGCACACCATTCAGGGATGCATACTTCTTAAGACTGCATCCTTGTGCAACTATAATAGGAGCCCAGCTCAGCAGGTGTGCCTGACAATCACTTGCTTGGGCCACATCTGGAAAACACAGGCAATAACTTCATAAATATATGAACACAACTCTTCTGAGCTATGACAGCCCCACAAGCCATTGTTTCCATGGGGGAGAAATAGATTTGTAGCAATGTTAATAAGCAAGATGTAGTCATCTGGGACAATTTGAAAGCAATCAAACCTGCTACTAATGCATATTTCCTACAGTAATATTTTCCCCCACAACCTAGTTTTAACCTTGCTGCTCCAATAAGACCCCTTACATTGAAGTTTCTTTAGTCCATTAATTTAATATGAATATCTTATACCAAAAATAATATTGAGGAATACTGCTGAGAAAGCTGCAGAGCTGGAGAATGAATACCGCTTCTAGAATGTCTTATGTTATATAAGCTTCATTCTATAAATACGTTTGGCAGAAGTGTCATTCTGCATTATTTTTGCTACAATATGTGTTATTCTGAGGATTTGCAATAGTGGTGGCTTACAGATCCACTATATTAAAATTTCCATATTGACAGTTAACAAGGGAGAAAATTTAGTGCCAAATAAACTGGCAAAAAAGATATAGTTTGGTGGTTATATATCCAGTGTTATTTTAAATCTAATTAATTATTTTAATTTTAAGAGACTGAAAATAAGTATTTCCTGTTCTAAAGATTTGATTTGTTTTCCATTTATTGTTCTGTTAGTCTAAAAATGGAAACCTAACATTTTCTAACTGATGGACAGCAGTGAATTCCTTTTTACTGAAACACCCACACTTAAAACTTCTTGGCAGTTTTTAAGGCAGTGCTGGGTTAGGAAGAAGATGAGAATATGTCAACTTTACTAAGATGAACATCTGGCTTCTAGAGCCACCAAATAAAGGCAAAAATGTAGAAGCTAAAAAATATTTTGTCATACAAAAGTTTTCCAGTGAAGAAATCTAATGGACAGAGAGTCTAGAAGCTTTAAGATATTTTAAACAATTCTATTTAATATTTCTATCTAATAAGAAAAACAATTGAAATTTCGTGTTTTTACATATGTGAACAAATATAAACCTTAAAGAAAAGAGTGTATTAAACAAAATATAGGAAATAGAAGACATCAAACAATCCAGAATTTTGTCTTTAACTTAAGGAACATCTATTTAGCATCTATGCCATATATTGGAAGAAGTGCTGGGGATATAAAGATGCTGATAATCTCTTATGATGCACATATTTATCATCATTTACTTCTGTTGTAAGTTAGTGAATGATTTTATTCTCATTGCTGTAGCATTACTATTACCACCAGAATTTAGCTTCTTTCTCAATGTAAAAATAAACTAAAATAGCACAAACTTATTTTTATTCCTCCATATTTCAGAAAGCTCTAGGACAGTTGCTCTTAAATTTTAGTGCATACAATAATTACTTGGACAAAAGAACCTTATTGAGAAGAATAAGGATGGAACCAAAGAAACTACATTTTTGAATAAGGTAAGCAGAGGTTAGGAACATAAGTGCTTTAAGAAACATCATTTTAGATATGTGGCCCTAGAACTGTAACAGCATCTATTTTTTTTTTTTCAAATGCTATTCAGCTATAAGTGGTGTGTTGGAAAATGTTTAACAATTTGGTTTCAGTGGGGTGAAGCTAATTTGTAGTGTCTGCCTATTTTTGTGGTGTAAATTCTCTCACCATGGCCAAAATCAAGTCATCGGGTTAAAATGATTGAACATCCAGCTGGGAAGTGGTGCTCAGTGGTATACCATTATGTCCACCATGTATAGTAGTAAAATGCAGTAACATGAATAGAAAATGAAGTCTTGAGGATTTATTACCTTTAATTGTAGGTAACAATTTTATAAAATTTAACTTTTAATCATGGCTACATTTTAACAATCAATCAAAAAACTGAAAACTTAATAATCATCTCCCAGAAGTCAATACAAGCCAGTCACAGCACAAACTGGTCATGAGTCATTTTATTTTGTCCACTTTACAACAGTCTGATATATAAGTAATAAATAAAGGAAGAGATTCTACTAGTTATTCTTATAGGTTTTGTTATAAGCAAATAAAACTAAATCAAAGTTATTTTATATTCAATGAGTGTAAATATTGTCTTTTCATTCAAACTTTTTTTATATCTGAAAAATATAATAAGTTATCACAAATACCGATGGAGGTAAAGCAAATTTGGGTCAACAGGCACTGTTCTTACTAAATTTGAACAATGGAGGTTTAGTTATTGAGAAAAGCATGACTTGAACTGAGGTATGGCAGGGGGAGAAAGGCATTTCTGACTCAGAGGAATATTTGGTGATGTGCTACTGTGTTTAGCTAGTTCTTAAACTCTAAACAGTATGTGTAGCAAAACAGTCTACAACGCACAGATTTGTTGTATTTCTAGGAACAGACAGATGGCTTATCTAGTACTTCCCAACTTTTACGATAAGCAAGGAAAAACTATTTAAGAGGGGTGTTATCACCTTGCAGGGCCCTTGGATACCACAGCATATTCTACCAGGCATTAATTTAAATTACCCAGATTAAAAGAATTAATATTTATTTTCCTGGCAGGATCTTACTCAGAAATCCATGAGACATGGTGACAAGAATTGTTACTATTGTGATAGTAAGGAAAATACAAGAGTAAAGTTCTTAGGGAACCGCCTAACTAGGAAGTTAGTAAATGATCTGGACTTTGAATTTGATTTAAAGAAAGAGGAAAACACAGTTTGGCTATAAAAGAAATAAATGAAATAACCATTGCCTACAATCTATTAGCATGGATACTGTCAAGAACATATCTTCTAATGTTAATTAAATAAAATATTTTATTTTTCTATTTTTTGTAGTGTCTTTAAAATCATCTTTGACACATGAGTTGCGGCTCGCCTAGGTAAGAATCTCTTGAGGAAGGGCTGAGATCTCCTTGTTCCTTTTTCTACTTCATTATGATTTGAGTGCTTTGCACCAAAGCTTCAAAAACAAGGTTGATCCAAATTGGTATTCAGGAAATTAAGTGTACTGTTCAATTCCTGTAATTGAATTAGAAGCTGACTCTCCGGATTAGTTCTCTATACACTAGATAGAAAAAGGCTTTGTTGTTAAAAAAAACTCTTATGGTTTACACTGGTGCTGAAAAGAGAGTTGAGAATTCCCCACTGGCAAGAGTATTACTTGAAAATATTTTCTCAAAGTCTCTATATTTCCGCAAATATTCTAGAGCTAACTCCCACATATAGACTGAGAGTATATTCAGAGGTAAATTTTCAAGTTCTATTGATTCTATTGTTTCAGGCTCCTCTCACCTCTCATCTCACAGCTCTTCGAGCACATAACCCTGCTTGCCTGATCTTCCTCCCTTGCTATTACCCCTTCTCCAGGTTGCCAACTCACCTCTATGTTCCCTTCCCATTCTGGCTTGTTCTCAATTGGGAGCTGATTAATTTCCAGAAAAGTATCAGCTGATTAAAAGAAAACAAAAACAAAAACAAAAACAAAAAACCAGAAGTCTTATCTTACAAACTTATCTGTATTTAAATGAATTTTACTTACCCAAACTTCAAAGTGTATATCTCATTTAACAAAGGAGGGTGCCTTTGCTAAACCCCTCTACTTCCCCGCAGAACAGGTTCAGAGTGCCAGCCTTTTTTCCTTCAGAGTGCCTGTCTCATTATTTGCACTCCCTGTCTTGTGAGTTCAGCAGCTGCATGAGAGAGCAGTTCCACCAGTGTGGGCTTATTATGTACAGATGCAAGCTTTTCATTAGGGGACTAACTGAGATTTGAATAGAATCTTTCAAGGAAATGGGGAAGATGCTAGAAGTTAACATTTTACATATGTGTTCCATGTGCTAACCTTGAAACATTTAAGGATAATTATTGGTCATGAGTTTATAAGAATTTATAGATCACTGAAAACGCTTTTAGTTATACAGACTACGTTTGTTAGCAATATGGGGCAAAGCAGCAAAAAAGTATGCATATTTTTCAACAGTAATTAATTCATCTTGTGCTACAAAAACCATCTATTTGTTAAATTGGGAGTTGAGGAAAGGTGTTCCTATTTTTCCTCCAGTAATGTAAAACATCTATATCCACTATACAATACTGAGTACAAATTCCCAGCGTAGTGTGACATGTTTCAGTCTATATATTGTAAATGTAAACTCCACAATTCAGATTTTTAAATTAATTTTTAAGGTGAATAAAATGCACAGCTTTTTAAAGAATATTACAATATATTCTCTAATTTCAAAACGGCAAAAAATAAACTACCAAATTCTAATTTGCCATATGGTGTTCTTATTTTTTCAATTAAATATCTACTTAATATTGAGTCAGTATATTATTTCTGAGATACAGATATTTTGTATTTTTCCAAGAAAACCATACATAGAATATGTTCCTAAAATGGACTATAATATTCATTTTCCTACATTCAGATATAATTTAGGCAAGATATAAATGGATCTTATCTGACAATATGTTATGAATTGTCAAAAATCTTCATCCAAATTAAAACAGACCCATATAAAATATTAACAACAGACTGTGCCTGAAATAAAACTTTAAGGAGATAATTATAAGGGAAGTCAGCCTACCTAATTATACTTATTTTAATAACAAAAAGTACATATAAAGTTTCATTATAATTATATGCCTAAGGTGATATGCTATATAGCCCTTAAACTTCTTTGAAAAATTAATAGGCAATAGAAATCAAATACTTTTTTCCAAGAAAGAGAATGATCACTTTCTTCAATTAATTTAAAGCCTTTCCCTTTAAATATGAAGTTTATCATTGTTTCTTTCTAACCCAGTAGTGGTTGTAAGAGCTGAGACCTGAAGATTAATTTAGCCACTAGCTGAGTTAGCTCAATAAATGCCTGGAATAGGCTGTTCTAGTTGGCAGGAAGATCTGGCCTCCTCTCAGCCTTACTTCAATGTCTCCAGTATTTAAATCCAGATGTACACACACAAAAGAGATTCTGAGATATCCACAAGGCTTATATCTTGTGACAAACATATTTTAAGCCTAAGGTAGATGGTACAGTTCCAGTCCTCAGAAAGATTGTCAAAGTGAGACAATACACATGACTATTTTAAATTAAAAATAACAGTAGAGGAAAAAATAAACAAACAGCATCAGAATCTAACCTGCTATGTGTTTTTGACAGTTTTAGTACTTACTTTAGTATTGTCAATTTGACAGTTTCATTTTCTGACAATATGTTGTTTGCTTAAATGTGATAAATGCAGCCTTATTGGTAGAGGCAGGGACAGATGGAAAGGCACCTCTATGAACCACATTAGTCCTTTTTAACATTTTTTAAAACTGTTTTTGATGGTCTGTCAAGCAATTCAACAAAGTATTCTCTTCGGGGCATGTTTGTTTGCATATATTAGGTCCCTTAAAAAAAAAATACACAAGGAACGCTTATAACCCAAAGCTTAAGCTAACACTTACTAGGTACTTACCGTGTGCTAGGCACTCAGCTACGTATCTCCATACAAATTTGTCTAAAGCACCAGATCCTTCAGAAACTCTTTGCTTAGAGGTCAGTTAAATCTTCAGCTATGTACAAAACTATCACATGCCTTGGGTAAAATATGGGCATAGGAGCACAAAAAGTACTGTGTCCTTGGAATAAGAATAAAGAGATTCAAAGGACAGGGATGTAGAAAGATCAGAAAAGATCGTGAAAATGAAACTGCAGAAAAGACCAATAAAATCCTGAAGTCCAATAAAATAATTAAGTAAATAAATTTTAGTGTGCAGACTGAGGCAATGGAAGAGGAATAAGTAAGGGATAATTATGATTTTTCCTGAAAGGATATGAGCAGGAGATGTGCGCTCTTGAGTACACTGAGGTTAGAACAGGAACAGTGGATCTGGGAGGTGTATAATGTTAACAAGGTTTTCTGTTCTCTAGCTTGGGTCTAATTAGCTTAAACTCAGCTATCAGGGACCATATAGAACAGGGAAAATGATAGCATACTAATGCTGAGTTTTGTGATTGTGGAGTCCTATATCTTATTGATAGAGATTGAAGCCCAGTATTACTATTAATATTATCTCTGTGAATTTTATAATAGCTTTATCAAATAGGTACCAACATCCTCAATTACAATGAGGAAACTAAAGGTCAGCAAAAATAATTTACTTTTCTGAGGTCACAAAGCTGGTTCTTAAGTCACAACTTAAGTAATCTGTTCTTTCCAGCTCAAATTAGATGTTGTTTCTATTACAATATGACTAAATCATGTTAGTAAATGCCATTATCAAATGTTCACATGTTGAAATACAGGATTTTAAAGAACTGAAAAAATGTAAACAGTCTGCTACTTAGAACAAATATGTAAAAAAATTACTCCTGGTATATATATAGACAGTCTTACTCAATGGACATGTGATGTTTGAGTAAAGGGTTTTCACAGCATTTTACTATATCAGGGTACTGTGAAAAATTCAATATCAAACAATTGAAAGAGGAAGAAGTCTGTCTCAGATTACATTGTAATTTTAATACAAGAAGAGGAAAAATACATAGAAGTTTAAGAAAATGCAGAAACGTATGTAAATGTGGAGAGGCAAGCTCTCTAAGGAGCCAAAGGTTTACATAGAACAGGTTAGCACCCAATCCAACAAGTTCATTGTAGTGTGGAGAAATGAAAACCATGTGACCTGAGCACATTCCTAAACCCCATGGAGCTTTGGTCCCTCCATAACAAGACGTTGGACTAGCCTCTCCTTAAGTTCATTATAACTATTTAAAATCAAAAATCAAGTACTATTAATTTTATGTCTTTTATGGCACAAGTAAATATTTTCTTCAGAAGGACCTTAGTGGGTCACGCATGAACCCACAATAAAAGAATTACACTCTAATTTGCCCTTCCTTTGGATGACTTACCATCTAGATAACAAGAATACAATAAGTAATATTCCTCTTCATTGGTACAATTCCTAACCTCCTTCAGTGTTACAGTTAATAATTTAAACACTTGATAGCAAAACCTATGGACTTCTTCAGCAATGGAAATATCTTATTTTACTTTTAATGCATCTGTTTGTGTGGGCTCAAAACTCACGACAAGTTTTTGCATATATTTGATCTTTAAAAAATCATGTAACAACTGCATCTACTTGCAGTATCCTCCCTCACACTGAACAGCATCTCCTCCCCTACCCTTCTACATTCAATCTGTAATCAAGACCTTTCATCTTCCAAATAACTCTTGATTCCATCTTCATCTACCATGAAGCCATCATCCATGAACTGGGCTACTGCCCAAGCCACTAAAAGGATCTGCCAACATTTACATCTATTGTATTTCCCTCGAATCTGATCTCTGTGCTTTCACCAGAGTGATTTTTTAAAAATGTAAATGTGATCACCCCTCATCCATGCTTAAAGCTTTAAAGATGTATCATGGTTCTAGGATAAAAACAAAACCTCTCAGTGAGGTCTCCAATTCATACAGTGGTCTTCATCTTAGCTGCAGATTGAAATCGCTTGGAAAGTTCTTCTGAAAATCCTAATGGCTGGATCCCACCCTGGAGATGTTTATGTAATTGGTCTGGAGTGGGGCTGGACAGCAGATTTTTCAAAGCTCTACTTAGAGCTCTCCTTTGCTACCAGGGTTGACAACCAGTTCTCTAGAGCTGCACTGTCCAGCATGGTAGCCACTCACCACAGAGATTATAATCACTGACATAAGATTTAAAATTGTAATTCCATGTTAAACGATGTCATTTTAAAATAAGATACAAGAAACATTTGTAAAACATTTTCTAAAACATGGTATTAGAAATTACCTTTACTCAGAAATAAGGTTAATTTTAACTTCTCATCAGTTTAATGACATTCTTTTTAGAAGAATAGATTCATATATGATAAGTAAATTTTGGTGTTAAAATTACAGTAGGAGGTGGCAGAAGTCAGAATGTCCAATTATCTCTGAAGTCCTTTTTACCAAAAGTTATTGGTAAAAATAGATGAAAAATAAATGTGTTTTGCCCAGAAAAATATCCCTGAAACAAGGCTTGCCATCTTTTAAAAATTTGCATCAATACAATCTTCTGCTTATTATCACTTTTAAGTTACAGTCATTTTTAAATAATATATCTTCTTATTAAATATCTCTAATTATGTTGGTGGTGATTCCACATCAGTGTGGCTGGATTTAAAAATGGTTCTGGTGACCTTGAAAATCAGATGTTCTCATCCTCCAGGATGGTAGAGTCCCAAGGATCTTTTTCAGTATTAGGAGTATATACAATGAGCTTGGAAAGCAAAAATAAATCCTAAGGCACTGGATTTTTCATACATTTTCCCATTTTATTATTAATTAGAAAACAGTGACTTCTCGAAGGCGACACATCTAGGAAGAGGGGAAGCAAAGATAGAATCAGTGTTTGTTTCCATCCTCTACTATAGTCGTCTTTCCAGGATAACGCCTTGCATCACCAATGACAGGAATGCACATTTGTCAACAGAAAGCATTATAAACCATATCCACTTAATTTTATTGCAGAGATGTTTGATCTGATCAATAGGCTATTTCATCATATAATTATTACAAGTAAAAACCTTTAATAATGGAAAATACTGTAATAAAACTTCAAGAAACTCTGATCTACAACACTAACTGTTCCACATAATTTGTCAATTGTACATTGATATGTATTCTTCTCTGTCTTTCATATTTGTATATCTAGTTTTTAAAGATACTTCTGATTCCTTGAAAGGGAGAGTCTATCTTAAGGATGTTTCACATTTTCTGCAAGCCAGTCCCAAACCAGGCACATAACAGATGTACTATAAGTCCTTTTATAAATGAAAACGATGAATTCAGAAAAAGGATGCTTACCACATTGCTGCATTTTCTGTATATTAACAATAAATATTATAATAAGTCTTTTAACTAACATGTTTTCATGTTTTCTCGGTCTATGATAGAAACAGCTTCATAAGAAGAAATTAGTTTAGTCTAATGTTCCCAGAATTATTTTTATAATAAGCTGTATCAAATCAAATATAATACATAGTTACTTGAATCCCAATATATATCTTTCTATGGAAAATATCAGATGAGTTTTTCAGTTGCCCTTTGACATCCAGACACATTTGAATGCTAGAAAAAACATTATAATTTGCAGCAGTATTAAGTCTCTGAGAACACATGAGAGTTCAAACAGGATCTGTTTTATCTTTTCACGGAGTAAAGATGCTAAAAATAGCACGGGCGTAAGCTTGGACTACAGTTTTGTGAAATTGCTATCACTTCACTGGAAAATGGTGGAAATGAAACAAGACTGTCTTAGGGGGCCTCCCGTAGGAGATGGACTGGCACTCACGTACCAGCCCTTCAGAGTTGTTACACCAAAGGCCTTTTACAGCTGATAGCTAAACCTAACACTAAGTATGATCTAAATGTACGACACCTCATTGTACTTGTATTACAGTATGCAAATACAAATAAAGTTACCACAAATTGGTGAACAATTAATGAGATTCATTTCAGGGATACTTCATCACTGAATGTTGTTTTCCTGCCAACTGAGACATGATGTATTTAATTCTAAATGACACCACCTGCTCCCACCTCTAAGTGAAATGAAAAAGCTGCCAAAGGGCATGTTGGGAATTAACTTGCAGGCTTCCTTTTAATCAGGCATTTCTCCATAACACTGAAAGCCAAAAACATAACATAATGAAAAATAACACAGCTTTGTAAGTCAATAGTTGAATTTGGAGTGCTTGTCAAATAAAAGAAACTTGGGATATATAGCATGATATTCCACATGATAGTATTCTTTTCTTGCTGTGAAATTACTTTCTTACTCTAAAGCAGGAAAAAAGAAAAAAAAAGTGTAAGAAAATACAATTTTATCTGACATGACAAATCAATAAGAAGTGACTTATAAGGGAGAAAAGTGAAGGGAATGTTTTCATTTGTCATAGTTACCATGATAATGACACTGTGAACTTAAGAGAGCATCTTTTATTTGAGAATCTGAAAGTGCTTCCCACCCCTTAATTCATAATGTTGCAATATACCCCCAGTGAAGTATTAACATGCTGTATTGCAACCTTTCCTAATAGGTAAGATGAGTTAGTGTATGGACAGGTATTTTATAAAGAACTTTACAAAGCTTTTCCTGTAGCTTTTATCTCTTGATTTTCAGTTCTCTCTCCTGAGCAACTGAACTGCTACTCAATGTGATCAATGGAGGGTAGAGGAGGGCTTATGCAGTTGCTTTATGCCAAATTTCTTATCTTGGGAGTCTGTCAAATGAGGATCCACTTCAGAAATAATCAAGTTGCCAAGGACAATCTTGGTACTAGAAAATATAAAATCTCCCAAATTATTTTCCCATTAAGTCTTCTGCTAATCCCCAGGAGTCTCAAAGTGACACACTAATTAAAATGTGAAGTCAAAATCACGTTTGAATTAAATTTGTAAAATAATTTTGAGGGATGCTAAGCCAAAACAAAAAGATTCCGATTTAATTCATCCCACAGTCATCCATTCACTGAAAACATTTTTCTAAATATGCTTTATATGCCAGGTCCTAGGTACTAGGAATAGGTCAGGGAACAACATGGCAAAATCCTTGCCCTAATAGGGTTCACATTCTGATGCAGTGATAAGAAATAAATGAATACATGGTAAAGTTCCAGGAAGGACAAAAAAAAAAAAAAAACAACAACAAAAAAAAAACAAAAACAGATTAAGAGAATGGAGTAGGTTCTTCTATATAAGTAGTTAGAGAAGGTTTCTTCAAGGAGAAGAATACAGGTCTACATGAGGAAAGGGAGGGAACCCAGCATACATCATTTACACTGCATGCCTTTTCCTCCTGCCTGCTCAAGGACTTTGCTCCTGCCGATATCCCCGATCATTATTTACTCCACTTTCTGCTTTTTTCCCCCACTAGTTTACAAATACACTCTAAAATCTTCCAGCCTAAATAAAACTAACACCCTCCTTTGACCTGATATGTCCTCTAAAACTCATCTCTTTCATATATTTCCCTTTACAGTCAAACTCTTCGAAATAGATGTTCACACTCAAAGTCTTATTTTCCTTTCATTTGTTCTTGAACCCTCACTAAGCTGGGTTTGAGCTTCACAACAAGGAAATATCTCCTAAGGGTCATCAATGACCTTCAGATAGATGGAATTAATTCTCAGTCCACATCGTATAATGGCACTTGATGCAGTGGATTTAAACTAATGTAAATACTTGCTTTTCTTGGCTTCTAGAACACCACTCTCTTAGTAGCATTGGCTACTTATGTCAGTCTTTTTGGATGGCTCCTTTTCATCTTCCTAAGCCTGAACATTGAAGTGTTCCAGGGCTCTGTCCTTGGACCTTCTTTTCTTTGTTTATACTCACTCTGCCTCATCCAGCTCCATGCTTTCAAACAGACAAGTGGCTTCCAAATACATCTGTAGCACAGATCCTTCTTTAAATTCATACATCCAATTGCTTATTTGACATCTCCACTTAGTCGTCTTATAGGTATCACAAATACAACACTGCCAAAATCTAATTAATTTTGCACTCTGATACACACCTGCTATTCTCAGCCTTCCCCATGATGGTGGATTTTGTATTCCAAAGAGGGCTGCCACAATATTTCCCATCTTGCTTGCTCTTCTTGCAATGTGACCTTGACATGTCTCCCATAAGTGGTAGTATATCTGTTTCCTATCATTGATTCTTTGTGAACCTTTGTGATTGTCTCATTCCATAGAGAATGGTGGAAGTGAGGTTATGTGATGTCTAAGACCAGATCATGAACATGCAATCCTAATTGGCTCTCTTGGTTCAGTCAGTCTTGGAACTTAGCTGCTGTGCTGTGTGGAAGTCCAAACTCACTTGCCTGGAAAGACTACCTGGGGAAGCTGTGAGTAGGTGTTCCAGCTGGCAAACCAGCTGAAGTCCTAATCAAAAGCAAGCATCAATTGCCAGACATGTGCATGAAGACACTTCCAGATAATTCCAGGCTCTCACCACTGAGTGAACCCCAGGCTTTTAGTCTTCCCAACCAAGGCTTTACACATTGTGGAATACAGGGAACAGACAAGATGCCCCTGCTGTGCCCCATTCGAATTTCTAACCCATCAAATATGTCAGTAAAATAACATGGCTGGTTTATGTCACTGTTTGTTAAGATAATGGTAAATGGAAGAGATTTACCAGTTGCTCAGGACAACTTGGATTCATCTTTAGCTTCTCCCTTTTTCTCATACCCACATTAAATCTGTCAGCAAACCCTGTGAAGTCCAGCTCTTTCTTCATACCATCATATCTTTTATCTGGACTATTGCAGTAGCCTCTAGTCTTCATGTTTCTACCTTCCCTCCCTTATTGTCTACTCTCAACACAATGGGAAGAGTACTTCCCTAAAAATAAAATCAGTTACGTCACGTCAATGCTCAAAACTGTCTATCGGCTTCCTTTATGATATAGATTAAAAGCTTAAATCCTTAATGGCCTAGAAGAAGGCCCTTCATCATCTGAGTCTCCACCACCAGACTGACCTTATTTCCTACCGTCCTTCCTGCCTGACGTGTTACATCCTAGGCATACTGGTGCCATTGCTCTTCCCTAAAAACACCTGGCACACTCATGCCTCAGGGCCTTTGCATTTGCTATTCCTTCTCCCTGGAATATACTTACCCCATATATTTATGTGGCCACTCTTTCATTTCCTCAAGGCTTCTACTCATGAGTCATTTTGTTAGGTATTCTCTAAACACTTTCCATAAAGTAGCACATCTTATGCCCATGGATCTTATTCTTCTAATTTTGTTGACTTACCATTACCTGAGCCCTTATACATTTGTTAATTTGTTTATGTTCTGTCATCTTTCTGTAGGATGAAAGCTTGCTGACGATATAAACTTTGTCTTGTTGAAAGCTCTAGTCACTGGGCCTACAGTAGTCTCTAGGGCATAGCTCAATAAATATTTCTTATTGTTAAAGGCCATTCAAGCATAGGGGAGAATAAGTACAAAGGGCTGAAATAGGAACTAGTTTGACTTGCTTGAGAAACAATATGACTGGGACAGAATGAAAATGGGGGAGAGTGTATGTGAGAAGGTCACAGAGGTAGCCAAAGGTTGGATCATGTAGGTCTTCAGAGGCTAGGGAGAAGACCGATGGAAAGAAACTGAAGGGCATTTGATGTGAGCTGAGTAGCATTTTTAAAAGATTATTCTGGATGCTCTGTGGAAAATCATCTATATGAAGAGCAAGAGAGGATGAAGCATCAAGGGGACCAGTCCCGAGGCTCTTGCAATAATTCAAACAAGCAAGATATCATGGTGGCTTGAACTGCAATGGTAATGACAGAGGTACCTAAGGTGGTCAGATACAGGATGTATCTGCTTTTCAAAGTAGAGCTGAACAGACACGATAGCTTGGTTATAAGACAATGAGAGTAATCAAGGATGAGTTCTAGATTTTTGGCCTGAGCAAATGGTTACACAGTGGTACAATGGGGCCACTTCAAAGTAGGTTTACTTTAAGCAAGGGTCCTATTTTAGCATGCTGAGTTCAGAGCCGGCAAGCAAGTCCCAAAGCAATGTTCAATTGTACTATGGTTTAGTCAAACTAAAGTTCTAAAATCCAGTGAGTAAATTCTTTGATTCTCAGAATGTCTGGGCACTCAACACAATAGCTGAATTTGAATAAAAATATGCAAAGAGACCAGTAATGACACCTCACATAAGAAATACCTATGTCTGCCACTGTCTTGGAGAAGCACCCCGACACCTGCACACACAGATGGCCTAACTGGGCACCCTGAAAACTGATAGACTTGGTATTTGGCAGGTGAACCATCAAGAAAATTCCATAAACACAAACTTCTACCCATGAAAACATAGCTCTTCCTAACATTTACAGATACTGGAGGAAAACATCACACTAAAAACCACAGTGAAAGGCTAAACACCACCACTCAAGTAAAGAACGAAGTACTTGCATGCCTTTCTCCCAACATGCACATAAGAGAAAAAGAATTTGTAAGATAGCTGATGACTAGGACCAATAAGGAATATAAAATAATGAAACATCATAAGTACAGCTGTTAGGGAGCAGCCATTAAAATGGGTCCCACTGGCTTGGTGCTATCCAAGCAGAAAAAGCAAGCTTACCTGACCAACTCTACACTTCCATAAGCCAATAACCCTTTAAACATATTTGTCACTCAGTCTCTTTAAAATATTTTGCCAGGGATTTTTCCCTAAGGGCGGAAATGAAAACTATTACTGTGTTATCTTTAATGATAATTATTCTGACATACATATATTTTAACATATGAATCCTTTAGATTTTATCCTACCCATTTTTTGAGGTTTTCAGGGGCCAGTAAACAAAACTATATTCCTCTTCCTCTCCTAATTTGGAACCAACTGTGTGATGAATAAATAAAAGATCAAAATGTCAGCTTTATTACTAATAAAGTTGATCAGAGAGCATGACTCAGAGGTACCACCACAGTGAGCCCCCTAATACCTTCTAATACTCCTGAATTGAACAATTGCCAGATGATGTCTGAGAGGAGACCCTAGCCTGAAAGTTCACTGAGTAGAGAAGCAGAGAATGTGTCCAGCAGACAGGAGCCAGGATGATCTGGGCACCATCATTTCCTTCTCTGAAACTCAACTATCAGAGAAGTCACTCCTTCTGCCTTGGAAGGGGCAAATGATGAGGTGGAGAGAAGCAGGGGCATGTCTTCCTCACATGTTTTTCCCTTCTGGAGAGCACAGTAAAAATGATCTCCCTCTATGAGAACATGGAGTTGAGAATAAATATTCTTCCATCTTGCCCTTCAAAGTTGGGCAAGGGAACTAGTTTTATCTACAGTCAGAGAACTGGATTTCAACCAACCATCTATGTGTACTTCATTTTTTCATTATTCCTCATATACATGAATGAGGTAGCTGGTGGCTGTTGGGCACAGAGAGAGGCAGACAGGTTTGACACCTGCACCCTTTACCCTTAGCTTGTCAAATTCAGCAAATAAACTAACTTCTCAGAATCTAATGTTCTTACATGAAAAGGGATTATACATACTTACCTGCTAGGGTTAGAATTAAATGGAAACAAATGTGAAAGAACTGGCATACAGTTGCTGAACTGATATCATTTTCTTCCCTTCTCTAAGTCTTATTCAGTACTAGTTTAGAAATTAAAATCTGTATCAAATCAACCCTGTAAGTTTTTTCCAGATCCTGCCACTTGGTTGACCTCTTGATAGTCACTGAGACTAAACCTCAGGCTTTTCTGGCCTTTAAAAAAAATTTTAAGTGGACTTTATTTTTTTGAGCAGCTTTGGGTTCACAGTAGAATTGGACAGAAAGCACAGAGAATTCTCATATACCTCAATCTCCCCTATAGTACATTCTCTCCCACTAACAATGTCTTGCATGCTGCTTGCACTGGGGTGGTACATTGATTATTCTTCCATGAACCTTCATTGACACATCATTATCTCCCAAAGCCCATAGTTTACAAAAAAAAAAAAAAAAAAATGATCACCCTTAACGTTGTACATTCTAGGGGTACATTCTATTGACACACATGCAATGAATGGCATGTATCCATTATTATAGCATCACAGAGGAGTTTTGGTGCCTTAAAGATCCTCTGTGCTCCACCTAGTCATCTCCTCCTCCCCTAGCCCCTGGCAACCATACAATGAAATATTATTCAGCCTTAAAAAAGAATGTACTGCCACTTGCAACAACATGGATAAAACTGGGGGGCATTGTGCTATATGCAATAAGCCAGACACAGAAAAAAGGAGACTGCATGCTCTCACTTACACATGGAATCTAAAAAAGTTGAACACATAGAAACAGAGAGAAGAATGGTGGTTACTAGGGTGGGCAGTTGGGGAGAATGGGGAGATATTGGTCAAAATGTATCCAGAAATCACCCCTGAAGAACTTATCCAGCTGAGCATGATGGTTCACACCTGTAATCCCACACTTCGGGAGGCCAAAGTGGGTGGATCACTTGAGGTCGGGAGGTACAAACCAGCCTGCCCAACATGGTGAAACTCCGTTTCTACTAAAAAACCCCAAATTAGCCTGGTGTGGTGGCATGCACCTGTAATCCCAGCTACCTGGGAGGCTGAGGCATGAGAATGGCTTGAATCTAGGAGGTGGAGGTTACGGTGACCTGAGACCATACCACTATACTCCAGTCTGGGTGACAAGAGCGAATAAATAAATAAATAAATAAAACAAATAAACAAAACACCTTAAAGAAGTTGTCCATGTAACCAAACACCATCTCATCCCCAAAAACTTATCGAAATAAAAATAATAAAATTTTTAAATTAGTTTTAACTAAAAAAAAAAGATCAACAAAAATGCACAATGCCATAGTAATTTAGAACTTATATCTTCTTTAGAACAACCAAAAAAGTATAAAGCTGCAGTTGTATAGAATAAGTCTATAGATGCAATGTATAGCATGATACAGTTAATAATCCAGTGCTGTATGCTGGAAATTTGCTAAGAGAGCAGATTTTAGGTGTTCTCACCACATACATGCTTAAAAATAATTACTATGTAAGGAGACGGATGTTAATTAGTTATCATTCACTATTTATATGCATATCAAAACATCATGTTTTATACCTTAGATATAAAAAACTTATATATAAAAAATTTAAATGCATATATACAGATGGCAAATAAGCATATGAAAAGGTGTCCAACACGATATGTCATCAGGGAATTGCAAATGAAAACAAGTTACCACTACATAACTACTGGAATAGCAAAACGCTGACAACTCCAAATGCTGGAAAGGATGTAAAGCAATAGGAAGTTTCCTTCATTGCTGGTAGAAATGCAAAATGGCACGGCCACTTTGGAAGACAATTTGGCAGTTTCTTTCAAAACTAAACATACTCTTGCTATATAATCCAGCAATGGTGCTCCTTGGTATCTACCCAAATGAACTGAAAACTTATGTCCACACCAAAACCAGCACATAGTTATTTATGGCAGCTTTATTTATAGTTGTCAAAACATGAAAGTAGCCAAGATGTCCTTTAGCAGGTGAATAGATTTAGTAAACTGTGGTACATACATACAATGAAACATTACTCAGCACTAAAGAGAAATGAAATTTCAAGCCATAGAAAGACATAGAGAAACCTTAATATTACTAAGTGAAGGAAGCCAATCTGAAAAGGCTATCTACTGTATGATTCCAACTATACGACATTCTGGATATATGCAAAACTATAGAGACAGTTTTTTTTTTTTTAGTGTTGATTGAAGATTCCTTAAAAAATATATCTTCCATTATTTTCAAACGGTACTTAAATGCGATCATCATATATTCCTATTTTTGAGTTAAGACATTTAGGATATTAAGCTTGTAAAAAACCAACAAGACAAAACACCATCACAAAAAAAAAAAAAATCCCCAGCCTCCTAGGGATTCTACCACAGTATATGACTATTGCTATTGTCACCTTGGAAGAAAGTTTCCAGGTTTACTTAGAAGAAAATAAGGAAAGTATAAGAATGTTTTCATTATGAGATGAAGACCCCATAGAATCATACATATGAGTTAAAAGAAACTTTTAGCTCCAACTCCTTCTTTAAATATAAATAATGAATACATATATCCATTAATAATAATGAATTAATAAATAATGAATAGATATATATACACACACACAGGGAAACTAAGATAAAGAATAGTTAAATGACTTGCCCACAGTTTTACATTTAGTTAGCAATTGGGCCTGGTCCAGTCTTTGACTTCTGGCTCACTGCTCTTTCCTCTGGTTCAGATACATGGAGAGAAACAGATGGGGAGATGCAGCGAAGACTCTGGGCAGTCAGGGTGATTTAAGACACCAGGTGCTTTCCAAACAGAGAGAATAAGAAAAGGGACAAAAGTAGCTGGAACATGCTGAAGACAAACATTGCAAACTTTATGATGGAGCCCCAAATGAAATATGCTTTAAGATTATGGCCGAGTTCCTTTCTATTTGCACCCCAGAATTGCTTTTTTTACTGGCCACTACCAAACCAAACTAGTATGGTTTTCCTAGCTGTTGACACAGTATTTGTCACATGATTACAGATTCTCTTACTTAGTGATGATTAAAAGTCTAAAGCAAGATTGGTATATTTTTTAAAAAATCAGTATCCTACCATGGTTTAAATATAAAGTATTGAGCAAGTGGGCCAGAAACAAGCAAGGGACTTTCTTTCCCATATCAGTAATAATAAACATTGTCATAAAATTGAAGTTACATCCTCTCTTGAGGGCAAGATACTGTGCTGACAGTGCTTTTTACTTAACAGCCCTGACAACCAACTCAAGCATAGGCATAGCAGCCATAAAGAAACATCTGCTGAACCAGAAATGTAGAGACACATGAAATTTGTGATGAAAAGAGAAGTTGGCACTGGATGCACGGTCAATCTAGGATTCAGGTCCATATCCTGCTTTTTAACCCCAGAGCTGATGTCCTGTACACTGAACCAGGGAATCGCACAAGATTTTGGTCATACATCTGGGAACTGAATAGAAATAAATCAACATTTAGAAAGCAGCTACTAAATCCCAGGCTCTGGGATACAGAGAAGGAGAAGGCCACTTTCTTACCCTCAAGGACAGCATTATACAAAGCAATGCTTACCTTGCAGTAGGACAGAGATAAATGGTGATATGGTTTGGCTTTGTCCCCACCCAAATCTGATCTTGAATTGTAGTTCCCATAATCCTCATGTGTTGTGGGAAGGACCTGGTGGGAGGTAACTGAATCATGGGGGTAGTTACCCTCATGCTCTTCTTGTGATAGTGAGTGAGTTCTCATGAAATCTGATGATTTTATCAGAAGCTTTCCCCCTTCAGTCTGCATTTCTCCCTGCTGCCACCATGTGAAGAAGGATGTGTTTGTTTCTCCTTCCACCATGACTGTAAATTTCCTGAGGCCTCCCCAGCCATGCTAAACTGTGAGTCATTTAAACCTCTTTCCTTTATATATTATCCAGTCTTGGGCATGTCTTTATTAGCAGCATGAGAACGAACTAATACAGATGGACTTAGAACTCATCCAATTCTCCACCTGGATGCCAAGCTGCAGAGAGGTAAAGCACTGCAGAGAAGTAAAGAAATGAGTTCAAGGCAGAAATAGAACTCTATCTTACTGCTTCCTCACCCAGTGCCCTTTCCAACACAACAATTCAAAATGGTATGCTATTTTACTATCTTTTCTTGTCTTCATTATTCAAAACCCTTGTTTCTGGCTTTTAGAAAGAGATTTTCTAACAAAAACTCTGTAGTGAAATATTATTGGACCAAGTATCATACTATGGTAACTTAAAAGACAATCTCAATTTCTTTCAAACACTAAAAATATACACTATATTATGTTATTTCATAGACTATTTTTCTGGAATATAGTTTTTCCTTTTTGGAAGAGGAAACAGTTTAAGCTAGATAAGGAAGAACTTAGAATTCACATGCCAACAAAAATCTTTGTATTACAACCCACAGCTCTGCTTACCTAGAAAGCAAGACCTGCAAGATCACAGGTGAAAGACAGGCTTCCTTCTTTCAATATTTGGTTAATTAACCAAGGATATCTACAAGGTGTTAGCAGAACACTCCAGAAAATATCACATTTACAATGCATACAAAGTATAGCTAAATGCCTTTGCCTACATTAGCCAGTCATTTATTGCTTATTGGGACCTCAGCAAGTACTGAGTTAATTCATCGTAAGCCTCTGGTTTGTACAGCAAAGGCAGCAAAAAGTAAATCAGAACTCCCCACTTCCAAGAAGAGTGCCAGTTTCATTTTCCTCACTACCTATGAGTAAACACCTCCCATGTAAGTACTAACATGCAGGATCTATGGAGCTTTGATTCTCAATTTAAAAGGTAAAGAGCAAGGTGATCTTTCATGATCCTTTTCCTCAGGAAGCAACGGTTCTGTCTTCACTTCTGTCTCAGAAAATAAAAAAAAATTGCTATGAAACTTAAATTATTATTACCTTATTTCACAAACTGAAAGTCTGAGTGACATAAAAATCCTGAGTGAAACATATCACCCAATTTGACTCCTCATCAAAATTACACAGTAGAACATATGTGTAGTAGAGGAACTTTGAGGGAGAAATAATACTGGTTTTAAGTATCTACCTTTATTCAAGAATAAATTATTAATGGAAAAAGTTTTAATTTTTAGGTTGAATTAAAGCATGCTTTCAATATCATCTTCCCTTCTCTCTGTTGTAATTAACCAATTCAGCAGATAAAATTCATCTTATTTTGAAACACACATTTAAATGAAGCCTGAAAAATAATTAACTAAGAGAAGAGGCAATTAGACAACATGTTTCTCTTGTGCCACAGCAAGTTCATGCTTGTAAGTGTGAGCACACTGGGTACTAGCATAAAAATATCTGCCATTCTAAATACCTATAGTATTCACTGGGAGCTGATTACTTTATTCACATGCTATTTATTGGTTCCCGGCTATATGGAAGACATTGCTAGTTCCTAGAGGAGAGTTGAAAAATTATAAAAAATCCCTGATCTCCTAGAAGTTGAAATCTACTAACAGAAAGAAAACACACGAATGACTGCAGCGCATGACAGTATAAAAAAAAGTGTCACGTCAGCATCAAGAAGTGATAAATAACCTAACATCATTTGTTTTGAAATGGATCTTGCATTTTGTCCATGAAAAATTAAATGATGTAGACAAAGGATTTAAAGAATAACTATTCTATCTCATAATGACAGAAGGGCAAACAATGGTTATTAACACAAAAGAAATGTCAAAGTATAAGAAAAGGTATGAGATGTGCAATTAATCACAAAGCCATAAGAATCTTATAGAGGTCATTGAGTTAATATATAACTTTCATTTATCAAAATATAAAATATTTTCTTCTTTGTGATTCTAATCACACTAGGACACAACTACAGGAAAAAAAGAAAAGCACAAAATGTTAAAGCTTAGACACTGTGATTAACTAATTCAAACAGATAAAATTCATCTTATTTCAAAACATTCAAATAAATGAAGTCGCAAAAATAATCAACTAAGAGAAGAGGCAATCACACAAGACATTGCTGAGGAACATTTATTATGTGCTTGGCATCATGAAAGGTGCAAAGAAGAAATCAAAAGGGAAGCTTTTTGAAGGAAGAAAATATACCTCATTCACAATTATATCCACAGTGCCCAGTACACACCCTGACTCATTGGAGATCATCAACTAATATTTTTAAAGAGATAAACTTAGATGAATGAATGTTTGAATAAATGAATGAAGGAGAGTATCTCCAACTTTTGGCATTTATATTAGTAACTTATATTCATTCTATTTCTAGAAAAATGCTATACCAATTTGTAATAGAAAATTGAGATTAATGCTAGAAAAATAAAATTAAAGCCAAATAGGAAGAAACCGGGGGTGGAGAGGAATACTAAGATCTGAGGAAAGATGATGACTTCAATAGAATATTATATTTATTTCTGAGTTTTCTACTAGTTCAGGAAAAAAAGAAGCAATTACTTTTTCAGTTCTTATTATCTGATTAAAGGGAAACATCTCCACAAACAATTGTTTTTTACCTGGAAGTAAAAGAGAAATTTACATATAGAAACATACATATAAAAAATTTATCTATAAGGAACTCTGTGATTAATGAGCAGTGACGTCAATAGGCTCCTGCAGATAATATAGAAAGGCTTTTCATGTGGTCTTTTGCTGACTTTTGATAAAAGCTGAAACAATGGTAATAATCTGTGACTCAAATAAGGCATTTTATGTCAGTTAAGCTTGTTGTTTTCTAGTGATTTACTGAATTATAAATAAATTTTGAAAAACATGTAAAGGAATAAGTGAACACTGCCAATCTCAAATGCCAGTTATCTCCCTTTGATACTATTGGCCTGAGCTGGGTAGTAGTCAATTTAACATTGAGGTCTTTACAAAGAATGCCCAGAGTACGGACTCCTCTGCTTGCTAACTGCATGCTTACCACATGTATATCTATAAGCTTAGAATTAAAAACTGAAGAACTAAATTTGAGGGTGTTAAAACCAGTTTTTGAAAGGGTTACTCTTTCATGAAAACCTAGTGAAAGGGAACTTCAAATTGAAGAAAAATTAAATGAATGATGTGCCTTTTTTCTGAAACTCATGTCAGGACATATTTGTAGACTAATTTGCTGAGTATATTATAAAATGAATTTAGATTGTAAAGTTATTTTTAAAAGAAAGAGGATAAAATTATCTACCATTTTGTATCATTGGATTTGTTTTTGGAAGCATGTCATGTAATGTATGGATTACCACATAATTTGCATTTAATACATGATTGCCCAAATACTTTAGTAAAGGGAAACATACTGGAGTCAAATTTACTCGAGGAACTACAGGATATAATTTCTGGAAGAAAAGATCAAAGATGACAATTTATCATTTGTATTTACAGCTAGTCATTTTATTTCTCAAATAAAGATGGAAAATGTTCAGTGATAGCCTTTTCAGGCAAAGTCAAGACAGCCTAGGCCAAGGAGATGGGTGATTCACTGGCAATATTGATGGCTGTGTCTGAATTACCAGTTCCACTGGTTGAGGCTTTGCTTCAGTTCACCCATAGAGTCTCTAACATAACTAGCTCTGCAGTGATGTAGACCTGTACTGTAAATCATTCCATGACAATGAGGGTGAATTCTGAAATTCATTTCCATAAATGTTCCCTGAAGTGGTACCATAAATTTTAACACAAAATTGACCTTAAAGATTTGCTCAAATATTAAATGCATGTGTAAAATATTTATTAATCTTTTCTTCATTATTTCAAAGTCATATCTGTTCAAACAGAATTCATGCACTTGAAAGAAGAACTGATAGCTTTTTAAAATCTCTTTTTTATTTATAAATTTCTAGTTTGTTGTGGCTGTACATTCTATAAAGAAAACATTTAACTAATAGAGAAGATCATTAGGAAGTGTGAGAAAGTATCAAGTGGGAAGCCTGCAGGAATACACACAACAATTGGAGTATTAGAAGTACTGGGAGACTGAATGACAATACAGAGAACAAATTATCAAGTTCCCCTCCCACCCAAAGCTGAATGGCATGTCCATCTGATTTAATGACGTATGTCTTCTGTTATAAGCTAATTTTCAGGGTTTTACATGAATCTGCAGATAATTTTTGAATGGCCAAGAAAAGAGAACAAAACCAGAAAATACACAGATATACATTAAACAACAAAAGGATCAAATCAATGAACAGTCATGAAGTGCTTCCCTTATGTGCACACCTGTCAACTCTTTGAGAAGTTGTAAAAAGAAGGAATCCTAGTTTCTTCGCAAAAAGTGTATATGCTGATTTGAATGAAAATATATGGATGTAGACACACCAGTTTTTCCTTATAACAAATTTTCCTTAAGATGATGGTTTTACAAATATAATATCACAGCATTTTTATTCATTGTGGCAAAGGACATTTGTACATTTTCTTGGAAACAGTTGACAGGTCAGCATCATTTTACCCTATCCATGTTACTATTTTAAGTTTCATATACCTAGATATATAATAGACAACCATAACTTCTTTACAGGGTACATTTGGTAAGGGCAAGTGCCAATAATGTAGGATTAAGAAGTGGCTCCAAGATGAGTCTACTCTATTCCACAAGTCTTAGTCAGATATCTCATAAATGGGGGCCACTGTTCACAATGGGTACCTTCATCAGAAATGTGGATCAGGCACTAAAAACAAAAAAATAAAAAACCCTAATCAAATCAAACAAACCAAACCACATGACTTACAGCCCACGGTTTAGTAGATTCATTTTTATACATGGATGGCAGCACAATCTTATCTGTGACTGTTTTTAACTCATGACTGCTGTACATAGTTGAAAATGTTTCTACACCTCAGTTTCCACCAGATTTCTAGGTCTGACTGGAAAGCCAAAACTACTCATATACTCTAATATAGAGCCTGCACCTGCTGTCTGTTATTTACTTAGCTGCTGTGGTTGCCCCTTTAGGGGCATGTTGCTGTTTGAATCTAATATTTTGCTCAAATTGAGCCTTCCTATATACTGCTTGTCTAAATTTTATTTGAACTTCCCATATTAAAAACAAAAGTATGCTCTCTAGACCTCTGTCTTGAAACTAGATTTTCCAAATATGTGCTTGACTTATACTTTTCTTTGGTCATTGTTCTTATGAGAACTAACTCAGTTGACTGAGACTCTGAACAATAAGGATTGCCAGAAAACTATAAACAGTGATGCCATATAATCATATCCTAAAAGATGGGTAAGAGAAGCATTGACATTCCTATTTATGCTGTTACAATTTTAGCTAGAATTGGGAATTGATAGGTTTAAGAATGTGAGATCAACTTCACTCTTCAATCATTTCAGTTGTGAACCCTCTGATACTGAAAAAGGAAGTAGGTCATGGTTAGTCATTCACAGAGAGAGTCCTAACAGGGACATAAATGGAAAATACTGAGGTCCTGTACACAGGCACTGATAAGGGATGAATTCCCACTGCTGGCACAACAGAATTTTCGAGGTCTGGAACACGGGGAAACAGATATTGGGCTGGGTGACACGGCTTGCTGAGTTGTAGGATTATTGCCTTGTATGCCTACCTCTGTGCTGACAGCTATGGGAGGTAGGTGGTGGGAGAGGCAGCAAACCCACAGTTTTAGGATCCTCCTACTTAACAGAGATATCTCATTCCATATGACAGCAAAGATTGACAAACCTTAGATATGTCTTTGTGAAATACATGGAGCTCAGAGCATACACCTGTACTCTTTACAACATATTTTCTTTGCTGTGTTATGAATAACCAGAATAGAAGCAAATTTTAACTAAATCCAAGTCATTGATCTTGGTCATCTTTGAATATAGATAAGACTCCTTGGTCTAGCCTAGCAGAAATAGAAAATATGATGATGAAAAGGAAGTTTACATTATTAAAAATTCTCTTCTGAATTTTCATGAAATCAGAGGTCCTGAGGTTAGTTAACCTGGTGGTATGGATTATATTTTAAAAGGATTTCTTCTTTTAAAGACAGTGTGTATGTGCATGTGTGTGTGTGTGTGTGTTGGTAAGTACAGCTCTATATTCTTTTTTTATTATATTCTCCCCCATATTGTTAGGTGACATTTTTTAGTTTACTTCAAATTAATATCCTATACCATTATTATTTTGCAATTTTATTTATAAATGCACTATAAAATACTGAGACTACGAAGAACTCATGTTTTTAGGAAAGATAAGCATTCAAATATTGAGAAATATATAATAAAATCATAAGATATGGTCTTCTATCCAGAATACACATTATTAGTGTGTTCCTTGTTATGGGCCATAAAAACCATTAACTGTAATAGGTTTTTTTATTCAGTGAGTATTTATTGAACATCTGCTCTCTTTAAAGCACAACTCTAAGAACGATGAGAATATAAGAGAGCCAAAAAACAAAGTCCTGAACCTGAGGAACTTGTACAGAGGATGAAGCAAGATACATATCGAAGGCTGGTGGAGAAATTACAAGGCACTATGGGCACATCAGTGCAATGGTTCAGTACTTATTTCTGGGCCAGTTATCTGTTTAAGGATAACTGTAAGTGTGGTCCCTGCCCTCAGGGAGCTCACAGTCTGGAAGGATAAACACAAGTAAATGGCCATTTTCAATACCACTTGATGTTATAATAGAAACACGTAAAAGAAGTCGAGATTATCAACACAATTACTAGAAGTCTGTCCAGATCAGCTCCATAGTGGTTATATGGAGAATGCCTATTGAAATAGATGAGTTTGTGTCTGAGCCTTGAAGGATGTATACGATTAGTACAGGTAAAAAGGGCAGTAATGGAGGGACATATTAGGTAGTGGGAACAAAATGGACATAATCTCTGAGATAGGAATGAATAGGAGGAGCTGTGTAGGGGATGGTGAGGATCAGATAGACCAAAGAAGAGAGGGTTAGAAAGCAGCTATGAAGTATAAGCTGCAGAGCTTAGAGACAGCCTGTTGATGTCCACTTTGAATATCATCAAACTGCAGAACCTGGACTCAATTTGATTCGCCACAGACAGACAGAGTGTGGAATCATTACTGTTTCAGTATGGGGTCTCTGGAAAGGCAGACTCTGAAACAGAATTTAGTGTTTAAGATGTTTATAGAGAGTACCCTTGGGATCAATGTGTGCACAGGGAGAAAGAGAAAGTAGAATGAGGTGGAAAGGGAAGTCAGTTGACACCACTAGAAGCTCTGGCACTGAAAGGGGCTGGAAGAGTATCTTGTGTTGGGTCTTCCTATCTCTGCTGTGGTTAGTCATTGGATGGAGGGAGCTCCAGAAATAGGAGTGACCTTGGACCAGGCAGCTCCCTGTAGCCAAGGGCAAGTCCTGATGGGCTGACAGGCTATCCTCTGGGAGCACTCCCAGCAATTGGGAGAAGTCATTCCTTGAAGGAACACCTGGGGAGTCAGAGTTACCAGTAGTTTTCAAAGTATGGTCCTGGAACCATCATTATCTCAACACCTTGGCACTTGTTAGACAAGCAAATTATCTTGCCCCACATAAGACCTAATGAATTACAAAGTCTGGGGGTGGGGCCATGCAGGAATCTGTTTACCTAGTCTTCCTGGCGATTATGATATAAGCTGAAGTTTAAGAACAACTGGTAGGCCGGGCGCGGTGGCTCAAGCCTGTAATCCCAGCACTTTGGGAGGCCGAGACGGGCGGATCACAAGGTCAGGAGATCGAGACCATCCTGGCTAACACGGTGAAACCCCGTCTCTACTAAAAAATGCAAAAAAATTAGCGGGCATGGTGGCGGGCGCCTGTAGTCCCAGCTGCTCGGGAGGCTGAGGCAGGAGAATGGCGTGAACCTGGGAGGCAGAGCTTGCAGTGAGCTGAGATCCAGCCATTGCACTCCAGCCTGGGTGACAGAGCAAGACTCCGTCTCAAAAAAAAAAAAAAAAAAAAAAAAAAAAGAACAACTGGTAAAATGGGTACTTGAAAGATGAGCATGAGTTTATGATCAGTGAGTAAATTAAGGAAGTGCAAAAAGCCTTGTTTGCCAATACTCTACACCTAACTTCTTAATTGTACTGCTTTAAAACCACATGTAAACTCTCTAAAAACAAATGAAATAGGGGATGCCCTCCTTGTTTATTATCATCTCTAAACACCCAGGACTTGGGTGGTAAACACTGTGTTTCTGATCTTGCTGTTAGAAACACAGTATTTATTTTAAATGCTAGATCCTCTTTCATGCCAATTACTATTTCCAGGTGAAAAATTCTGTGTGGCATTCCTAAAAGAACCTCCTATACAACAAATATTTGCATGGCAAAAGTTCATATCATAATGTACTTTTGTCTATAGGCTGTTCTGTGTCCCTGAAGCAAAACCTTATTACATGGAAGTCTTTGGAGTCTAAAAGAGTAGTGATTCACCTATCACTTGTGGGATTGACTAAAACAATCAGAAGGTAGGGTGTTCTAGAACTCTGGTTTCTAATGCACACCGAGTCCTGTGGCACACTACTAGCTGTCCCCTCAAAGCATTCTCCTAGTCTTGGTGGGCACATAGCAGCTCAACTAGGGATTACATTTCTGAGACTTCCTTGCAGTATGAGGACATCTAAGTTTGGGTCAATGGGATGTGCAAAAAGTAAGGAGTGCAATTTCCAGTTATTTTCAACTTAAAGACAACCAGCTTTCCTTGGGCTTCCTCCCAAACCCACTCCCTGATGGGACTGGAATGCCAAAGTAGCAGCAATCCAGCTTCAGCCATGCAGATGAGGACTACTTAGAAGATGGAAGAAAAACATGTAAGGAACTTGGGTCTCTGAATGATCTAAAGGTTCAGAGCTATCCTGCAGTCTAGGCCAGAATGTTAGGTAAGAGAGAAACAAATCTCTAACATTTTTATTTCAGCTGCTTTACATTAGCTTAAACATTTATAGCCAGCTAGGTTACCGGAAAACTCCTGAAATTAAATAAGGAAATAAAATCATCACTGATGTCCTTCACGATACTGAATTGCCTGGAAAAAACTGACTTTAATATTACCATAGATGCTACATTGAATTATTTCCTAATCTTGAACAAAGTACAAAGAAGTCACACCAGTTTTAAAAGGTAGATGAGTGACTCAAAAGTCCTACTGAATAAATAAACGTGCTCCAGAAGTGTTTCATCTATTACTGATATAACATAAATTAACATTTAATAGAAACTTAAAATTTTAAGAACAAACTTTACCAGTCTGACAATGGTAACTATTGTTCCACAGTACAAGTCAGTGCTAGAAGGTAAGCTCCAGGAGGGTAATGAATTATGACTTATTTATTGTTAAATTCACAGAACCTAGAAGAAATTCCTGGAACAAAATAGGCATGGAGTAAAACTGTAGAATGAACGAGTAATACAATCTCTTTTATGGTCCAACATCCATGCATAATCAGAACATATATATACTAAAATAGAATGGAAAGATTTACACCTATCTTTAAATATGTGAAATCTTCTTAAAAACAAACCACCATTAAGTCATCTTTTAAATAACATTAACAAATTCTATGATCCTATAATTAAAATTTTGCTATTACACTAACTGATTAAATTAAAGATTTATGAGCACTTGTGTCAAGGAAAAAATATAAACTCTCAGGTCTATTAAGAAAAATGCAATAGAATTATAAAATTGTATTCTATCACAGCCAAATAAACACAGTAAATCCTCTTCTAACAATGGAGTAACATTGGCCTTACAATTTTGACTTGTCTTATACGTGGCCTTTAGTTTGCATAAGTGTGTTTTAGAGATATTTTGAAACTTTTCTAAAACCCAATGACGTGGTATAATGCTATACCCCGAGCACACAATTTACACAAGGTAGAAAAATCAAAAAGTATATTTTTTTGTGTATGTATATTTGGCATTATCTAGTCTATGTGCAGTGAAGAGTTAACTCCTCTAGTTAGACCAACCCTTGCTAAAGTGGGGGAAGCCATTAATTCAATAAATCAATAAGCGGACCAGTTATCTTTGTTCCATTCTTAGGCCAAAGACCGCACTCTTAATTAGGAATCCTTGTTACTGATCACAGAGGGAACCTGGTGGGTAATAAGATGGATAGCTAAATCCATGAAATTACTAGAAAAATCAGTATAAAGCCTATTTATAGAATGTGTTTAAAGCAACGAGCTCAAATGTCAGTGGAAGTCCAAGCAAGTTGGTTCATGTTCTGGCTCTTAAGTTCTTTTCTGCATAATTTTGGGTGACTCACTTTAGACTTCATTGTACCATAATTTTTCAACATGTTCAATGCAGATATTATTTGGCATCCATTTAACTCATGGAAACATTAATAGATTAACATGATAAAATGTATTAAACTAAAGTAAGGGCTATTGAAGGAAGATATGCTATGGATCCAAGATAGCATTAAACTGATTATTTGAGAGGATTGATCCATAGTTTCAAAAGTATTCCATACCTTATTCCCTGTTATCTGTGCACTTTAACGGATAATCTTCTTTCCTAGGTGTTAAGCATGAGAATTCTTAACAATCTTCAAAGGGAAAAATCCCCACAAAAACCAAAAAATAGCTGGTCTCAAATAAATGAAACCAATTAAAGGGATACTGCACACTAAAACAGCAATTAAAATGATAAAATATTTCTGTGCTCAGATCTACGGCTGCCAAATTTCTTTTTTTTTTTTTTTTTTTATTATACTTTAAGTTCTAGGGTACATGTGCATAACGTGCAGGTTTGTTACATATGTATACTTATGCCATGTTGGTATGCTGCACCCATCAACTCAGTCAGCACCCATCAATTCATCATTTATATCATGTATAACTCCCTAGTGAAATCCCTCCCTCCTCCCCCCTCCCCATGATAGGCCCCAGTGTGTGATGTTCCCCTTCCCGAGTCCATGTGATCTCATTGTTCAGTTCCCACCTATGAGTGAGAACATGCGGTGTTTGGTTTTCTCTTCTTGTGATAGTTTGCTAAGAATGATGGTTTCCAGCTGCATCCATGTCCCTACAAAGGATGCAAACTCATCCTTTTTTATGGCTGCATAGTATTCCATGGTGTATATGTGCCACATTTTCTTAATCCAGTCTGTCACAGATGGACATTTGGGTTGATTCCAAGTCTTTGCTATTGTGAATAGTGCCGCAATAAACATACGTGTACATGTGTCTTTGTAGTAGAATAATTTATAATCCTTTGGGTATATACCCAGTAGTGGGATGGCTAGGTCATATGGTACATCTAGTTCTAGATCCTTGAGGAATTGCCATACTGTTTTCCATAATGGTTGAACTAGTTTACAATCCCACCAACAGTGTAAAAGTGTTCCTATTTCTCCACATCCTCTCCAACACCTGTTGTTTCCTGACTTCTTAATGATTGCCATTCTAACTGGTGTGAGATGGTATCTCATTGTGGTTTTGATTTGCATTTCTCTGATGGCGAGTGATGATGAGCATTTTTTCATGTGTCTGTTGGCTGTATGAATGTCTTCTTTGGAGAAATGTCTGTTCATATCCTTTGCCCACTTTTTGATGGGACTGTTTTTTTCTTGTATATTTGTTTGAGTTCTTTGTAGATTCTGGATATTAGCCCTTTGTCAGATGAGTAGGTTGCAAAAATTTTCTCCCATTCTGTAGGTTGCCTATTCACTCTGATGGTAGTTTCTTTTGCTGTGCAAAAGCTCTTTAGTTTAATCAGATCCCATTTGTCAATTTTGGCTTTTGCTGCCGTTGCTTTTGGTGTTTTAGACATGAAGTCCTTGCCCATGCCTATGTCCTGAATGGTACTACCTAGATTTTCTTCTAGGGTTTTTATGGTATTAGGTCTAACATTTAAGTCTCTAATCCATCTTGAATTAATCTTCGTATAAGGGGTAAGGAAAGGATCCAGTTTCAGCTTTCTACTTATGGCTAGCCAATTTTCCCAGCACCATTTATTAAATAGGGAATCCTTTCCCCATTTCTTGTTTCTCTCAGGTTTGTCAAAGATCAGATGGTTGTAGATGTGTGGTATTATTTCTGAGGACTCTGTTCTGTTCCATTGGTCTATATCTCTGTTTTGGTACCAGTACCATGCTGTTTTGGTTACTGTAGCCTTGTAGTATAGTTTGAAGTCAGGTAGCGTGACACCTCCAGCTTTGTCCTTTTGACTTAGGATTGTCTTGGCAATGCGGGCTCTTTTTTGGTTCCATATGAACTTTAAAGCAGTTTTTTCCAATTCTGTGAAGAAAGTCATTGGTAGCTTGATGGGGATGGCATTGAATCTATAAATAACCTTGGGCAGTATGGCCATTTTCACGATATTGATTCTTCCTATCCATGAGCATGGTATGTTCTTCCATTTGTTTGTGTCCTCTTTGATTTCACTGAGCAGTGGTTTGTAGTTCTCCTTGAAGAGGTCCTTTACATCCCTTGTAAGCTGGATTCCTAGGTATTTGATTCTCTTTGAAGCAATTGTGAATGGAAGTTCATTCCTGATTTGGCTCTCTGCTTGTCTGTTACTGGTGTATAAGAATGCTTGTGATTTTTGCACATTAATTGTGTATCCTGAGACTTTGCTGAAGTTGCTTATCAGCTTAAGGAGATTTTGGGCTGAGACAATGGGGTTTTCTAAATATACAATCATGTCATCTGCAAACAGGGACAATTTGACTTCTTCTTTTCCTAACTGGATACCCTTGATTTCTTTCTCTTGCCTGATTGCCCTAGCCAGAACTTCCAACACTATGTTGAATAGGAGTGGTGAGAGAGGGCATCCCTGTCTTGTGCCAGTTTTCAAAGGGAATTTTTCCAGTTTTTGCCCATTCAGAATGATATTAGCTGTGGGTTTGTCATAAATAGCTCTTATTATTTTGAGGTACGTTCCATCAATACCGAATTTATTGAGCGTTTTTAGCATGAAGGGCTGTTGAATTTTGTCAAAAGCCTTTTCTGCATCTATTGAGACAATCATGTGGTTCTTGTCTTTGGTTCTGTTTATATGCTGGATTACGTTTATTGATTTGTGAATGTTGAACCAGCCTTGCATTCCAGCGATGAAGCCCACTTGATCATGGTGGATAAGCTTTTTGATGTGCTGCTGAATCCGGTTTGCCAGTATTTTATTGAGAATTTTTGCATCAATGTTCATCAGGGATATTGGTCTAAAATTCTCTTTTTTTGTTGTGTCTCTGCCAGGCTTTGGTATCAGGATGATGTTGGCCTCATAAAATGAGTTAGGGAGGATTCCCTCTTTTTCTATTGATTGGAATAGTTTCAGAAGGAATGGTACCAGCTCCTCCTTGTACCTCTGGTAGAATTCAGCTGTGAATCCATCTGGTCCTGGACTTTTTTTGGTGGGTAGGCTATTAATTGTTGCCTCAATTTCATAGCCTGCTATTGGTCTATTCAGGGATTCCACTTCTTCCTGGTTTAGTCTTGGGAGAGTGTAAGTGTCCAGGAAATTATCCATTTCTTCTAGATTTTCTAGTTGATTTGCGTAAAGGCATTTATAGTATTCTCTGATGGTTGTTTGTATTTCTGTGGGGTCGGTGGTGATATACCCTTTATCCTTTTTATTGCGTCTTATTTGATTCCTCTCTCTTTTCTTCTTTATTAGTCTTGCTAGCAGTCTGTCAATTTTGTTGATCTTTTCAAAAAACCAACTCCTGGATTCATTGATTTTTTGGAGGGTTTTTGTGTCTCTATCTCCTTCAGTTCTGCTCTGATCTTAGTTATTTCTTGCCTTCTGCTAGCTTTTGAATGTGTTTGCTCTTGCCTCTCTAGTTCTTTTAATTGTGATGTTAGAGTGACAATTTTAGATCTTTCCTGCTTTCTCTTGTGGGCATTTAGTGCTATACATTTCCCTCTACACACTGCTTTAAATGTGTCCCAGAGATTCTGGTATGTTGTATCTTTGTTCTCATTGGTTTCCAAGAACATCTTTATTTCTGCCTTCATTTCGTTATGTACCCAGTAGTCATTCAAGAGCAGGTTGTTCAGTTTCCATGTAGTTGAGCGGTTTTGATTGAGTTTCTTAGTCCTGAGTTCTAGTTTGATTGCACTGTGGTCTGAGAGACAGTTTGTTATAATTTCTGTTCTTTTACATTTGCTGAGGAGTGCTTTACTTCCAATTATGTGGTCAATTTTGGAATAAGTGCGATGTGGTGCTGAGAAGAATGTATATTCTGTTGATTTGGGGTGGAGAGTTCTATAGATGTCTATTAGGTCCGCTTGGTGCAGAGATGAGTTCAATTCCTGGATATCCTTGTTAACTTTCTGTCTCGTTGATCTGTCTAATGTTGACAGTGGAGTGTTGAAGTCTCCCATTATTATTGTATGGGAGTCTAAGTCTCTTTGTAAGTCTCTAAGGACTTGCTTTATGAATCTGGGTGCTCCTGTATTGGGTGCATATATATTTAGGAGAGTTAGCTCTTCCTGTTGAATCGATCCCTTTACCATTATGTAATGGCCTTCTTTGTCTCTTTTGATCTTTGATGGTTTAAAGTCTGTTTTATCAGAGACAAGGATTGCAACCCCTGCTTTTTTTTGTTCTCCATTTCCTTGGTAGATCTACCTCCATCCCTTTATTTTGAGCCTATGTATGTCTCTGCATGTGAGATGGGTCTCCTGAATACAGCAGACTGATGGGTCTTGACTCTTTATCCAGTTTGCTAGTCTGTGTCTTTTAATTGGAGCATTTAGTCCATTTACATTTAAGGTTAATATTGTTATGTGTGAACTTGATCCTGTCATTATGATATTAACTGGTTATTTTGCTCGTTAGTTGATGCAGTTTCTTCCTAGCCTCGATGGTCTTTACATTTTGGCATGTTTTTGCAATGGCTGGTACCGGTTGTTCCTTTCCATGTTTAGGGCTTCCTTCAGGGTCTCTTGTAAGGCAGGCCTGGTGGTGACAAAATCTCTAAGCATTTGCTTATCTGTAAAGGATTTTATTTCTCCTTCACTTATGAAACTTAGTTTGGCTGGATATGAAATTCTGGGTTTAAAATTCTTTTCTTTAAGAACGTTGAATATTGGCCCCCACTCTCTTCTGGCTTGTAGAGTTCCTGCCGAGAGATCTGCTGTTAGTCTGATGGGCTTCCCTTTGTGGGTAACCCGACCTTTCTCTCTGGCTGCCCTTAAGATTCTTTCCTTCATTTCAACTTTAGTGAATCTGGCAATTATGTGTCTTGGAGTTGCTCTTCTGGAGGAGTATCTTTGTGGCGTTCTCTGTATTTCCTGAATTTGAATGTTGGCCTGCCCTACTAGGTTGGGGAAGTTCTCCTGGATGATATCCTGAAGAGTGTTTTCCAACTTGGTTCCATTTTCCCCCTCACTTTCAGGCACCCCAATCAGACGTAGATTTGGTCTTTTTACATAATCCCATACTTCTTGCAGGCTTTGTTCATTTCTTTTTCTTCTTTTTTCTTTTGGTTTCTCTTCTCGCTTCATTTCATTCATTTGATCCTCAATCGCTGATACTCTTTCTTCCAGTTGATCGCGTCGGTTACTGAAGCTTGTGCATTTGTCGCGTATTTCTCGTGTCATGGTTTTCATCTCTGTCATTTCGTTTATAATCTTCTCTGCATTAATTAGTCTAGCTGTCAATTCTTCCACTCTTTTTTCAAGATTTTTAGTTTCTTTGCGCTGGGTACGTAATTCCTCCTTTAGCTCTGAGAAGTTTGATGGACTGAAGCCTTCTTCTCTCATCTCGTCAAAGTTATTCTCTGACCAGCTTTGATCCGTTGCTGGCGATGGGCTGCGCTCCTTTGCAGGGGGAGATGCGCTCTTATTTTTTGAATTTCCAGCTTTTCTGCCCTGCTTCTTCCCCATCTTTGTGGTTTTATCTGTCTCTGGTCTTTGATGATGGTGACGTACTGATGGGGTTTTGGTATAGGTGTCCTTCCTGTTTGATAGTTTTCCTTCTGACTGTCAGAATGACTGTCTGTTGGTCTGTTGGAGATTGCTTGAGGTCCACTCCAGACCCTGTTTGCCTGGGTATCAGCAGCAGAAGTTGCCGAAGATAGAATATTGCTGTACAGCGAGTGTACCTGTCTGATTCTTCCTTTGGAAGTTTCCTCTCAGGGGTGTACTCCACCCTGTGAGGTGTGGGGTGTCAGACTGCCCCTAGTGGGGGATGTCTCCCAGCTAGGCTACTCAGGGGTCAGGGACCCACCTGAGCAGGCAATCTGTCCGTTCTCAGATCTCAACCTCCGCGTTGGGAGATCCACGGCTCTCCCCAAAGCTGTCAGGCAGAGTCGTTCGCGTCTGCACCGGCCCCCGCTGCTTCCCCTGTTGGTCTTCAGCTGTGCGCTGTCCCCAGAGGTGGAGACTACAGAGACAGGCAGGCTTCCTTGAGCTGCTGTGAGCTCCACCCAGTTCGAGCTTCCCAGCGGCTTTGTTTACCTACTTAAGCCTCAGCAATGGCGGGCGCCCCTCCCCCAGCCTCACTGCTGCCTTGCGGATAGATCGCCGCAGACTGCTGTGTTAGCAGTGAGGGAGGCTCCATGGGCGTGGGACCCTCCCGGCCAGGTGTGGGATATATTTTCCTGGTGTGCCTGTCTGCTTAAAGCGCAGTATTGGGGTGGGAGTTACCCGATTTTCCAGGTGTTGTGTGTCTCAGTTCCCCTGGCTAGGAAAACGGATTCCCTTCCCCCTTGGCTTCCAGGTGAGGTGATGCCTCGCCCTGCTTCAGCTCTCGCTGGTCAGGCTGCAGCAGCTGACCAGCACCGATTGTCCGGCACTCCCTAGTGAGATGACCCCAGTACCTCAGTTGAAAATGCAGAAATCACCGGTCTTGTGTCGCTCGTGCTGGGAGTTGGAGACTGGAGCTGTTCCTATTCGGCCATCTTGCTCCGCCCCAGCTGCCAAATTTCTGGTCAACTTTTCAATTTAGAAATATGATCCAATTCAAGCGCTTTCTTCTTTTTTTAATTCCCCTTTGAAATTTTCTGGCATAGTCAGAGAAGGTGATATGAAAGATGAGAAAAATCTTAATCATGTCAGAAAGTACAAAGGAGTCTTAGAAAGTAAAAAGCATTTGAAAAACAGTTAAATATTTCCTTAGGATGAAATAGCCAAATGACTCAATTGTGGTTTGAGGAGAAGGTTTAATATGTTTCGAGACAGGTGTAAATCCTTCAATATTACCTTTGTATATGTCTGTTCTGATTATTCATGGATGTTGGACCATAATGACCAATCTATGCTCAAGTAGTCAGTCCCCATCTCTGTATCATTTCTTGGTCACTGTTTAGGAGACTTGTTCTGGCTCTTAGTTTTAAAATCTTACTAGAAGGTAGGTTAAAACCTAATATGCTCTAATTTTCTTCATTCCTTTTATGTGCTTACTCTGGTTTCTCCTCTGTGGGAAGCTTTATTCTTCAAGCCTATTCTTCTAGTCCTTATGGAGTCTACCCCTTTTTAAAGCTGATAAGAGTTAGCTCCTTTCTGTCACATACAGTATCTTCATTCTTATTCTCAACCCAGGAGGACATTTCTTTGGCCATTAAAAAACCTAGGGTGAAAGTGTGTCTGAATTTTCTGATGTGTGTTAAAAAACACAAACGAGAAACCTCATTGTGCTTGTATCCATCTCCAACCTGAATAAGTGACAAATCACCCCTCTTCCTAATCACTTCCCTTTGTTTGTACCTTTTCTCTAGTTACCCAAACACAAAGTCAAATTTTAACCAAATAGATATTTGATAATTTGAGATAAATTACTTAAGACTTTTATGAAAGCAACTGATATTCCCAAAGCATTAATTTTTAAAAAGCATTTAAACATATATACGTGAAGACATATATAATTGTGTACAAACAGGTTTGAAGAAAACGATTACAACTTTTTGTTAGAAGTCTTTAAATCAATTCTTTTAAATACAGCTTCAGTAATGGTATAGTTACTTAAGGCATCCTACCAAGGAAATAGAAAAATTTCAATTCTGTATGCAAATCCTGTCATCCTCACAAAAACTGGCCCCCAGCTAAACCACTGACTCTTGGACTGTCCCTTGAACCAGATATAAGTCAGAAGAAATCAGTATAACTTCTGCCCTAGTTGACGACAGGCCTTGGCTTAATATCTGTGTGTTACGATTACAATGGTTTCTAGAGCTACAGGCAGCCTGAAGGTTTGTAAGAAAAAGTTACCAGTGAGTTTGCTAAAATATTCTCAAAGTTTTAATAAAATTTTACCTTAAAAAAAGATTGCCAAGGAAGAAAAGTACATGGAAAAACAATAGATTTTCACTTTAATAATTACATTTAGTAATTACATTTCAGCACATTTCAATAATTACATTTCAATACTCAGTGTCTGCTTAAAATATGTATTCAGATAAAGACAAAAACTATCTCAAGACATGGTAAAGACTGTAAAATTCAATTTAAATGCATTCTGTTGAGGATAACTTCATTTTTATTTTGTGCCAATACCCTAGCCCACACCTAGGAATTTGTCTTGGTGGTAGTAGGCTGTATAAAGCAGAGCAGCCACCGTGGGCTAACAATCTCAGTACATCTGCTGTCATCCAACATTTCAAATCTTCAGTCTGCAATTATAAAAGGAGAAGGGAATCAAGAGTTTCTTTATTTTGGGCAGCCCTTTATGAATGAATGCAGTCACTAAAAGGCTAATTGTTTCTTCTGAGCTATTAATTGACTTAGCTCCAGGAGTACTGTATAAAACATATGGCACAAGATCCAAGCAACTGTCCAGGGCTGTGCACAGAGGGCATTTGGCTTCTTTTTGAAAAGAAGAACGGAAGGTAATCCCTTTGCAGCTGCAGTGCAGATGGTTTTCTTTACACCATTTCACTGAATACTAAACAGAAACTGGAAAAAGTTTGGAAACATAATAAACAAACAGCTGAGTGTTAGCTTAAATGCTCTCTACATCTATCAGAGGGAAGCATTCAGAATCTCTGGATGTTTACCAGATAGTTTAAAGGAAACAGAGGCATGAAAACTGGATGAAATGATTGTGAAATTGTACCTAAATATGGTTCTATGTGGTTTTCTTCAAAGCAACAATATAATTAAATCTCTCTGAAACTTCAGTTATGGGTGTCATGATTCATAATCCTCGACATCATAAAAAGTTTAGGTTTCCTTGAAAATATGCTGAAATGGATAAAGCTAAAATCACCCTTCCCATAGGAGTTACTTGAAAATCACCGTTAACCTTCATTCTTCCTCCTTAGTGTGGCAACCCAATACCCTGTCACCTTTTCCAAATAAAAATGTACAGTGAAGCTCAATTACCATTTTCAACTTCATATCATTTTTCTATACTGGCAGAAAAAAATAAAATAAAATAAGAGCCTGGTTGGTGGACCAGCAGAAAGTAAAGTCATATCAATGAAGGGATTTGGCCTGTTAATATTCAGTAGGTAATAAATAATAATGTATTTGGTTCACTGAAGAAGACTAAGATATTAATACTAAAAACAAATCATGTTACAAAAATGTGCACTACAATACCTTAGACATTAGATTGCAGTAGTAACAAACAAAATATCTGTCATGCCTATCAACATATATACATTATTTCATATAGAGCAAGAAAGAAGACCAAAATATTAGCCTTTTAAGTTCTAATTATGAATAAGATTATGAAAAAGCTTATGACTAGTATTTATGGATAACTTGCTTTAACTTTTTTTGGTCAAGTGCCAATCCAGATTTGTCCTAAATAAACATATATTGTATTATCTTCATAAAGAAAAATTACCTAAAAGATTATGTTACATACTTCATTAATAACAAATGGGTCAGACCAAAAGGTAATATTATTTTATGTAAAATTATGAACTAGATAAATATAATAATTTATGTTCTCTCATATCTCCTAGAAAGTAGTGTTAAAATGAAGTTCTTCAAAACCTGAAAAAAACTATTACTACATTTCTCTAATAGGGCAACTATCTGTTTCATCAGTTGGATACTTTACTGAGTTTTAAACAACAAAGCAATTCATTAGGCAAAATATATGCTGAAGCCCTACTATCCAATGACACTAAACCCCAAATAATCTAAAAATATAAAATAAAATTTACTCCTCTTTGCCACTGCTCACCCTTTCCCCCGTTCTTCAGTTCCATAAGCTTTACATACACTTTGGAAACAGCAGTAGCTTTGCATTATGAAAAAAACGAAAGACAAAGCACACCAACGCCAACTCTAAGAGGTTGGTGGCTGGTGTAAAGGCTTCCTTCCTAAATGCCTGCCATCTGGAGCCGGTGTCCTCACTATTCTGCCTTGCCAGCTTCCATCTCGTTCCCAACTCTCAGCTGGAAATGTTTTGCTTATCCCTTGTTTAGTCCTCTTAATTTCTTTCTTCTCACTTGCTTGCTTTCATTTAACTTGGTAAAACATTACAACTGGCTGCATTTAATTCACTTATCAATACTCAGCTAAAAAGGACTATAAGAGAATTCACATATGGCTGCTGATACCATTTCTGGCCCATTGAGTAAAAAGACTCTTAACATTTCGAATTCTTCAGTGAGAAAAATTCAGCTATAAGTCACTGAAGAAACAGTTATAATCAGATAGCTTGTGTTGCTAAAGGAGCTATGATGTTTCCCACTCCAAACATCTTAATATCCTGGGGACATAAGACCCCTTTCTGGTATGTCAGTTATTAAACAGCCTAAGAAAAGAGCTGAATTGTTGACATGGGAATGAATGTTTAAGCTGCTTGTCAGTACTCTGGTCACGGTAAGAACCTTAACCCATTTATTCCTGAGGTTGCAATTTTTTGAATTTTTGCCATCAGACCTTGACCAGTAGGATATAAATAACTCCCACATGCTTAGCATTCCAGTAATGGAACACTAGGCATAAATGGAATTAATGAGTTTCAAATATCCTCAATGGCAGAGTTTGAAGCTTGGGGAGAAAGAGCCCATTGCCTAATTCAGTTTGAAAGTGATTAATTATAATGAACAATACCTGAATTTGTCAAGTAGTTTGTACTGATATGTTATTTAAACCTCGAATATACGGTTTTCTTCAAATTAATAGAACTAAATCTTTGAAACTTCAATTATGGGTGCCATGACTCAATATCATAAAAAGTTTGTTTCCCTGAAAATGTGCTGAGATGGGTAAAGCTGAAACCACTTCCATTTCTATCAGGCCAGCAACATAGAACCCTGTGTACCTACCCTGGGGTGACAGGAGAGGTCGTGTTGAGGATATGGGGGACAGATGAAGGCTGGGGTGACTGAAAGATTCCCCAGGCTCTGGTTTCTGATACCAGACCCTATACTTGCATATTTTTGATTTGTTTGACATGTACTCGGGTAATGAAACCAGTGAAACTTACCAGCTTTTTTTTTTTTATTGGCTTGACAGTCATTTTTCTTAAGAAAAAAATAAATATTATTGCTTTTTAGCAATCCTTCTCTATTTTTACAACACTGTAAAATATTTTTCTCATACAATTCAAAAGCACAAGGCTTAATAAATGTTTAAAAATTGCCAATTCTAGAATGACTTTAGTGACTAATAAAGAAGATATCACAGAAAATCCAAAAAATCAAATCTATAAAGGCCTTAATGTCAAGCATTAGCCTGGTGAGAAATGTGATAAAGGGTCATATATTCATAAACAAATATAAGGGGTGGCAATTTATTATAAATAGCATTCTGGGCTTATTCATCAAAGCAGCTGTAACAGATGAAGGTAAGTGTACAAACAACTTTCCCTTTTTTTTTTTTTTTTTTTATCCTTACAATTTTTGGCATAGGTATTAGTTCAGTGTCTATAGCAATTCAATTAAAATTGAAAGTCTGTGTATTTTTTGTTCAATTTTTAAGCTATAGTAATTAGAGCTATTATATACAGTAAAGTGTTATGCAAATATTGTAAACAAATGAAGACATCCAAGAGAGTATTATCATGGACATATGCTATATTTATTGCCTGGTATCTAGTACCCCTTCTGGAAACAGCGTCCTGGTTTTTCTTCATGCAGCCACCCTTCCCTAGTTGTTAGTCCACGCGGTTTAAGTAGAATTGACTCCACCCCTGGATTAAGGGGGGCCCACCTAATAAGAGCATTCTAACCCTCTGGCCACAGTGAGTGGCTCAGGGACAGGCATATGACCTAAGCCATTCCATAAGATTCAAGTTAGAACTTTGCTGCTACTTCTACCTCTATTCTTCTCCAGGGATAATCACTGATAGCCTGTTTCATATGTACTCATCCAAACTTATTTCTCTGACACATATATTTGGTGATGGAATAAGCCTATATATACATATATCCATCCATATATGTATATATACATAAATGTACCTATGTATGTATTTTTATATATATAGGTTCTAAATAGAGTGGTACAGTATAGGAAATGAATCTATTTTACTCAGATTATTTACATCTTTCCATTTCAGAGCAACAGATCTACCCTAAATTCTTATTCACTGCAAAGTATTCTATCATATAGAGAAAATAATTTACAATATAACCAATAGGATGTCTTATACCATAGCAGACTATGGTGGTAGAAAAACCCTAGCTGAAGCAACAGCTCCATTTCTGATCACCCTCCGCACCATTATTTGGCACCTCAGGAGTGACACAGGAGTTAGAAGGAGCCAGTGATAAAGGGGGAGAAAGTCCTGTGGAAGCAGTGGGCTTAAGAAAAATGGAGACAGAAATGCAGGATAATTTGGAAGAGAGAAACAATGTAATCTGAACCAAATCTCACTGCTATCTTCCAGGAGCTGGCATCAGAAGGTTTTCTTTATTTAGCAGGAGGACAAGGCATATGTTGGTTCTAATGAAACCAGGCTCAGGCTACACTTGGAATTAAGTTACATATCCCAGACCAGGATTGGGAGTTTGGGATTGAAATCTCAATTGTTTCACAGAAGATGGAGCCTGGGGATAAGTGAAGACAGAGAAGAAGGGAAAACTTGTTTCAAAATCATGAACATTAACTCATAATGAGAACTCATAATGAGATCTTATTGTATGCAGAGTTACTAAGAACAGGACATTCATTTCATTTTTCTTTTATCCTCACCTAAAATTCCATGTATAGATGATATTTCCTTACGTATTTCTCTCTTCTTAAAAGAAAAAAAAGGCAAATCAAGCAAATGCCAAGTCTACTTTTATTAAAATATACATACACTCACATAACTGGTATTTTCAAGTGGTACTACATTTTTTATTGCAAATAGTTTGCTTAATAAAAACTCCTAGAAGACCTGACACAGCCTCACACTGAATTAGAGTTATGAGGAATCACTTTGCAGTAAAATGTTTTCCCCTATATTTTACCACTAACCTCTTTTTTCAGGATTAAGGATATTGTGAGAAAGTTGTTATAAAATCAAAGGACACAGAATGGAAAGAGGTACATGAAGAGTTTTTGTAACTTTCTAAATCATCTTATTTTTATACTTTATTCAATAATGAATTCTCATTTTAAACTGAAACTCCCTCTCTCATTGAATTCATTTGAGCACAAGGTGAAGTCAAACTGTTTTTCCTTTTTTTTATTTGGTCCTTTTAACAGAAAAAAAATTACCATTTCGCAACGTTACTTCAAGTCTCTTTTGGGTATGAAAATTCTTAATTGTCTGTGGGTTAAGAATTACTTAAAAACATAAAGTTACAACATTTCTTTCTTTCCTTCCTTCCTTCCCTCCCTTCCTCCCTCTCTCTCTCTCTCTCTCTCTCTCTCTCCCCCCCTCTCCCCTCCCTCCCTCCCTCCCTCCCTCCCTCCCTCCCTCCCTCCCTCCCTCCCTCCCTCCTTCCTCCTCCTTCCTTCCTTCCTTCCTTCCTTCCTTCCTTCCTTCCTTCCTTCCTTCCTTCCTTCCTTCCTTCTTTTCCTTTTTTATGAGACAGGGTCTTGCTCTGTCACTTAGGCTAGAGTGCAGTGGTGTGATCATAGGCCACAGTGGCCCTGATCTCCCAGGCTCAAAACACCCTCCCACCTCAGCCTCCCAAGTAGCTGGGACTACAGGCGCATGCCACCACACCTGGCCTATTTTTTATACCATGCCTGGCCTAAAACATTGTTTAATCAAAGTCGAGCTACCAGGGGGAATGGCAGAAGGACGTTAACTGTAGATAAAAATAAGAAAGCTAAGAAGTTTAATTATGAATAGACAGATCAGAAATTTCTAAGTAAACATACCAGGATTTTTTTTTTTTTTTTTTAACTTTCTATAGATACTGCTCTAGGCTAATTTAACATTTATTAACTCTCTACTAAAGTAGTTCCATCGCCCAATTTATAAAATGCATTTTTTTGCCTGAGTTTAAAATAGAAAGAACACTTGAAAATTACACCAAAAGGAAAGAAATTTTACTGTACTGTTTCCTCAGATAAAATAATTTCATCTCAACTAATTTCCTGGACAGAAACGTATTTTCCATACTTAATTCAGAACATAGGCTATTTTTTTAATGCTTGAGTGTATTAACTAAAGACATCAATTCCCAAGGAAATAGAGAACACTCTTGATTTGACTGGTAGGACTGGGCTCTCTCTGCTTGTGAACATAAGCTAGAAATTGCTACATTACCATTTTACTGTATTCTTTTCAAGAGCAGTTATAAATACATAGTCAAGCAACGTTCCAAATTCCATCCCCAGTTTTCCTCTCTAGAGAAGTTTTCTTATGTCACAGGAATGGTGTATAATGTTTTTATAAGCAATTGCCATTTTAAGATAGCAAAATCATTAACCGGGGCCTACTTGAAGTTATCAGTTTTTCCTATTTTGGAAACTACGTAATTTTATTATGACTAAACAATAGCTGAAGAGCATTGCTCTCTATTTACTCCTAAGATGAAAATGTATATGACTTTGAGGAAATATCAAAGTAAAAAAAACTATATAGTAAAAAAGCATTATCAGAGTATTCATTACTAATAATAGGCTAAAAATTAAAACAGGGAGCATTTATATCTAAAAAAAATCACAAACCAATAAACTGTTTTGGTTGTTAAGTATATGCTTCATATTTACCAGGACAGCCTGATTTCTTTTTCTTTTTTTTCTTCTATTTCTTTTATTTTACTTTTAGAGAAATTGACTTACTCTATCACTCAGAGTAGAATTCTTTTCCAACAAAAACAATTTGTGAAGTACAGATAAATATATATATATATATAAAATTAAAATTTACCTGTATGAAAGTCATTTCTAATAATTGATTGCTCAGAAAGAAACCTCATCACAAATGGGTATTTTAAGTATAAAATAAACTTAAGACAGATGTGATCACAATACTTAACTTGTTAATAGAAATTTATTATGATATTTAATCTATTTCCTCCTCACTATGCCAGGGACCATGTAGGTTTCAAAAATGAACACATGGTAGTTTTCTTTTAGAAACAAAATACAATAGCAAGCCTCCTAAAACCACACTGAACTATATCTGCTCAACTGTGAGATGCCGAGAGAGTGCTCTAGGAGTACAATATAATAAATCAGTTGTGACTGAAGAAGTTAGCAAAGGATTTGTGAAAGAACTGGAACTTGGGTGGAACCTTGTTGGAAGTCATGGTAAGGTAAAGATAGGTTACAGGGGAAGAGAAGCGGCTGAGTGTTTGGGGATGTTCGGAGGCTGGGAGGGAATGAGGCTGTGTTGGAACTGAGAAAGGCCTTCAAGCCCAAGCAGTTTCTGTATGATATGAACAGTACCCTACATGAACTGTGATGCATATATTTTGGCTGAAGCACAGAAATGTCCCCATTTTGAAAACTGTGAAGAACACTCAGGATGTCTAATTAAAATAGGGTAGAGATAAGGGTTTTAAAAAAGTGACCCCATAAGTGTGCTGGTGGAGAGCTGCTTTCACTTCCTTTTCTGTGCAAACCCAAACCATCACCATCACAAAGTAACAAAAACAGTGACCTCAGCAACATGTAATTGTTAGGTACTCACTATGAATTTCTTAAACCACACAGTATGAATCTTTTTAGCAAATTAGGCCCCAATGATTTTACTAAGCAAAATGTCCCACTGTAGAACATTATATGAATTTTAGAGCTAGAGGAGCTCAGAACGGGGAAAATGGATTCTAACACAAATTAAAAGGAAGAAGAAGGTGAAATTCCTAGTTAAATAATCATTATAAACTATATCTTCCAAGTGAAACTACAACTATTGATTTCCATGGTGTGCTTAAATAAGACAATACAAACGTGTGTTTTATAAATTGACTACACCTTTTTTCTTAATTTCTCTATACCTTTTAAACAATATTTACTTACTGTTCATTTTGTTTTATTTAATTTTCCATCTTTATCTTGTTTTTCATACCTAGAGTATGATAATCTAGCAACTCTTTATTTCTGGTAACATTCTAAAATGTTTTATTTGGAACCACTTATTATAAATGATGATAAAATCTAGGCTCAGTTTTATCACCTCCACCTAACTCCTAAAATAGACGACATAAATTCAATAACAATCTAAAGCTACTTATCTTCAGGGTACAATACGAAATCCATCTATTTATTCAAATCTTTGATTAACAGCATTCATATTTATGAAATGCTCTGGGCTTTGCAGGTGAAAATATTTTATGTGAAACTCAAGTATCATTAAATATTCTGTGATGTTATCACAGTGTTTTGTGTTCATATGTTCTAATGTTCAATAACTTTACCCTGAGGTCTAATATTCATCATAAACTTACAAAACAAGAAAATCTCTTCTTAAGTTATGTGTTTAATTCACCTAATAAATCACAAAGTAAATTATAAAATAAGCTACATCAATAAAGTAGCTTATGGAATATTGGTGTTTTGTTTCCCATTGAATACTGCGTAGTCTGCAACTGCTACAGAGTAACTAGTAAATATTATCTGAACATATATGTTTCATATTATGAGTATTATCTGACACACACACACACTCACCCACCCAATACTAACATCTGTAAAGAGGAAACTTCCGACCTTTAGCAAATATATTAATAAAGGAGAACATCTGCAATGTTATTGTCTGTAAGACATATATAATTTTCAACTCAAATTATATTTTTGGTTAACCTACTCGTGAAGGCACAGACCCTAACCTAATAAAGGGTGGTAGGAAGTAGACTGAATTAAGAAGTGTTTGGGCCTCAGTGCCATCTTTCACTAGAGATATATGCATCCTTGAACACATCTTTTCAACTTTCCTGAGCTCCCTTTTCCTCATCTATAAAACCAGTATGATTATCTCCAATCTCCCTCTACTAAAATGTTGCCATTTGTTAATGACAAATGCTTGTGATGTTACTGCCTCTGATGATGATTGTAAAAATATCTAGTATACACTGAGACCTAAATTATGCATTGGCCACTGACCTGTATGCTTTATATACACTAACTCATTTAACTCTTATATACACTGACTCATTTAACTCTTGTTTTATTCCTTAAAACAACTCTGTGAAAGATGTTCGGTAGTTTTTCAAAATTTGCACTCATGAGAAAACATAGGCTGAGACGTAGACATTTATGATATGTCATAATTACAAAGTTAAGCTGCTTTAAATCCCTTATAGAAAAAGGAAAGGTAGGCTGGGCACGGTGGCTCACACCTGTAATCCCAGGACTTTGGGAGGCCGAGGTGGGCAGATCATGAGGTCAGGAGATCGAGAACATTCTGGCCAATATGGTGAAACGTCATCTCTAGTAAAAATTACCAAAACAAAACAAAACAAAATTACCTGGGTCTGGTGGCGCATGCCTGTAGTCCCAGCTACTTGGGAGGCTGACGCTGGAGAATCACTTGAACCCAGTAGGCGGAGGTTGCAGTGAACAGAGATTGCATCACTGCACTCCAGCCTGGCGACAGAGCGAGACTCCGTCTCAGAAAAGAAAGAAGAAAAAAAAAAAAAAAAAGGAAAAAGGAAAGGTAAAATTCGCTAGTCACAAAGCCAATGAAGAACATAACAACATAGTCAGAAACTTGGGATTTCTAACTTCTAGTCAGTCATCTGAATGTTTAGCACTCTCCAATCTTTCCTCCAACCCAGGTGTGTCTCCCGCCTGAGATCCTGACAAGTAAGATTTAATATACCCAAATGAAATTCATCATTTTGCCCCTAAACCTAAGTTTTCTCCTAAATTCTTTCTTCTGATCAATGACACCAACAATTACTTACCCGAACCAGAAATCTGGAAAACTCTTTCTTAATTTCCTTCAATCTTACATTGTCACTCATTCTATAAATTCTGACTCCAAAATACAGCTCAGTTCTATCTTCATCCCCATTGTGCTGCTTAACGTCTTGAACCATTTGCAGGACATAAAAGATCCTCTGTGATTGACAACCATTAATTCACCATCTTTCATTTCTTTTGAGACTACAGTCTCACCAAATGACTTGTAGTTCCTCATACTTTAGCACGAGTTCCATTCATGCTTCTGTGAATGAAAATTTCTCTGCCTGGAATTCCTGTTTACTGTAAACATCTCCTTACCCTAAACACTTGTCTACTAAGAAATTTTTCCTTACCTGTCTCCATCCACAAACCAATTAGTCGTTCTTTCTTGTACATTCCTGTAACATAGTACCTTTCATATTATAGTTTAAGGGTAATAAATAAATCTCATTTGATTAGATTAAGTTCCAGGCTCTGTACTTTTAATGTTTTCTCTAATCCTTAAAAAAGACACACACTAAAATTATTATCCCTGTTTTACAGATGAAGTCCCTGAAACTTAGAAAGGTTAGAAGTCTATATAATTCAGAAGTGGGGAAGCCCAAGTTTACAATTTGTTTACTCCCCAAGTCTCGTGCCCTTCCTGTTTCACAGTGTTACTTCCTTAATTATTTGCTTACATATCTTTCTGCTCCACGGGCCACTAAACTCATAGAATATAAGAAGTATGTCTTATTCAAGGCTGGGGCCCCAGTACCTGGCACAGGGTCTGGCATAGAGGAGGCACTCAACAAGTGTCTGATGAGTAAATAAATGAGGCTGTGTGTTGTTTGACTCACTAAATAAAATCCTATTGTTATTAACTGCCATTTAAATGGAAATGCCAGTTTTGTAAACATGACTGATGGAGAAAGAAGATTTGAACAATGTTTATGAGTTTTTAATGTAATTTTTATTGACTTTTTTGAATCCTAACTCATTAATAAAAGAAATAAAGAATAATACTGGCACGCTTATCTCCCAACATTATTCAAATTGAATTGGCTTTTTTCTTTCAATAAGATGCCGGGAGTAAATTATTTCTGTTCTTCCAGAAAGGTCCACCTATTTTCACACAACCTAACTCCTATATTATAAAAATATAGTTATATATATACAGTAGACACAAGTTTGTCTGACTATGTTGATGTGATTATATTACTTGACTCTTGACTCAAAATTATTGTATTACTCGACTCAAAAAGCAGTTGTGGCAATCACTAATTTAAAAAAATATATGTCATAATATATGGAGTGTTCTTTATTTAAAGATGGTAAATTGCAACATTTATCTTTTAGGAAAAGTTTATCCTAAAGACAAGCTTATTCTAAGAATGGGGGCATTTTGCTAAATAAATTCCAGTTTGTGAAACTGGCAATTGTGAAATTAATGTACTAAGTTCTTTTCATAACTTTATGAAAGATCAGAGTTCTTCCTACTGGGGTGCAATAAAGACTCAGTGAATATTCACTTATTTGTCCTAGTAGCCCCAACATACTTTGAAAACAAAATTACAGGGGAAAAATGAATGCTATCAAAACTAACAGATGAAAAAAAATTCTGAAGATTTTAAAGTTGCTCAGAGATAAGTTTTTGATGGAGGACCTTTGGTATAGAACTACTCTCAAAACATTATGGCTATTCATTCATAAATAACAGTATCAAAGAAAATCAGAATTTAAACTGAGAGATCAGTTGAATATACTCAGAGGCAGAAATCTGATGTATGATATTTCTTTATCATTGAGTAATTGCTTAGAGAACACTCTACTGATGGGATCACACTAACACATGAAGTGGGCATCCACTTGTACCACCAACAGTGCCACTGCATATGTAATAATTACATACATAATGCAATACTTACATTACAAACATTCTCTATAGGCCAGGAGATTTAATCTTCCTCAACTCATTTACATTACAATTATGGGTATTATCACCTACATTAATTTTTAAAATAAGACAAAAATGGATATATAAATAACAAAATATGAAAGGGTAGGAAATGAGATCTGAATGTCTGTTTTCACCCTTCTTTAGCCCCTAATCATTTTCTCCAATGTAACTCCAGTTTCTAGGCATTTGTCTCTATTAACAGATAACTGTTAATTATTTACACAAATAGGATAGACTAAAAATAATTTTCTGCAGCTATTTTAATACTTAACATATCTTGGAACTCTTTGTATAGTTCCAGATAAATAACGATTTTTAATGTTTGCAAAATAGATATGAATTCCCCAGGTTCAAGTGATCCTCCCATGTCAGCCTCCCGACTAGATGGACCACAGGCACACACCAACCACCACACCTGGCTTATTATTTTTTAATTTTGGTAGAGATGGGTTCTCCCTATGTTGCCCAGGCTGGTCTCAAACTCCTGGGCTCAAGAGATCCTCCCTCCCTGACCTCTGACAGTGCTGATATTACAGGGATGAGCCACCCTCCCGGCCCGTATTACGCTTTCAATGGATCTTTACCTATGTGCATGCTTTTGAAACATCATGTCTAGTTTCAAGTGGCTTGTTCAGCTGGCGACTCAACAGCACTTTTCCTCAAGACAGCCCCTGTACTTCCAAAATGTAAAAGTGATTTATATATACTTCCCATTTGATCATATCAGATATTAAAAAGGATATTATACTCAAAGATGGACATTTAATAAAATTAATAATTTTACTCCTTCATTGAAGGCATTCTTAAGTGAAACTGGTATGTATTTTTTTTCATGACAGTATATGATGGAGATGAAAACAATGACTATTAGTTCAACTTGGTGCCACTGCTTTGATTTGTAGAAAGACACCAAGAGTTGTCCCACCATTGCTTTTGTACCATCAGTGCCAATATTGACAGAGTAAAAATGACACATTTCTTAGCATTCTAATAAAAATAGTTTTGACCTCAAATACCCCTGAGAGTGTTTTGGGAATACCTGGGGGTTTATGGACCCCACTTAGAAAACTGCTTCCCTATATCCTCTCCATTTCAAAGCTGAGGAAACTGAGGTTCAGTGATAAGCAACCCACCCAAAAACAGTTATTAAACAGCACAGTCAAAATGCAAACCTAGGCATTCTAACCCTAAGTTCTTGTCTTTGATGTCCAAGCACACTGCTTAGGAGACTTTTCAATTGGTTGCCAGCACTACCACAAAGTTCTTTTTAGTGAGATTTCACAATGGTCCTTGTTTTGCCCTCTGGGATTATAATATACCTTCACTCACCAGGCATTAGGTTGCTTCTACTATGAGCCAGGGCCTGAGCCCCATGATGAGGATGCCAAAATGAATAAGATATTGTCCTCACTTTCAAGGATTTCACAATCAACTGGGGAGACAAATGTGCAAACGATGACCTATAAGGTTGTGTGACAAAGGCTATAACAGTACTTTGTACAAAGAATTTTGGAAGCACAGAAGAGAGGGTGATTAATTCTGCCCAAAGAAGGGAGTAGCTGGAATCAGGGGCTTAACAACAAAAGTGCATTTTGGTTGGACTTGAAGGATAAATACATCTAATCCCTTTATTCACAGGAAAAGAGTCCTTCACATACTTGAATACAGCTATTGTGTATCCCATGTAAGTTTCCACTACTTTGAATTACACATACTAATGTCATCAAGAATATATTATGAAGATGAATATAGAAAACAAATCACATATTATAAGAAACACCTCTTGAAAATATGTACTGATCCTTCTGCAAGGATATATGCACATTTATTAAATCAACCAGTAGTAGTTAATATGAGAGAGTTAGACAATTTTACCTAATAGCCAAGCAGTTTGTTCTAAACAAGAACTAGAAACAAGTGTGCAAACTACAAAGGCTGTTTACAAAGTGCTCCTATCCAGAATTTTTAGTCATCTTTCCTCTAAGCCAGAGGTCAGCAAATTTTTTCTGTAAATGACCAGACTAAACATTTTAGGTTTTGTAGGCCAGATGGTCTCTGAAAACTATTCTGCTCTGCCCTTGTAGTGTGAAAACAGCCACATATAATGTGTAAATGAACGGGCACGCTGTGTTCCAAAAAAAAACTTTATTTTCAAAAATAGGCAGTAGGCCAGATATGGCCCATGGGCCATAGTTTGCTGACTCCTGCACTGAGCCACCTTTCTTCTTGTGTTCTCCCTCCTTCTCCTGCATAGTAGGAAGAGCATTAGATCTGGAATCATCAGAATTTTAATTCTACCCTTGCTAACAACCAACTGTGTGACCTTAAGCAAATTGCTTTATCATTCAGGCACTCTGTTTCTTGTGTCAAATCAAAGATCTTTGGATTATATAATCAATAATGGCCCTTCCTAAATTCCAAAGAATCACTGCAGAGTATGTCTCCTTCCCTGATATTCCTAATTCATTCCAGCATGGAATACACTATATGGGAGACTGGCAAAAAATAAATGTGACCTTAGGTGATACTAAAAGAAATGTATATGTCAAATGAAGATGGGGCAAGTCTAGTCTACTCTACCCAAGATACAGCACATGTAAAGTTCAATTATGAGTAAAACACTAACAAGACTCTCCACAGGAAAACAACCAGGGATCTAAAAGATTCTGAAGATTTTGGTAAATGAGATACGGTTGAAAAACCTGGGCAAGAGTGGAGAGCAAAAATTTAGTGAGCATAATATTATCTTTCAAAATGCTTGTAACTAAACAAATACTAGAACCTAAATAAAATATTCCAGGCATAATATTATCTTTCAAAATGCTTGTAACTAAACAAATATTAGAACCTAAATAAAATATTCCAGGCCTAAATGACATTTCTGAATCTTCAACTATAACGAGTATAAGTTCTGGGCCTTCTAAATCTTCGTAGCATCTTGAGTCTGTAAAGTTATTGCTAATAACAATGTTAGAAGTCACATCATTTCTAATACTTCATTTATATATGGCTATTTAAAGTTTATATCTTTGTATATCACATTGTTCAAGTTTCCTGATCCTATGAGATTGGCGAAGATGAGTATTATTATTGTCTTTTTACAAACAGGAGGGCAGAAATTCAAAAAGTTTATGCTGTACCTAGAAGATCATTGAATAAACAACATAAAATGGGGAGGTGCTAAAGCTAAACCCCCAAATCAGCTTAGAAAATGTAGATGGAAGACCAAAACAGACATCACCAAATATTTTACAGAACCTCATCTCCTTTATAATTCTCAGAGGAAGGAGAGCTTGGGGGAGTGGGATATAACAGCTTAACAGCTTCAAAGCACTTTACATTTGGAAATAGTTGCCTAGCATTTTGCTTTAGCTGTTAGTGTTCAATTTCCCTAATTTTTCTGTTAAGTGCTTCAATCACATGTAAATGCGTTATGAACATAGTTCATAAAATGTCCAAGGGGTGGTGTTCTATAATAAGACAACTCCAAATAGGAAGAATTCTAAAAGCAAAAAATATTCCTTTCTATTTGATTGGTCTCAGATAAATGCCTTATTCTTAGAAAAAAACAAAACAAACAAACAAAAAACAAAAACAAAAGAGAAAAACCCCAAGCATTTGTGAATAATTCAAAGTACTAAATGGCATGAATAGATTAATATTTTAATGTTATACTTTCCTTTTATCCAGATACTACTTTGAACATAATAAATCTGGTTTTAGAACTTGAAATCCTCAAGACTCTGTATTTGGTTTCTTTTTAAAATATGTATAATTAACTTCATCTGTGAAGGCTCCTGGAGGTTGTAGAGGGCAGAAGAAATGTATTTTTGTTAAAATGAGCCAACGTGTGGGAGGCCTCCCAAGTTTCCTACATAGAAAATTACAAAGAGATTTGAGAGAGAAGCAATATTGAAGCTAGGTATCCAAAAAGAAAGGATATTATGCATTGAGAAATTAATCTCAATCAATGCTTTTTTCCTGGGCATTGAGGATACTAATGAGGGAACAGGGCTGGGGCAAGTCATATATATGTGCTTAGTGTCATTCCCTTCCCCAAACCGCCAAATTTTCTTAAGTTAAATCAGATTATTTATCACTAACATCCCAGGTTACCTTGTATGAGAAAAGAGGTTAAAAAAGGAATGATTTGCAGTGTGTTTAGAAAGGAAAAACGGACATTCTAATCTTGTGTAGAGAAGTTGAAGGAATTGATGGGTTGACAGCATATACATGGGCCTCATGCCTTTTTAGCAATAGCAAGTGAGGCTCCTTCACTTTCCCGTGGACTGCTTCCTTCTAGAAGTTCAGGTTCTCCAAAGGCTGTGGCTGGGAGGGACAGTATTTAGAACAAAGGTGTTGGACTTCACATGGGGGTTTGTTTCTGGAAAAAATCAGTCTATAAGATAAAAGTGACCTGAAATCAAAATACCCTTGAAGATCTCTTACAGTTTCCTTAAAGTGGACACAGTTTTACATATACAACCCTGTACTGTAACTACTCATAAATATAATGTACTCAGTAGGACACAGTTTATGATAAAGAAGACCATCTTGTACCCCCCCAAAAAAACCCATCAAAATATTTCAGTGTTAAAAATGCACTCAGTGATGTGAGACGCTAATACCACAAGGTGTACAAGAAGCCACTTGAGAGTCATAGTACGGAATGGAGAACAAATTGTCCCTACTGTTTATAATGTCAGATACCTTCTCTCCTTTTTTTCTTTTCATTTTCTCTCTCTTCCTCCCTTGCTCTCTTTTCCCGAGCAGCTGTTGTTAAAATCAAGTAAACCTGGACACTCAGATACTCCAAGGCATTTTGAGCCTTATCAGTTTTCTGTTGCTACCATTACAGTACATGTACAATCACCACAGACTTAGAGCAGCTTAGATCAGACACAGGCTTAGAACAACACAAGTCTATTACCTCACAGTTCAGTACGTCGGAAGCCAGAATTGGCTGCTCTGGGTTTCCTAAGGCTGAAATTAAAGTGTCTGCTGGCCCGGCCCTGGGGGAGAGTTCACTTCCAAGCTCATTTGTATTGCTGGCCAAATTTAGCTCCACGTGGCTGAAGGAGTGAGGTGTGGCTTCCTTGCTGCCTGTGGACCAGGGTCGTTCTCAGTTTCTAGAGGCCACCCGCATTCTTTGACCCTTAAAGTTGGCAACAGTGGGTTAAGTCCTCATGTTTCATATCTCTCTACCTTCCCTTCTATCTCATCTTTCTTCCGCTGTTGTCTTCAACAGCTTCTGTCTAACTTTTCTGTTTTCCTGCTTTGCTTTAAAGCGTTCATGTGATTACATTAAATATTGCCCCCTCCCCTAGAAACATTCAGCTTCCTTATCTAATTTAAGGTCAGCTGATTATTAACCTTAATTCTGTCTCCAAAGTCCCTTCACATAAGTACCTCGGTGAGTGTTTGATTACACAATTTGGGAATGGGAATCTTGAGAAAACGTCTTTATTCTTTCTACCATATGGTAATAACAAATTATTGGCCTTTCAAACATATCTTGTTATAGCCCCTAAAATATGCTGCATATTTAGCCAAAAGACACAAGCAGCCAACCTGGTAAATAACATCTCATTTGCAACATGAAAACTGAAATGGAAACTTAACAAAAGAGGCTGTTATGAAAGGTTACAAATATTTCAATAGAAGCATAAAGGGTTGCTATAGCAAGTATAAAAATAAGCATGCACTAAAAGACGAATGCTCTGGTCTGACAAAAATACTAGAGGGAAAGAATCTGCAGAATCTTCATTTGTTCTCTAGACATTTGGGGTCACTGATTTATTCAGAGGTACCCAAGTATTCTTTCCAGGTGAAGTCTAAAGTGTTTAGTGCTTTAAAACAAACGGTACTCTCAGACTTGTGAGAGGCTCAGATGAAGGCCCCTAATTGAAGCTAAAGGTCCCAGCAGGGTTTTATTAAATACTTGTTTCCAAACTGATTTGACTTTAAAACCACTCTGTGGGGCTGGGTGCGGTGGCTCATGCCTGTAATCCCAACACTTTGGGAGTTCAAGGTGGGCGGATCACGAGGTCAGGAGATCCAGACTATCCTGGCCAACATGGTGAAACCCCATCTCTACTAAAATACAAAAAATTAGCTGGGCATGGTGGCGCTTGCCTGTAGTCCCAGCTACTCAGGAGGCTGAGGCAGGAGAATCGCTTAAACCGGGAGGTGGAGGTTGCAGTGAGCCGAGAGTGCACCACTGCACTCCAGCCTGGGGACAGAGCAAGACTCCGTCTCAAAACAAACAAACAAAAAACAAAAAAAAAAAAGGCCGGGCGCGGTGGCTCAAGCCTGTAATCCCAGCACTTTGGGAGGCCGAGATGGGCGGATCACGAGGTCAGGAGATCGAGGCCATCCTGGCTAACACGGTGAAACCCCATCTCTACTAAAAATACAAAAAAATAGCCGGGCGAGGTGGTTGGGCGCCTGTAGTCCCAGCTACTCGGGAGGCTGAGGCAGGAGAATGGCGTAAACCCGGGAGGCGGAGCTTGCAGTGAGCTGAGATCTGGCCACTGCACTCCAGCCTGGGCGACAGAGCAAGACTCCGTCTCAAAAAAAACACAACAACAACAACAAAAAACAAAAAAAAGCCCCACTCTGTCATTCTGATTTTAGCCAGGTTTTGCATTGTACTATCTTTATCCTGGTATATGCATGGGTTTTGCAAAGTAACATCTTAGCAAAGTAAGCCATACTAAAGTTCAGGACTTCCCAGTATGTGACACATTCCTTCTCTTCTAGCCAGTAATCACAGACCCCTGTCTTCAGCTGATGAGCCTGCCTTCCCCATTTTTCACAATCTAAAAGGGGCCTGCAGGTTTCCTAGCTTTTCTGTAGCTTTACTTGACCTGGTGGCCATTGGTGAACTCAGAACGTTGTGAAGCCCACGTCTCGAGCTGTGTACCTCCCCACACCCACCCAGAACTGAATTGATGTCACAGGGATCACCACTTAACCCTGGACAGGCATTTTGCACATAGTGATAATAATAAAACGTTTCTTTTGTTCACAAGTACCACCAAGAAACTTAGAATTCTTCATAGCAATTCTGCGATCACAGAGATAAAAATTACTGAAGAGTATGAGAATGCAGAGGGAGAATTCAGTTTTCTCTGATCATATGAATAACATAAACATATAGAAATAGACACAGAAGTTGTGATGACTTTTTTCTAATTCTGAGAATGGATTTAGGTAACCAGGTCAGTAGGAGAAAAGATTAGGGCAGGTTTCCCTGCTCCCTCCTGTACAGCTCCTGACATGTTTTCCTCTGGGAACTCTACTGGGAGTTCCTACTTCCTCTGGGAACTCCTCTGGGAGTAATGCCTCACTCCCCCCTGCCATATTCTACTCATATGTAAGATGTAATTCATTGGCCGGGCGCGGTGGCTCAAGCCTGTAATCCCAGCACTTTGGGAGGCCGAGACGGGCGGATCACGAGGTCAGGAGATCGAGACCATCCTGGCTAACACGGTGAAACCGCGTCTCTACTAAAAAATACAAAAAAAAAAAAAAAAAAAAAAAAAAACTAGCTGGGCGAGGTGGCGGGCGCCTGTAGTCCCAGCTACTCGGGAGGCTGAGGCAGGAGAATGGCGTAAACCCGGGAGGCGGAGCTTGCAGTGAGCTGAGATCTGGCCACTGCACTCCAGCCTGGGTGACAGAGCGAGACTCCGTCTCAAAAAAAAAAAAAAAAAATAAAGATGTAATTCATTGTCATATTATGGCCTTGCTTCCTATTTAATGCAAGGGAGAACATTTACTGCATTGCTGGAGATATTCATTCCAGAACAAGAAAAAGTGGAGCTCTTAAAAGAGCTTTAATCACAAGGCCGGGCGCCGTGGCTCATGCCTGTAATCCCAGCACTTTGGGAGGCCAAGGTGGGCAGATTATCTGAGGTCAGGAGTTCGACACTAGTCTGGCCAACATGGTGAAACCCCGTCTCCACTAAAAATACAAAAAGTAGCAGGGTGTGGTTGTGGGTGCCTGTAATCCAGCTACTCAAGAAGCTGAGGCAGGAGAATTGCTTGAACCTTGGAGGCAGAGGTTGTAGTGAGCCAAGATTGTGCCATTTCACTCCAGCCTGGGTGACAAGAGTGAAACTCCGTCTCAAAAAAAAAAAAAAAAAAAAGAGAGAGAGAGAGAGCTTTAATCACAAAATTAAAGTATTTTTAATTGTGTCCTGCCACCTAGGGGCATTCTTAGACCATCTGAGGGTATGGCTGATTTTTAGAGATTTCATAGTACATTCACTGAGGCAAAACAATAAATTTAATCTTCCACCTTTTTCAGAAGTTCAATATTAGAGGACCATTTAAAGAAATGACCATTTATGTGTTTTTTTAAATAAAATAACTTGCATATTAAACATTACATTTCATGTTACACAAGGCCTAAAATGACAAATTCAGGATAAATTTCCGCCGTATTTCAATGCTAACTTGGCTGTCTAAGCACATCTCAGCCCTTTGGTTTTATTTAGTTAGTGAAAAAGATTTTTGTTTCTGCTTAGCTTTAGCTCAAATTCCTTTGAATGGGGCAAATATAAGCTGTACCATTCTCTTTGGTTCATGCCCAGTCAATTCTCTCATTTACTTACCAGCCTGATTCATGAAGGCCTCTGAGATGAATATGAAAGTTCTCTTCAGGTAAACAACGAGAACTAGATCAACTAAGTTACTTTCTTTTTTTGCTTCAGATGCCAATAACTTGAGAATTAAGTTTAGTGCTCATCTACATTAATAAATTCATTTGAAGTTGCTTCTAGAGTCTTTCTCCTTATAATTTCATTGGTTGTTCTAAGTTTATTTAGAAGTCTTTACTTTTTTATTGTAATTTATTTTTAAAGCTTCTTCAAATATTTTTTGTGAATAATAAATCTTAAATGTAGTTTTAAAACTGGGATTTCCACAGAAATAATGTAACATATGTAATATATATAACATATACACATTAGCTCAACTCAATCCTGAAGAAAGTTGCTAATCAGTGTTCTAGCAATTCATTAGGGAGACTGGTACCAGAAGAAATAGGAAACAACCCCTAGAAGGAAGAAAGCTTTGTGCTCCCTCCTTCTAAGTATATATATGTGTGTGTGTATTATACCATTATACCATCTTAGAACAAAGAATTCAATTTTTGAGTTCACAGCTTTTGGAGTTTAGTATTTATCATATAATCAAAAACTTTACTATTGAGTTCCAAACAGTTTGAAGAAGAGAAAACTATAGCATGTGACAGTGCAAAGTATGAAAGTAGGCTAAAATTGGGAGCTGTCTTTTCTACAAAGAGAATTGTAGGGATTAAGACAAATTTAACTGAAAGAATTGGAAGAATAGATTACAGGTGGCAGTAGTGATTTTCTCAAACACCTGGCCTTGGTGGAGTAAAACACAACCTGGTTCTCATGATATAGGTGCCTTTTCCCACCTGCCAGGGCCCACTTGCCTGCCATGTAACCAATCACCCTCAGAGGAATGGATGTCAGATAAACACAGAGAGCCATCAGCCAGGGCAGGTGCCAGGTGGAAGCATTCCCCTGAAAATTTTTTTCCCCCAGAGAAAGACTTGTCACCTGTGCCACCTAGCCTCACAATCTCACCACCAGAGCACCTCAGGCAGGAATAAGTATGTAAAACAGGTAGCTAAATCACCTTTAGTGTTCAGAGCAGGAAAAATGTTTGCCTCACTGAACAACAGTAAGAGCAAAATAAAGACTTTGCTGCAAAAGGGTCAAAAGAGATTTTGCCCAGGGCTTATTTCGGGGAACAATAGGAGAGAACATGCTGGGAGAGAGGGTAGTATGACTCTAACTATCATTATATGCTAAAGAATAAAGGTGTTTATTATCTGAGGCCAAAGGTCTGATCCACTTACCTAATATGTGGTATGGTGGAGCTTTTTATAGACTCTGAAATTTTTGTCCTCAGATCTCTCAGATTATCAAAGACTTTTGGAAAGCTGCCAAGAAGGTCTCTGGCTCATCAACCTGCTCTCCCCAAACATCCTGAGAGCCCTAGGACCAAGGACAACTATAAACCAGAGAAAACAACCAGAAGTAGCAAAGCCAGGACAATTAAAGTGTTTGGTTGTAAATTTCAAATCATTTCTCCGAGCTAAAATACTTGCCTTTGTTCCCAGAGGTAGTTTTGTGTCAAACTCTGTAGCATTTTTTTTCTCCTCCTAAATCTCTTTTTCTTTCTCTGTGAATTCACTGGGTAGAAATGAGAGCTATGATCTTTGCATATATGACACTGTATTCAATAAATGCTAAATAACAGAAGATTAGAACTCTTTTAATAATTCTGTTTTTCTCATTGTTTGTTTTCTCTTGTTCTTCTCATTCAACAAATCTTTCTTCACATGCTTCACATTTTTTGAGGGCAGAAAACTTTTGACCTATTTCTCCTAATGGGTCACAGACTTTGCAGAGCATGGCATATGCTGAAATGAACATTGTAATTACATTTAGACCCAGGGCAACACCCAATTGTTCACTGTCATTTGTAGCTGTAAGCACCTACAAATGACATATATTAATGAATGACAGATCCTGTGGTGAGTTAATAAGATAACAAATCTCAGTCAGTATTGCATAAATTGGGAGTGGAGGGGAGCTGAGTTCTTTGTAAACATGTGACCTGGTGGAATGAAATCTCTGTAAGAGCAATTCAGAAATGATAAGGTTTGGTTAATATTGGTTCCTGTATTCCCACTGTTCTAACAACCCACTCAATTCCTACATTCCAGCTGGTTGTATTCCAGAATTTCTCTGAGAGTAAAACCTGAATTTACAAGTATTGTCATAAATTTTGGGGGGGGGGGGGGCTCTCATTATATGATTTGGCTGTGTCCCCACACAAATCTCATCTTGAATTTCCATGTGTTGAGGAAGAGACCCAGCAGGAGGTAACTGAATGATGGGGGCAGGTCTTTCCTGTGCTGTTCTTGTGATAGTGAATAAGTCTCTCGAACCTGATGGTTTTAAAAAGGGGAGTTGCTCTGCACAGGCTCTCTTGTCTTGTCTGCTGCCATGTGAGACGTGCCTTTCACCTTCCATCATGATTGTGAGGCCTCCCCAGCCACATGGAACTGAAAGCCCAATAAACTTCTTTCTTTTGTAAATTGCCAGTCTTGGGTATGTCTTTATCAGCAGTGTGAAAACCGATTATACACCTCATAAACACACATGGCAAAATTCTCTCATGCATCATAAGCTATGAAAAAATCCCCTTAGAAACCTCTGTGGCCCTAGGCTTTTGGTTGTTTGCCCTTGTGCTTTAGGTGGCTGATGTGGTATAATGAAACATAAAGCATTAATGAAATTCTCTTATATTTTTGCCAATTGAATTGGAAAACAATTTTAAAGACTGATAAATCCAGAACTAATAAGGATCCCCAGGGTGCAGAGAAATTCTGCTTCACTGCTGATGGCCATGTGAATTGCCACAACCTTTCTGAAAAGTAGTATGGCAAGGTCCATTACTATTTAAAGGTGAAGACATCTTTTGAATCAGTAATCTCAGGTTTAGGGATTTTTCATAAAAATTAAAGGCAGAATACCTAAGGATTTATGTACAAAGTTGTTTACTGCTGTTAGTAATGGCACAAAACTAAAAACAACCTGCTCACCAATAGAGAAATGATTAAATAAAACATGATACATTCATATTATGGAATAGTATACAGCTATTAAAAAGAATGAATTAGATCTACAGGTATTGACATCAGGGCAATGTCTATAATACACTGTATAAAAAGAAGCAAGTTACAGAATATGTGTATAGTATTCCACTTTAGGAGGGAAGAAAGGGAGGGAGAAAGAATAAAGAAGGGAGGGAAGGAGATGGGGAGGAAAGAGAGAGAAAAGAGGAGAAAGAAACAAAAGGCAGAGAGACAGAGACAGAGAAAGAAAGGGATAAAGAGCAAGAAAGAGGTTAAGGGTGGGGAATATGCAAAAATCTATCTATGTGTCTATGTTTATATGAAAATAAAGAAGAACTACTATGCTGCAGATGATTTTAACACCTGTTACACAAAGACATGAGGCTGAAGGAGGGAAGATGAAGTTATTATTAAATTTTCTTTATTTACTTCTGTAGGGTTTTATTTGGTACAGAGAAAATGAATTACTATTGTTGCCCACCATTATTTTTCAAAAAATAGCTTAATGAAAAAGATAGGTTGATGTCAGCTATACAAGGGTCTCAAACTATTTGAGAAGGAAACGATTTTTAGTTCATCAAAATTTAAGATGAATGGGGGTTGGGAGGAAGGTGGGAAGGGTAATGTTTACTGAAAGTGTATTTCTGAATAACAGTGGAGACCAACAGGTGCTTTCCTTCTTAACCGGGAATCCCAGCATCATTTAGACATGAAAATGCCCAGAAGGTCTGGCAATTGAGTTTTTAATTTCTACCTGTAAATTGCAATTTATATGTTGGGGATGGCTCTATTGAGAAACCAGAGACTATGTAAGAACATATTGTTTCTGGGCCTAGACTAGGGCACTCAATTTGTTCTGGTCAAATGAATAGCTGGAATAACTAAATCTCACTGTTGTTCCAGCAAAGGCCTTGGGTTAAGACATGTATTTAACATCATAGGTAGAAATGGTAGTTAGAATTTATAATAGACTAGTTTTTAGCCTCCTAAATAATCATATTCAGTCAGTAGCTATCTGGGCCTTTGATCCTATATTCCTGAAGAATTTTTTAGCATGCACATCACACAAATATACATTCACTTACAAATAATATACATGTTCTACTATTAAGCAATATTTTGACTTAATGCTTTATGAACATAAATAAAAGTAGATTCTTTATTGTATTTTATTTATGCATCTCATTTTCAATGGTTTATCCTTTGTGTTTCTTGTGATGTGTGCACTCTTATATGGGGTCTCCAGTTTAATAGGTTGCTATGGTTTGAATGTGTTCCCCAAATTTCATGTGTTGGAAACTTAATCCAGTATGGCAGTACCGAAAGGTGGAGGTCTTCAAAAGGTAACTGGATAGTGAGGGCTCTGCTCTCATGAATGGACTCATCCATTCATGGTTAATGGATTAATGGTGTATTATAGAAGTGGAACTGGTGGCTTTACAAGATAAAGAAAGACCTGAATGAGGACATGAGCATGCTCAACCCCCACGTCATATGACCAGCAAGAAGGCCCTCACCAGATGTGATACCTCAACCTTGGCCTTCTCAGCCTTCATAACTATAATAAATAAATTCCCTTTTAAAAAATTAATTACCCAGTTTCAGGTATTCTGCTATAAGCAACAGAAAATAGATTAATAAACAGTCCTAAGACTTTATTTACTGAGTCCAGTTATATGTTCTAATATATACATGGAATAGTTAATTTATTTGAGTCAGGAAAAATATATCATAAGGATGATCTCTGACTGCCATTCAGCTGTTGATCTTAATGTAGCATTAAATGTTTTAAGATCTAGTGATTTTATTTTCCATGAATATTCAACACTTTAGATCTAGTAGATGTTCTTATTAATATGATAACAACAGCATACTTAATGCTCCAAGATCAGGGATATGTTAGTTTAACAACAAATTTCCGTGCTATTGTTTGAACCTTAAATTCCTTCATTTGAACCATCTTAATATATGAAAATACAGACTTAAGAAAAACTTAGATGATGATTCACAGTGAAAATTTTCTATTGTTACATGAAGGACAGACCGTGGAATATCTTCAAAAAAACTAACTCAATTAGCTATTAGCAAAATTATGCCAAATATATATTATGAATATGTGAATGAACATTAGAAACATCAAATGAACAAATGATATTCATTAGGATTTATAAACACTCCTTGGATAATAATAAAAAAAAAAGTCTATTAGGTTAATTCAGGCTGTGCTAAAAGACTAATTCATTTTCAACTTAGGTTAATACAAACGCCATTCTTTCTTGACCTAGGTATAGATATATTAGAAATCATCTTTATGACAAAAGAGGTCCTTACAAGAGAATGTTGAGTATGTAGTCCTCAACAACTGCCTCCTCCTACAGCTGTACTTTTACCCCAAGCACTCAAATACATATACGAATATTCCAGATTATTGATTTGAGAGAGTGCAATGAAGTTTATTTAAGCACACAAATGCTTAAATGTGTTCACATATATTTTAATATTAAACACATGAATGGATAATGAGGGGATGTATGTGTTCCTATATTAAGCAGATATATCTACCAAACTATACCTGTTATGAATAGATAACAGATATATATATATATATAAAATATGACATCTATCTATTCATATTAATCAATGAAATAATTAATATCTGCTTATATTAGGCAGATATATTTTAGTAAATTAGAACATTTAAAGACTTTATCATTGTCGCATTCATATATCATCTACTAAGGTGATATACTCTGCTTGGACACAGCCCTCCCTCCCATGGTTCTATCTACTGTTTCTCCTTCCTTCTCAGTGCTCCTGGATGAGGCTTTGATGGGCTACACTGACAGACTTCTCTAGTGTCTGGCTTTTGTTTGGAATTAGCCAGCAGAGGGCCAATGAGAAGAAAATGGCAGAACATAGAGAATGAGATTCCTTTTCTGTTGGGCTACGGATTGGCAGCAGTCCAGGTTCCTTGAACGGTCACAGCTCCTGCCAGAAGTTCCCTCCTATAGCTACAACCTCAACTGAAGCTCTTTGTAGGTCCCGGTAGTATATCCCCACTTTCACCCTCAGACATAGGAGTGGTAATAGCTCCTACTATTGCTAGCCCAAGAGTGCTTCACCATCCCTGTTTTCTGTTATCCTTTTTTCATACCTTTGTAAATAGTTTGCTATCTACAATTCCATCAAATTGAATGCGTCATCAATTTCCTTCTGGAAGCCTGACCCACACGCTTATACACACATAAACTATTAAGGCTCTATAACATACAAAAATAGATAAATGGGGTGGAACTGAAGATGGCCAAATAGGAACAGCTCCAGTCTCCAACTCCCAGCGCGAGCGACACAGAAGACCGGTGATTTCTGCATTTTCAACTGAGGTACTGGGGTCATCTCACTAGGGAGTGCCGGACAATCGGTGCTGGTCAGCTGCTGCAGCCCGACCAGCGAGAGCTGAAGCAGGGCAAGGCATCGCCTCACCTGGGAAGCGCAAGGGGGAAGGGAATCTCTTTTCCTAGCCAGGGGAACTGAGACACACAACACCTGGAAAATCGGGTAACTCCCACCCCAATACTGCGCTTTAAGCAAACGGGCACATCAGGAGAATATATCCCACAGCCTGGCCGGGAGGGTCCCACGCCCACGGAGCCTCCCTCATTGCTAACACAGCAGTCTGCGATCTAACCGCAAGGCAGCAGTGAGGCTGGGGGAGGGGAGCCTGCCATTGCTGAGGCTTAAGTAGGTAAACAAAGCCGCTGGGAAGCTCGAACTGGGTGGAGCTCACAGCAGCTCAAGGAAACCTGCCTGTCTCTGTAGACTCCACCTCTGGGAACCGGGCACAGCTAAAAAAAAAACAACAAAAAGGCAGCAGAACCTCTGCAGACGCAAACGACTCTGTCTGACAGCTTTGAAGAGAGCAGTGGATCTCCCAACATGGAGGTTGAGATCTGAGAATGGACAGACTGCCTGCTCAAGTGGGTCACTGACCCCTGAGTAGCCTAACTGGGAGACATCCCCCACTAGGGGCAGTCTGACACCCCACACCTCACAGGGTGGAGTACACCCCTGAGAGGAAGCTTCCAAAGTAAGAATCAGACAGGTACACTCGCTGTTCAGCAATATTCTATCTTCTGCAACCTCTGCTGCTGATACCCAGGCAAACAGGGTCTGGAGTGGACCTCAAGCAATCTCCAACAGACCTACAGCTGAGGGTCCTGACTGTCAGAAGGAAAACTATCAAACAGGAAGGACACCTATACCAAAACCCCATCACTACGTCACCATCATCAAAGACCAGAGACAGATAAAACCACAAAGATGGGGAAAAAGCAGGGCAGAAAAGCTGGAAATTCAAAAAATAAGAGCGCATCTCCCTCTGCAAAGGAGCGCAGCCCATTGCCAGCAACAGGTCAAAGCTGGTCAGAGAATGACTTTAACGAGATGAGAGAAGAAGGCTTCAGTCCGTTAAACTTCTCTGAGCTAAAGGAGGAATTACGTACCCAGTGCAAAGAAACTAAAAATCTTGAAAAAAGAGTGGAAGAATTGACAGCTAGACTAATTAACGCAGAGAAGGTCATAAACGAAATGACAGAAATGAAAACCACGACACGAGAAATACGTGACAAATGCACAAGCTTCAGTAACTGACTCAATTGACTGAAAGAAAGAGTATCAGTGATTGAGGATCAAATGAATGAAATGAAGTGAGAAGAGAAACCAAAAGAAAAAAGAAGAAAAAGAAATGAACAAAGCCTGCAAGAAGGATGGGATTATGTAAAAAGACCAAATCTACGTCTGATTGGGGTGCCTGAAAGTGAGGGGGAAAATGGAACCAAGTTGGAAAACACTCTTCAGGATATCATCCAGGAGAACTTCCCCAACCTAGTAGGGCAGGCCAACATTCAAACTCAGGAAATACAGAGAACACCACAAAGATATTCCTCCAGAAGAGCAACTCCAAGACACATAATTGCCAGATTCACCAAAGTTGAAATGAAGGAAAAAATCTTAAGGGCAGCCAGAGAGAAAGGTCGGGTTACCCACAAAGGGAAGCCCATCAGACTAACAGCAGATCTCTCGGCAGAAACTCTACAAGCCAGAAGAGAGTGGGGGCCAATATTCAATGTTATTAAAGAAAAGAATTTTAAACCCAGAATTTCATATCCAGCCAAACTAAGTTTAAGCAGTGAAGGAGAAATAAAATCCTTTACAGATAAGCAAATGCTTAGAGATTTTGTCACCACCAGGCCTGCCTTACAAGAGACCCTGAAGGAAGCCCTAAACATGGAAAGGAACAACCGGTACCAGCCATTGCAAAAACATGCCAAAATGTAAAGACCATCGAGGCTAGGAAGAAACTGCATCAACTAACGAGCAAAATAACCAGTTAATATCATAATGGCAGGATCAAGTTCACACATAACAATATTAACCTTAGATGTAAATGGACTAAATGCTCCAATTAAAAGACACAGACTGTCAAACTGGATAAAGAGTCAAGACCCATCAGTCTGCTGTATTCAGGAGACCAATCTCACATGCAGAGACATACATAGGCTCAAAATAAAGGGATGGAGGAAGATCTACCAAGCAAATGGAGAACAAAAAAAAGCAGGGGATGCAATCCTAGTCTCTGATAAAACAGACTTTAAACCGTCAAAGATCAAAAGAGACAAAGAAGGCCATTACATAATGGTAAAGGGATCGATTCAACAGGAAGAGCTAACTCTCCTAAATATATATGCACCCAATACAGGAGCACCCAGATTCATAAAGCAAGTCCTTAGAGACTTACAAAGAGACTTAGACTCCCATACAATAATAATGGGAGACTTCAACACTCCACTGTCAACATTAGACAGATCAACGAGACAGAAAGTTAACAAGGATATCCAGGAATTGAACTCATCTCTGCACCAAGCGGACCTAATAGACATCTATAGAACTCTCCACCCCAAATCAACAGAATATACATTCTTCTCAGCACCACATCGCACTTATTCCAAAATTGACCACATAATTGGAAGTAAAGCACTCCTCAGCAAATGTACAAGAACAGAAATTATAACAAACTGTCTCTCAGACCATAGTGCAATCAAACTAGAACTCAGGACTAAGAAACTCAATCAAAACCGCTGAACTACATGGAAACTGAACAACCTGCTCCTGAATGACTACTGGGTACATAACGAAATGAAGGCAGAAATAAAGATGTTCTTTGAAACCAATGAGAACAAAGATACAACATACCAGAATCTCTGGGACACATTTAAAGCAGTATGTAGAGGGAAATTTATAGCACTAAATGCCCACAAGAGAAAGCAGGAAAGATCTAAAATGGACACTCTAACATCACAATTAAAAGAACTAGAGAGGCAAGAGCAAACACATTCAAAAGCTAGCAGAAGGCAAGAAATAACTAAGATCAGAGCAGAACTGAAGGAGATAGAGACACAAAAAACCCTCCAAAAAATCAATGAATCCAGGAGTTGGTTTTTTGGAAAGATCAACAAAATGGACAGACCGCTAGCAAGACTAATAAAGAAAAAAAGAGAGAGGAATCAAATAGACGCAATAAAAAATGATAAAGGGGATATCACCACCGACCCCACAGAAATACAAACTACCATCAGAGAATACTATAAACACCTTTACGCAAATCAACTAGAAAATCTAGAAGAAATGGATAATTTCCTGGACACTTACACTCTCCCAAGACTAAACCAGGAAGAAGTGGAATCCCTGAATAGACCAATAGCAGGCTATGAAATTGAGGCAACAATTAATAGCCTACCCACCAAAAAAAGTCCAGGACCAGATGGATTCACAGCTGAATTCTACCAGAGGTACAAGGAGGAGCTGGTACCATTCCTTCTGAAACTATTCCAATCAATAGAAAAAGAGGGAATCCTCCCTAACTCATTTTATGAGGCCAACATCATCCTGATACCAAAGCCTGGCAGAGACACAACAAAAAAAGAGAATTTTAGACCAATATCCCTGATGAACATCGATGCAAAAATCCTCAATAAAATACTGGCAAACCAGATTCAGCAGCACATCAAAAAGCTTATCCACCATGATCAAGTGGGCTTCATCCCTGGGATGCAAGGCTGGTTCAACATTCGCAAATCAATAAACGTAATCCAGCATATAAACAGAACCAAAGACAAGAACCACATGATTATCTCAATAGATGCAGAAAAGGCTTTTGTCAAAATTCAACAGCCCTTCATGCTAAAAACGCTCAATAAATTCGGTATTGATGGAATGTACCTCAAAATAATAAGAGCTATTTATGACAAACCCACAGCTAATATCATACTGAATGGGCAAAAACTGGAAAAATTCCCTTTGAAAACTGGCACAAGACAGGGATGCCCTCTCTCACCACTCCTATTCAACATAGTGTTGGAAGTTCTGGCTAGGGCAATCAGGCAAGAGAAAGAAATCAAGGGTATTCAGTGCAGAAAAGAAGAAGTCAAACTATCCCTGTTTGCAGATGACATGATTGTATATTTAGAAAACCCCATTGTCTCAGCCCAAAATCTCCTTAAGCTGATAAGCAACTTCAGCAAAGTCTCAGGATACACAATTAATGTGCAAAAATCACAAGCATTCTTATACACCAGTAACAGACAAACAGAGAGCCAAATCATGAATGAACTTCCATTCACAATTGCTTCAAAGAGAATAAAATACCTAGGAATCCAACTTACAAGGGATGTAAAGGACCTCTTCAAGGAGAACTACAAACCACTGCTCAGTGAAATCAAAGAGGACACAAACAAATGGAAGAACATACCATGCTCATGGATGGGAAGAATCAATATCGTGAAAATGGCCATACTCCCCAAGGTTATTTATAGATTCAATGCCATCCCCATCAAGCTACCAATGAGTTTCTTCACAGAATTGGAAAAAACGGCTTTAAAGTTCATATGGAACCAAAAAAGAGCCCGCATTGCCAAGACAATCCTAAGTCAAAAGGACAAAGCTGGAGGCATCACGCTACCTGACTTCAAACTATACTACAAGGCTACAGTAACCAAAACAGCATGGTACTGGTACCAAAACAGAGATATAGACCAATGGAACAGAACAGAGTCCTCAGAAATAACACCACACATCTACAGCCATCTGATCTTTGACAAACCTGAGAGAAACAAGAAATGGGGAAAGGATTCCCTATTTAATAAATGGTGCTGGGAAAATTGGCTAGCCATATGTAGAAAGCTGAAACTGGATCCTTTCCTTACTCCTTACACGAAGATTAATTCAAGATGGATTAGAGACTTAAATTTTAGACCTAATACCATAAAAACCCTAGAAGAAAATCTAGGTAGTACTATTCAGGACATAGGCATGGGCAAGGACTTCATGTCTAAAACACCAAAAGCAACGGCAGCAAAAGCCAAAATTGACAAATGGGATCTCATTAAACTAAAGAGCTTCTGCACAGCAAAAGAAACTACCATCAGAGTGAACAGGCAACCTACAGAATGGGAGAAAATTTTTGCAATCTACTCATCTGACAAAGGGCTAATATCCAGAATCTACAAAGAACTCAAACAAATATACAAGAAAAAAACAACCCCATCAAAAAGTGGGCAAAGGATATGAACAGACATTTCTCAAAAGAAGACATTCATACAGCCAACAGACACATGAAAAAATGCTCATCATCACTCGCCATCAGAGAAATGCAAATCAAAACCACAATGAGATACCATCTCACACCAGTTAGAATGGCAATCATTAAAAAGTCAGGAAACAACAGGTGCTGGAGAGGATGTGGAGAAATAGGAACACTTTTACACTGTTGGTGGGATTGTAAACTAGTTCAACCATTATGGAAAACAGTATGGCAATTCCTCAAGGATCTAGAACTAGTTGTACCATATGACCCAGCCATCCCACTACTGGGTATATACCCAAAGGATTATAAATTATTCTACTACAAAGACACATGCACACGTATGTTTATTGCGGCACTATTCACAATAGCAAAGACTTGGAATCAACCCAAATGTCCATCAATGACAGACTGGATTAAGAAAATGTGGCACATATACACTATGGAATACTATGCAGCCATAAAAAAGGATGAGTTTGCGTCCTTTGTAGGGACATGGATGCAGCTGGAAACCATCATTCTTAGCAAACTATCACAAGAACAGAAAACCAAACACCGCATGTTCTCACTCATAGGTGGGAACTGAACAATGAGATCACTTGGACTCGGGAAGGGGAACATCACACACTGGGGCCTATCATGGGGAGGGGGGAGGGGGGAGGGATTGCATTGGGAGTTATACATGATATAAATGATGAATTGATGGGTGCTGACGAGTCGATGGGTGCAGCACACCAACATGGCACAAGTATTCATATGTAACGAACCTGCACATTATGCACATGTACCCTAGAACTTAAAGTATAATAAAGAAATAAATTAAAAAAATAAATAAAGAAATAAATAAGAAATTGATTCTGCTTTCAAAAAGTTTACAATCTGGAAAAGGAAATAAATGTGGTCGAACTGGTATCATTGCTTAATGTCTGCTTAGCTAAAATTGAGAAGGTGATAGTACTGTCACGTAAATGCAGAGCATGGGGTAGAAAAAAGTAGAAAATTACATGGAATAACTTGTACTCTACATGCTGACTGGAGACAATTTATTTACATATGATAGAATGAAAGTGTATTTAGAAACATTTTAACAAGATTTTAGAGTATCTACCTTCCTATAATTTGTGTATATGTAATATATTTGAAAGGGCAATTAAAAATTACATGCCCTTGCTCCTAATGATTGTATCATATACATACTCATTTTACGAAAAACTTTCATCTCTTTTCTATATAGTATTTTTTTTTTAACTTCTACATAAAACTCTTAAGTACAAAAATGTTATTTCATAAACTATTTTAAGCTCTCTGTTCTTAATGGAACTGTTTTTATATATTTTGGCAATTTGGTAGGCATAAACTCAATTTTGGTAGTAATATAACAAACCATGGGCTGGGTTCTAATAGTGAGAAGGCACTAGGCTTTCATAAAAGGATACTGGTTAATGGTATTTATTTAATTCAAGGGTCCATTCAGTAAACTTGGAAAAGCACTTTTCAAGTTTCACATGAACAGCTAAATTTAGATTTTCAAGCTCTACTGGTATATCAGATGAATTAACAAATGTATAATACACAGTTTTCTTTTTTCCTTTTTTATTGTATAAATTTAAGGTGTACAACATTATGTTTTGATATATACACCCATAGTGAAATGATTACCATAGGTAAGCAATTTAACATATCTATCATCTCACATAGTATTCTTTTAAAAACAGAACCTTTACTTCAAAACATTTAATACATTAATGTCAATTAAATGTTTTGAAGTAAAGGTTCTGTTTTTAGAAGGATACTATATGAGATGGATATAAACAACAGATGAGACCAAAAAAAGGACATGATTCTTGTCTTTAAAATATTTAATGAAAAATCTATGCATGAAAAGTAATGATAGATGACAAAGTAGAATCATTTCTCTATAGATGCTTATTTTTAGATAACTAATAAGTCTAATCCAGAATCATTTATTTTAATTAGAGTTTAACAAATATTCTCAAATGAATATGTTCATGCTTGCTTCACAGCTTCCTCGCTTTTATCATAATAGATATGTCATTCACACTGCATTTCAGATCAAATTTTATATGACTTCAATATATATATTATAGAATTAACAAATATTGAAATACTATTGCTTGAAGACTTTTTTTTAAATAACTGGGGCTTTATAGAGGAAAATTAATTTTCAGAGAAGACCTACTGTATCTGGACTTGGCAAACAAAAAGTGCTTAGACATTTGCAGAAGTAACTGTGAAGATCAATGAGTACATTATCAAATTGTCTAAGAATTGATGTAAAATTCAAATATTCCACCCTGTCCCAATGGCATGAGTTTCAAAAGATACAAACATAAATATGTCTAAGTTAAAATAAACACTGGGTCAATAAATCTCAAATTTATAAAGTACACTCAAAGCTTTGAACTGTACAGCCTCAAGTGATACATTAGCAGTACAGACATACATTAAAGCACTTAGCATGAAAATTGTCCACTGTAAAATGGGGCAGAAACACATTAAATATTCTTATCAATCTCAAGCCCAAAAGGATTACAATTTAGAACATATGCAGTTCAGTTATTCAAAATGGACTCAATAGCTTCTCCAAACATTTCCTATTTGGGGATTTTTTTCCTCTCCACTTTTGAATCTGCTGAACAGGGAGAACAGAAAGAAAATCTTTCAATAATTTATTTTTGTTTATTTGTCTGAAATAGCAAATCATGAAACACTCACTGAACATAATTAGCTCCTCTGCACTGTGATTCCAAATCTCTTTGGATGCTGGGCCAGCTGACCAGATGGTGTGCTGTAACATAATGCCTTTGAAACAGAGGCTTGAGTTCAGGTCCACAGGCCACAGGACAACAGAGGCAGATTGCACCCTGGAAGTGATATATTCAACTCTGAAGGCCTGGGGCTGGCAAGTGCTACTTTGCTCTTTGCCAAAAGGCAAACCAAATGCCATCTTCCTCAAGCCTCAGGCGCTATTGTTGTATGTGGCTGCTTATTGTGTTTTTAACCTTTTGGGGACGCAGAAGGAGGGGACATTGTGAGAGGTCAGGAAGACAAAATAGGTAAAGAAGAAGGGAAAGTTAATCAGTTTCCAAAATACCTATTACCTGCTGTGCTGAGAAAGGATATGATGGCATTTGCAAAAGGATAGGCTGTTCCCCTAAATTATCTTTTATACAAAGGAATTTTCTTAGGAATCTGTTTTTTGTTCTTAATTAATAAGACTGATTGGTTAGCAATCTGCCTTATGACTAAACCTGACAGAGCTTAATCGAAGAGAAGCTTAATTGCAGGAAAGCAATGGAAGAAATTCATTAGAGAAGTCTTGAAATCTGAAAATTATGGGCAAAGCAGGCTACCCGAATGGAAATTGGGCAATTTAAGATGTCTTAATTAGATTTAAAACCAGAGTCTAGAAAAACTAAATTAGCTATAACGAATCAGATAAAAAAAAAACTGAGATAAAATGCACGGTTATTATTGGATTACTCAAGATAGTCTGTATAGCTTTGTGCTGGTAATTCTAAAACTCAATCTTTATGAGGAGTAACAACAACAACAAAAAAGACAAAGAAGACAGTGAACATGAACTTTTAATGGTATTGAATTTATTGAAAGCCTTATAGTAAATGTTTAAGAAGATGCTTTAATAACTGCCCAATGCCAATTATCTTGAAGAAATAAATAAAAATGATACACAAATAGAAGCTTAATTTCAACTTTGTTGGCAAAAAAAGATGAAGAAACAAACTAAATACTCCAATTTATTACTTATTTGAGATTTAGACATTTGAATAAAACTATTGTGGTTTGATGGTGATGATATGATAGTATGGGTATGGAGGGGGCTAGTCAGTCAACAAAGTAGTATATTTACTAGATAAACATGGAGCATTGGAGTTAAAAATAAAGGAAGTAGACAGGAAGAGAAAAATATCCAAAGGTATTTGGATAAAGTTGTCACTCATTCAGTTATATTATTGGGTAAATATTTCTCAGACACCATGCTGAAGATTCATCTTAGAACAAAATATACAAGGTCGCTGCTATAATGGAGAATAAAACTCAGTGAACAGGATGGACATTAAACAGAGATAACATAAATGTAAATTACACATTGTAATAAACACCACAAAAATATAAAGCCATCAATGTGACATGATAGCAGGAAAATGTGATGTGGGTAAGGGCCTTCCTGAGGAAGTCATACCCAAGCTGAGACCTGAAGGCTGAGGAAGGAACTTCCCTTGGCTAACCAGTGCCAAGGGAAGATTATTCTGGACTAAGGAAGTGGTCCATGTGTCGGGATGGGAGGCAGAGAGGTTGGCCAGGGTGGCTAAGGCAGGGTACATGAGTGAAAGGGCAGGAGAGATGCCTGGGATAGGAGGAAGAGGCTGGGTCCTGCAGACTGTTAAAGACTGGGTTTCGTGCTAAGACTTAGGATCGAAGTGAAGTCTGGAGCCTTTGGATGGATTTGAGCAGAAGAGTGACATGACAGGATTTGCATTTTTAAAAGATCACTGTCATTGCTGAGCCAACAGTGCTGTAAAAGAGAAGCCTCTGGATTCCCAGTGTGCTCTGGTTAGTTATTCATTGGAGAAACATTTTTCAACATCTATTGTTTGCCAGTTCCACTGAGGAGGAGAGAAATGCAAAGATCAATAAAGCTCAGAGTTTTCTTTCAAGAAATGTAACAAATTATTAAATAAATATGGTTTATCACAGGTAAATGTGTATTTAGAGGCATGTACAAAATGCTAAGTGAGACTAGCAGAAAACTTCATAAAAGAGATAAACGTTGAACTAGATCTAGTAAGGACATAAGAGAGAAAATGTTTCAGATAGCAACAATCGCAAATTAATGGAGTCATAAAAGAGTTCAGTATGAAATGGAAACCAAAAATAGTTCAGCAGTTTTGCACCCAGAAAAAAAGGACACAGAGAAGGGTAAGCTTGTGACAAATGGATGGGGGTATTTTATATGCTAAGGTATTTGCCCTTCATTCTATGGTTATTCAATAGGGGAGCTTTCAGATGTATTCAAGCCAGATGACGTTGTAGTTGAGAAAGATAAATCTAGTCCTATGCAGAAGACAGAGTGGGAGATAAAGCACTTAGTGGCAGGGAAGACAGTTAAGAAACTACTATAGCAGTCCAGAAGGAGACACGGTAAAGCTACAACCTAAAACAGAGTATGGAAATGGCAAGGATGGACAGTTTCTCTCCCAACTCCACATTTCCATCTCTGCTTCTCCCACAACTACCTATGGCCAGGAAATTTACTGGTCACAGGGTTCCATTACATGTACACCAAGAACAAGGTAAAAGTCTGTGGAGTCAAAGTGCAATGAAGAGGATTGAAGGGACACCCCTAGGCACAAAGTTTCCTACTTCTTCATTTTATCTAGGAAATTGGATGGCTCTTTTATTTCCAAACTCTCAGCAGCTGGGAACGATTTAAAAAGTAGCATGTGTCATAACTCCAATATTTCAACCTAAAATCCAAAAAAGCAGCTCTTCCTTGCAAGAACATGCTCAGAGCTTTCCCTCTCACCTTTCCTTTCCCCTTTCCCCTTCATTCACTGTGTTCCGTATTTATGTGTATACCTGTCTCCCTCAGCATCTAGTACAGTGCTTAGCAGACAGTGCACGCTGAATTAACATTAGGTTAACGTTTATTTATAAAGACAGTAATTGATGAATGAAAATATATGTTAATTTATTTTTGTTCCTGTCTGAGAGAGCTTTTGAAAAGTATCAGCTCCATTCTCCACATCCCAGATTCTGACAAAGGGAGCAGGATAGAGCCTGCTCATCTGTATTTTTAAAAAGCTCCCAGCTGAGTCGTCTCTGCAGCCAGATTAAGAACTCCTGCTCTATAATCTCCTGACTGTTAATGACTTAAGGGCCTGGGATAAAATAAACTTTTATTTTTATCAAATTTTTGTATTTTTATCAGCTATATTTACACTAGTTTCTCTCTGGGCATTCATCCATACCACTTTACTAAACTTATTTCCAACTGATTTTTCTCAGTAGATCATATGTACTCTTTAATTTTCCTTGAGTTCTTTGCAGTGCTTGATCAGACTGTCTAACACTTCATCACAAACTGTCTTCTCCCTTAACTTCATGATTCCACATTGCTATGGTCTAAGTGTTTGTGTTCCCCCAAAATTAAATATGATGAAGCTTAAGCACCAATATGATTATATCAGGAGATGAGGTATTTAGGAGGTAATTAGGTCATGAGAGTGGAGACCTCATGAATGAGACTAGTGCCCTTATAAAAGAGGTGCCAGAGAGAATTTCCTTGCCCTTTCCCCGCCATGTGAGGACAGAGAAAAGGTGCCAACTATAAATCAGGAAACAGGCCCTCAGCAGACACTGAATCGGCCAGCACACTAATCTTGTACTTCCCAGCCTGCAGAACTGTGGAGAAATAAGTTTCTGTTGATTCTAAGTTTCCTAGTTTATGGTATTTTGTTATAGCAGCCCAAAGGAACTGAGACACACATTGCTCTGGGTAAGCCCTTTTCTAATTATCATCACAATCAGGTGAGTTGTTATCACAGCTTCAGCTGTTAATAATCTAGTAGTAATGTTAGAAAATATACAGTCTTTCATTCTGATCATTTAACCCACAAGAAAACGGAGAACCTGAACAGCGAAGTGCCTTGGCCAAGGTAACATGGGTGGTTACTTCCAAGAACACCAAGTTTCTTTAGCTAAGGTCAGGATCCTGCCTATCTTGCTTCACAGCCTCTCTCAAACCCTGATTTCTTTTTTTCTTTTCTTTTTTTTTTTTTAAGACAGAGTCTCGCTTCGTTGCCCAGGCTGGAGTGCAGTGATGGAATCTTGGCTCACTGCAAACTCCGCCTCCTGGGTTCAAGCAATTCTCCTGTCTTAGCCCCCCGAGTAGCTGGGACTACTGGCGCCTGCCACTACACCTGGCTAATTTTTGTATTTTTAGTACAGATGGGGTTTTACCTTGTTGTTCAGGCTGGTCTCGAACTCCTGACCTCAGATGATCCACCTGCCTCAGCCTTCCAAAGTGCTGATATTATAGGTGCAAGTCACTGCACGTAACTCAAACCCTGATCTCTAATTCAACCTTGAATGCTTCCAACTGGTCATGGGAAAATTTTACCTGGATTTCCTTTTTTCACTTGAAAATAAATAAGGACATAGACATTCTTAATATATTAGCTGTTATTCAAATCCCTATGTTTAGCATTACTCCATTTCTGTCATTGACTCAACTTCCTCAATTACCATCTTAAATACACAAATCTAATTAAAAACCTTCTGTCACCAAGCCCTGTTGATCTTTGACATCTATCTTGTCCTCTATCCTACTATTGCTATTACTGGAGCCAAAGGTCTCCTCAAACTACTGTCTAGAACTAAGGTTTCCTTCAGTGTTTTCCAGATGTCCTTTTTATTCAACCTTTCATCAATATCACAGCTCAAGAACTATTTTGTTATGTCACATTTGCAAATATTACATTTGTCTATCTCTAACAACATGGGCACAAAAAATGTTGTATGTCAAATATTCAAGCAATGTTTGTTAAATTATGCTGATTTAAAAAATCAAGCTAGACATAGTGTAATAAATTAAAGTTACAGGACTGTTTCAATAAGGTTTAGGAGTTCTTAGACCATAATACATTGAAAAGGTTTGTTGAAAAGCTTTTTAAGATGTACAACATGGATAAGGAAAAAAAAGTAGTGTAATACATGGAAAGCACCTGATTTTCTGCTTGTACTTTTGTACTACCATAAAACACGTTTTATCTTAAATACATTTCTTTTAGCCTGATTATAATCGATTTAATACATGCACATTTGAAAAAGTCAGATAAAACAGAAAATATAAAGTGAAAAGTAAAATAGCATTACTTTGTCTAGCTAATTATTGATCCTAACTTGAGCTGTAGGTTCAATGTAATCCCAATCAAAAGCAAGTTGTTTTGTAGATATTAACAAACTGACTCTAAAGTGTATCTGGAGAAGGAAAAAGCCTGGAATAGCCACTCAATACTGAAGGAGAAGAACATCAGAGGACTGACATTAGCTGACTTTAAAGCTACAGTAATCAAAACAGTATGTTATTAGTGAAAGAACAGACAAAGAGATCAACAGAACAAACTAGTGAGCCCAGAAATAGGGCCACACAGATATAGTCAACTGATCTTTGACAAAGAAATGAAGGTAAGTCAATGGAGAAAGGATAGACTTTTCAAAAAATAGTGCTGGAACAACAGGACATCCTCTTGCAAAATAATAATAATAATAATAATAACAATAATAAATCTAGACACATACCTTATGTCCTTTACAAAAATTAACTCAAAATCAATCATAGGTCTAAATGTAAAACACAAAGTTATAAAACCCCTAGATGATAACGTGGAAAAAAATAAATGACCTTGGGTATGGTGATGATCTTTTAGATACAACATCAAAGGTGCAACCCATGAAATAGTTAATTGATAGGCTAGGCTTCATTAAAATTTAAAACTTGTGTTCTGTGAAACAAAATGCCAAGAAAATCAGACAGTAAGCCACGGACTTTGAGAAAGTATTTGTAAAAGAAATGTCTGATAGAGGACTATTATCTAGAATATACAAAGACCAATTAAAACTCAACAATAAGAATATAAATCACCTTTAAGAATGAGCAAAAAGCCTGAACAGACAACTCACCAAAGAAAAAATCAGATGGTAAGCAAGCATATGAAAAGATGTTCAACATAATATAGCATTAGGGAATTTCAAATTAAAACAACGAGATACCACCACACACCTATTAGGAGGGCCAAAATCCGAAATGCTGACAACTCCAAATTCTGATGAGGGTGTGGAGCAACAATAAGTCTCACTGTTTGCTGATGGGAATGTAAAATGATAGTCACTTTAGAAAACAGTGTGGCAGTTTCTTACAAACTAAACATACTCTTAACATAGGATCTAGCAATCATATTTCTTGATATCTACCTAAATAAACTGAAACCTTATGTGCACACAAAAATCTGCACATGAACATTTATAGTAGCTTTATTCATAACTTCCAAAACTTGCAAGCAATCAAGATGTCTTTCAGTAGGTAAATGGGTAAGTAAACTGCGGTATATCCACACAATGGAATATTATTCACTGCTAAAAAGGAACAAAGTATCAAACTTTCAAAAGACATGTAGGAAACTTATATGCAAATTACTAAGTGAAAGAAGCAAATCTGAAGAGACTACATACTATATGATTTCAAATATATGATATTCTGAGGAAGAAAAACAACACCAAAAAAAACCCTATTGTGACAGTAAAAAGATCAGTGGTTGCCAGTAGTTGGGAGGAAAGGATAAAAAGTCAGAACACAGGGGATTTTGAGGGCAGTGAAACTATTCTGTATGATACTACAATGAGGGATATATGTCATATGCATTTGTGAAACCCATAGAATGTACACAACCAAGAATGAACTCTATGTGAACTATGGGCTTTAATAATGACGTGTCAATGTATGCTCATCATTGTAACAAATGCACTATTCTGGTTCAGGATGTAAACAGTGGGAGAAGCTGGGGTATGTGTTTGTGAGGAGAGAGGATATATGAGAACTCTCTGTACTTTCTGCTCGATTTTGCTGTGTGCCTAAAAATGCTCTAAAAAAAAAAAATAGTTTACTAATTGTAAAAAACCTCAGTGTACATATTTATCTGATTTTCTGATAAAGAGTAACTTAAAGAAATGAACAGAAATCATAAAACATAAAATAATCAAGAGATGTGTCTGTAATTTTGAAACAATACACGTCTATGAAATCAAAAGTCATATCACAATATAGGAAAAATATTTGCCCCAAATATCACTCATAATCCCTTAATATTGTATAAATCAATTTGAAACATTTCAATTAAAAAAGACTAAGTTCATGAAAGAAAAATTCACAGACGAAATACACAAATCACTGAGCATACAACAGAATGTTAATTGTCCTTGTAATCAAAGCAAAATGTAAATTAAAATAATGATGTTTATCACTTATCAAATTAATAAAAATTAGAATAAGTGATAGAAGTCAGTGCTAAAAAGGTAAAAGTGAAATAGATGCTCTCTTACATTGCTGTTGGGATTTTGCTGCAGTAAACATTTTCTGGAAAGCAATTTGACAATATGACAATAGCCCTGAAGATGTTCCTACTTTTAACCCACTAATTCCACCTCTAGAAATCTGCTTCATGGTAGTTATCAGAAAGGTAGAAAAGATTCATTTATTAAGATAATTCTCATAGAATTATTTATAAATTTAAAAACTACAAACCAAATTAGATTATGCCATATAAGCAGAAAATAGTTCAGTAACTAAAATAGGTTTCAAATGGTCTTAGAGAATGTTCATAATACAATATTTAGAAAAATATTTTCTTATAAAGAAAAATTCAAGATGCACATAGGGAAAGTATGTAGAAGATAATGAAATTTTAAAATGATATATTTATCTACCTAGAAATTCAAAGAGAATCAATGGGAAAACTACTAAAGTCAGAAAATATAATATATAATCAGAAAATAAATAAGAAAAAGAGATATATATCAGCAACTGGGGTAGGAGACTGGTAGGACTTGTTTTCTGCTATCAAAGCAGGATCTGGTCCATACAAAATAAAGTAAAAAATCTCAGCAGGAACCAGCGATCCCTAGCTGCCTTCATTGCTCACTGGCATAAGACACTCCCACCAATGCCATGACAGTTTAGATGCCATGACAATGACCCAGAAGTTACCACCTTTCTCCATGACAAAGACCTGGAAGTTACTGCCCCTTTCTTCAAAAGTTTGAAATGACCTGCCTCTCAATTTGCATCAACCTGCCCCTTGATTTACATATAATTGAAAGTGGGTTTGCCTATGTAAATGTAAGTTGCCAAGAGCCCATACATTGACTCTGGCAGCACTGCCTATGAGTTAGCCTTGCAATGCAAGGAATGGTATCATTCAATTAAAGACTGCTATCTAACACCACTGACTCACCCTCAAGCCAAGAACCCTCCTGGGCTAAGCCCCAATTTTAGGGCTCACTTGTGCTGTAACATTAATGCTATAACAAATTAGGAAATATGGTAAAAAATCAAACTTCTTAGTAAATAATAAAAATAAAAAGACACTCAAAAGTTAGGAACTATAAAGCAAAAGACTGATATATTTTTATGTGTTGTTTGACAGAAGAGATGACAAACAAAAGTAATATAAAAAATTAAAACTGGAACATATATTTATAAATGTAGACAGACTTGCTATTCATAATCTAGATCGCAAGTTAGAATATCAATAAGAAAAACAAAATATGCCTCAATTAAAAAGCCAACAAGGACATGAAAAAACAATTTGCTAAAGAAAAAAAAAATTAATAACCATGTAAAAATTTGTTCAGCATGATAAAAAAACTCAAAGAAACAAACTAGGAAAACAAAAGACTTATGTTGATTAGATTGGCAGTAATTAGGACATTGATTAAATCTAATGTACGAGGTTAAATTCTTTCTGATCACTTGCAGGAGTATAAATGTATATAAATTTTATGGAGGACAATTAGTAATATTTGTTAATGGACAAAATTTTAAATGTATATATTCAAAAATTCTGAGACTTCAATTCTCAAACTTAGTGGTGTAAGTTCACAGGTACACAAAGATTTATATAAATAGGTCATCTTTACACAACAACTCAGGATATACAAACACACTAGACACCTCTTGTAAGCCAATTCGTATTTACTAAGTCTAATGTAGAAGTTGTACCATTCAAGCAGGTGCATGATGCACAGAGGAATTAATTCCCCATAAGCAAACTTTGGCCAATGGGAGACAGGAGATAGCAGATAAATTACTCTCCCTTCCTTCCTTGTCCTGAAACATTGTTTATGTTGTCTTTGAGGATATAATTCTGAAAGACTGAGCAATCTATCATGCTTGACACTGAGCAGCTCAGTAAATCATTCTCATTTTTGCTTTTCTGCCATCCTTACCTTATTTTCCTTTTCCTAAATGTGAAGCCACTTTCCTAAAGGAGAAAGGAAATAAGGCAAGAATGCCACTTACCCTCTAGGATTGAACTAACTCATAAAATTATGACATGAAAGTCTTTACCTTACACATTGTTATCTGAAAAATTCTAAGCTAAAAGCAATGCAGAAATTCTAAATGTCCATCAATAGGACATTTCTGTCCTTCTGCATCAGCAGAAATTAAAAATAAGATACATTTATTTGTATTGATATATGTGGCAGATTGAATTTTCTAACAGTGGTCTAGCAATATTTCTGGTTTCACATTTTATTCCAGAGTCATTCTATTTCTCTTCTAAGAGCTGGAGTCTACATCCCTACCCTTGAACATGGGCAGGCCTTTGTGAGTGATCAGCTAATGAAATCCAGCAAAATCGACACTGCATGACTGCTGAGGCTGTAATATAAAAGGTGATACAGCTTCCACTTTGCTCTGACTCTTTCACAAAAGACTTGCCTTTGGAATACAGCCACCATTTGTTGAGGAAACTATTGTATCAGAAACTGTGAAGGGTCTGAGATTTTATCTTTCTTCCAAGTGAACAATTAGACTGCCACAGGATGGATGGATGGATGGGAGGATGGATGGATGGATGGATGGATGGGTGGGTGGGTGGGTGGATGGATGTATGGATAGATGTATACACATATATAGCCATATACATCCATATTAATATGAATATTGCTTGATACACATACAAACACACACACACATACATACACACAGGAAACATGAGGCCTCTGAGTCACAGATAAATACAGTTTATTACTCACAGCAAGAACAACAACATCTTGCATGAGTTTTCTAAGCCCAAGTCCTTGCAGGGCAACATGATGATGAGATGGTACCTGCACATGCAATGGGGTGCATTATAAAACAGAAATCCCCAAATTAGAAAATCTTTGATCTTCTATGGGTTGTTGATCATGTGCCAGTCCTCCCTTCAGGAGAAAGAGAAACATTATCCTCATTCTGGAATGCAAGCAAATCTGGGGAAGAGGACAGGTTTTTATCTTTACTACCCTGGACTGTCTCCAGGAAGGGAGATGTCTCTAAGCTTTACTATCCTGGAATGTCTCCTTATAAAAACGTTCTTGTAAATGCCTTTGTTCAGAGGGTCTGGATCATGTAGAACCATGAAATATTCATGGAGAATTGTCTTCCAATAGAAACCCCGGCCACATAGAGAGCCCAAGTGGAGGCATTCCAATTGATCGGCTAAGCTAAGGTCTAAGCCCACAGCCAGCATCATTTGTCAGATACATGAGTGAAGAGGTCTTTTCATGGTTCCAGCTCCCAGACTTTGAACCATCCCAGATGATACAAAAGTGGAGCAGAGTTGCTCTGTCCCTGATGATCCCTGTCAAAGACTGAAGATACTGCTGTTTTAAACAACTACATCTTGAGTTGGTTATGCAGCAAGAGATTACTAGAACAACATGTGAACATGTCCATAATAAATTACATAAGCAGTTCCTGAACAAAATGTATAACTTGATTACATTTACAGATATATATATATATATATACACACACACACATAAACACACATGCGCGCGCACACACGCATACATGCACACACACACACACACACACATTTATACAGGCATAGAAATAAGACAAACACAAACTTACACAAACACACAAAAAATCATGATGTTAGGTCAAAATGGTTTGTTCTGGTGGGACTTGAAATTTGTACTTTATACATATATGTATTGGTATTGTTCTGTAAACAAAGACATGTATTAGTTTTATCAGAAAAAAAAACTTAGCTTTTGTAAAATCATGTGTATACACCTTAATCTCTGGATTATGTGTTCATGAGCTTTTACTCTTCCACCAACTGTCTATAGAGAGTAGGCACTGAGTGCATATGTTGTGATGTGAAGTAATCAGGATAGCAATTAAGATAGCAGTGGGAATGGTTCCAGACAGTAGAAACTGGTTTCCTTTAAATAGAAATGTGAGGCCATTTTTCTATAGTGTTAGTTACCTTGTGAGATGATAGAACTTTTAGATATCTTTTAAAGAAAAAAGTATTTTCCTATACATGAAGACAGATAATGCTTCTTCTATTATTATTTTGAAACTTGATATTGACTATAATTCTATTTTTCTCTCTAGAAGCATTTGCTGAAAACAGATTTAAGAAAATTCTGAAAACGCATGATTTTGAATTACAATTGTTAAAGACAAATGGTAAACATAATTTTTATGTAGCTTTCTTCATGAAATCAATCAAAGAGATTTTCAAGGCAAAACAGTCAATAATAACTAGTCACGTAGGTATCTGGAAAACCTATAGTTCATTGGACTATGTACTTTAATATGTGATAGCCAAAGAAATGATAGTTTCCATAGTACATGATAAACACACAATCTATGAAATGTAACACATTATAAATACTGTTCTCAATTTACAAAGAATCATTTTTCTGTTTAAAGTATGGACTAAGAATATAATTAAATCAAAATGAAAACAAAAGCACGTATGTCTTACAATCACCAATAAATAGTCCCAGATTCTTGAAACTAATTAGTATTAATTAGGTAGGTACATATATATTTTAAATATAGGCATTCTAATATTCTACATGTATATAATACTACCATAAATTTTAGAAAGAAATAACACTGCCTACTTTTCCACTTAACATATTTGTATTTTCCATTTAAATTTTTTGGACTATTGTTTTATATATCAGTGGAAAACTTACATAAAGAATATGTTTAAATATTACATCCACTATGCCTTAATCCCTCTGAAATGAATCCTATGGAATAGTAACACTGAACAGACACTGAATCATTTTGGAAAATCCACAGGAGAAAATATGTATTCTTCTTTTATTAATATAAAATTCTGGCCTTTTAAAGTGTTCCACATTAAGTAAGTTTCACTCTGTCAAAAAAACAAAACAGTGCTTTTGCTCTTCCATCGTAATAATAATGCAGCTTGGAACATGCACTTAAAACATGACTGAATAACTCCATATTGACCTCAAATCCCATGAAAATAGTCAATCTAGCCAGATGAGATAACATTAACAGATAATTGATATGTGAGCGCACTAATATTCCAAGATTAATAACACTTGAAACATATGTAACTAATGTACTCTGAAAATAAATACATACAAAGAGGTTTTCATTCAATAATCAGACCTCAAATCAGACATCACCATCTTGAAATAAAATAGTTTGCTTGAGTTTCTAATAACTGCTTGTGTACTCATCTCCGCCTCATACTAGACTATAATATTCTGGAATTCAGTGACTGTCCACATGCAGCCTTACAGGCCTAGTGCCTAGACTATATCTAATATACAGCAAGTATAAAATAAATATTTGCTGTTGAATAAGAGAAAAGAAAATGAGGTTTCTAGAACTGTCTTTCCTTCTAGATGTGTATTCCAAAACCCATGTTAACAATTAACTCATGAAAGGTCAGTTATACTACACATTTTTAAGGCCAGTTCTATCACAATTTAAGACAACACACCAACATAACAGTCCAAAACTGATCAGTCAATTTAAAAATATGCATTAAAAAGATAGACCTAGGGCTGTGAAGAATCAATGAAAACAAAATATACGGGGAAAAATTTATCTTAAATGATTGCTAAGCTTTCTGACCAAGAAGAAACTGCTGCTAATAGAAAAAAACAATGAATGGATAATCAAAGTTATACAACCTAAAGTCCTACATGTTAGACACTTCTATCTTTTCTGTATGACTAAAATGTTCAGGATAAAGAGATCTAATGCCTATGGGGTGATATTACAGTGTCGTCTAATATGTAAGCAGTTCTATACTGGAAATGTGTGCATTTTGGCTCCACTTGTACCACTGACAATTGTTTGGCCCTGGAGAAGTCATCTCACTTCTCAGGACTTCATTTCACAATGCTGACATGCAGGATGTATTCAACGATCTTTCAAATTTCTCTGATTCTAAGCTAGAAACCATTCTGGGCAGAAGCACACCCAACAAAGAAAGAGAGCTAATTCCTCACTATCCTAGCAGAGAATGTTTAATATCCCTTATACCCTTAGCCATCTGTCAGTTTATTAAATGCGATGATATTTATATTTTCCAAATCCAAATTTGTCCCTTCTCTTTCTTTTAAAACTCTGCCAAAATTCACCTTCTTCAAGATTCCTTGCCAAACATATCTCACCTTTATTTGATCACTATAATCAGTCCCACAATACTTCAATTAGATATGCCACTCCTTAAACTTAGACAAGTACTTGTCAATCTATATCTTAATTTATATATGGACACCTAGCTGGCTAAATCTCCTTACAAATTATACTTAATATAGGAACACTACTAATCAATCTACTCAGTGCTTAAAAAATAATGTGATAGACCCAACGATAGAAAACTGTATGCTAACAGTAAAACAAGTTTAACTAAAAGTTTTGAAAATATGGAAATCCTCAATTTGCTTTTTTTCACATACTTCTTATAATGTTTGAACTGTTCATCTACTACAGCAATCATTCTTTTGACTAAATGCACTTTCTTCCAAAACCACCAAATTTACAAAACTTCCAGTAAAAAACAGTAAGAATTATATCAAAATTACTAAAGTAAATAAATCCTCAGCTAAAGGCATATATGGATTACCAACGCTTGTAAATGTACTTAGTTAAGGGCAGAATAATGCCACTGCCAAGATAAGTAGGAAAGCAACGTTAATTTCTAGACGGTAAACCAATCTCCTCGAACATGCTACCTAGAAATTAAGGCAAGACAAAAGCAGCCTTCCATATCCTGGTGATGTATAATGGAAGTGACATTATTTTATGACACAAATTCATGAAAAAGGAAAATCAGGCTGTTTTCTTATAAAAGATCAAAATTTATATAAGCATCTGGAGCAGCTAGCAAGATCTGACATGCTCAAATCAATATGGCACGTAAGGGAAATAGATTTGGAAAAGGGAGAATATCCATTTTATCTTTTTGTTACAAAACCAATAGTTATATTTAATGAACATTTACATCAAGATATGCTTTGAAGTGTTACCAATTAACCAACAGAGGCTGAAATCAGTGGACTTTAATTAATAAGAAATAACAACTCAGTAGTTCAGGCTTCCTAAATGCTGATGAGATGGCTTGGTGTTTATTAAACAGCAGTGGTCTTAAGAGACAGGGATTCCTGGGAGCCGCCAGCTGTTTGGATGAATGACTCATCATTAACCTTGATGAAACAAAAACCACTGTCTCTGTCAGACATTCTCTGACATTCATCTGATTGATATTAAATAGCACCACATAACAGGTCAATGTGTTCAATTGTCTGGGGAACGTCTAGCAGCTCACTTATCCTGGCAGACATATCTGGAGACCTGCAAAGGGTCATCATTAAGGCTTTTTGGATAGCTATTTGTGTGCCAGAGGTAATACTTTCTCTAAGGATTTTCAAACACAAAACTATGTCTGATTTGTCCTAACTTGATGTTTGAATTCATCAGTAATCCAAGCACTGGAGCAAACTCAAAACTCTTTCTTGGGGACTATCTCCAGCAGGGGAAACCTATGGGGGAGCTGGCCTTTTGTCTAGCCTAGCATACCAGTCTGGCTCTATAATTTGCATACATAGAATAAAAATCCTACCATTTGTGTGATCCTGTATAGTTCTCCCCTAATCAGCATTATAAAATACCTGCCCTGTAGGCTGTCTTCAGATTGTATGTTATTACACTATTCTATCTGATTCCTAAGAAAAATTTGACTAACATGAAAGATATGAAAAAAGAGAGCCCAAGCCACTGATTTTCAAAATGCTACTCAGACTAGTTGCATTAGAATCATATTAGGTACCTGTTAAAAATAGAGATTCTTGGATCTCATCTCAAACTGACTAAATCAGAAATTCCACGAATAGAGCTCAACAATCTGTATTTTTAACAAGAACTTTATTAGTCTTACAAGTACTCAAATATTAGTTTAAGGGACTCAAAATCCAGTCAGTCCTGAGGCATGTGAGGCTCCTCTATGTTTAGGTAGCATTTAGCCTCTGTAGACGTTCACACAGCTTCACTATTTGAAGACTCTGCTTGATTAAGATGTGTTTCAATGTTTAAAGTCCTATTTCATTTTGATAACTATCACAAAACAACTATGTGATTTCTGCTTCTGTTAAAAAATGTTAAAAACACTGCTAGTACACCACTCAGCATTCACTCCATCTCCTTGTAAGAGACGACATACATTCTCTTTTCTGATATAAAAACTCTGTTATTCATAATAACTCCACTTTCTACTAGGCTGCCAGGAAGCTCATAACCAAACTGATAGCCTAACTACAGCAATCACGTGAACTCGTCTCATAGTAAGATATTTGTTTCTGCCCTTCTCTTTGACTTCTTTCTTCCTTTCAATTACATTTGTATTAATCCTTTTTTGTAGGTTAAACAAGAAAACAAACTTTCAAAGTTCTCTTGCAAAGAAGCAGAGTGTGAAAAGAAAATCTCAACTAGTAATTACAGTGGTTTTCTCACTTTTATTCTCTTTGATTTAAAGTCATCATCCATATCCATTTGGGTTTGGGCTTGTTCTATTTTTCCCTCATACACTTGCAGAAATATAGTAGGTCTAGATTAGTAACAAGGTATCCTCTTAATCACTAAAAACTGCAGGGAGATGGTTACTGTTTCCAGACTAAAGCTTTTGGAACACTCTAATTTAATCAGACCCCTCAGACTAGCAGAGGGGGAGGGGGACAGGGAGATTCAAAACTAACCATGTACCAGTTTGAAATCTACAGTCTACTATCAATCTGGACAGATAACTTAGATTTTAGCATTGCAGACTAGAAATATCCAGAACCTATAGCATTAGTTGAAGTAGGTCTGCTGGAAGCCAATATCAGTTTTAAAGAACTTTCAAATCACTTCTTTCTACTTTCTAATCATGTCTTTCTGAAATTATTGGATCAATCATTTTGGTTTGCAGATAACCTCAACAGATAAGCAACTGGTTGACTTCCTTCCTTATTGTTTCTTTTCTTTTTCACTGAAAATGGAGAGTTGGGTTTGTTGTTTTGATTGACACGAAAGGTAGATTCGGAATTCTGTAGGTCCAAGCAAAACTTTTGTGAGAAAAAGTGAGAGTGCTCATCAAAATTCTGAGGATTCCAATGTTTCTGTGAAGCTTTTGACTCAGAGATCTGTATTATTAGATAATTTAGAGCTTTTCAGAAGCATTTTTTTGAGTCTGACTCAAGTCTGACTTGAGTGCTGTCTGATATCTTTGGCCATACTAGAAAACCTAAATGCAAAAACGTTAGGAATTCAGATAAAGACAGTTTTTAGAAAATACTTCAGAGCAAAATTTGAGACTAAAAAGTTCAGTACAAATATTGATTTTTTTTGTTAAATAAAAATCTAGTATGGGCTGGGTGTGATGGCTCACATCTGTAATCCCAGAATTTTGGGAGGCTGAGGCAGGCAGACTGCTTGAGCTCAGGAGTTCGAGACCAGCCTGGGCAACATGGCGAAATCCCATCTCTACAAAAAAATACAAAAATAGCCAGGCGTGGTGGTGTGTACCTGCAGTTGCAGCCACTCAGGAGGCTGAGGTGAGAGGATCACTTGAGTCTGGGTGGCAGAGGTTATAGTGAGCTGAGACTGTGGCAATGGGTGACAGAATGAGACCCTGTTTCGAAACAACAACAACAACAACAACAACAACGTTTAGGAGTAAACTGTCATACAAATAAAAATTTAAAATCTGTGTCTTCTGTCAGGAGTAAAGTGTAATTTTTTTAGTTCTAAACTTAGAATAGGAAAAGTGTTCAAGTTATTACAGACCATCCTTCATAGTCATACTCATAAAAAATCATGAATTATACTTTTAAACTTGATCTCATCTACTCTGGACTTAAACTGATGTTATATTTTTAGCCTAAAACATTAATATGAGGAATTCATGAACAAACCTGCCACATGAGTCATTGTTTAGTTTTGATGTTGTCATAATCAAAGCTTCGCCTCATTCTGAACTGATTAAGTAGAGATCAATATCAATGGTTACATGGTTAGAACAAAGAAATCAACTGTGGGGCAGCATTGTGTTCCATTTTGTGGAACATATAAAGCCAAGAAACTGAATTGGAAAAAAGAGGAAAATACAAGATAATTAAAAATTTAATAAATAGCAAATTTTTCATTTATACTAAGATTTAAAAAATATTTTGGTCATGTGAATATGCTATGACTAGAGTAACACATTTCATAGAAAATATTACCTCCTATTGAGAGGTATTTGTGTGTATAGTACATTCTTAGAGCCCTTAAGATTACTTAAAAGGCATGTCATGTTGATGGTAATACCTTTTATTGGCCAATTGAATGCTGACAGATACAATTACAGAACTTAAGTATATCTTAAATTCTACACTTTCAGGAAGCTGAAGAAAAAAATGTCTTATTCTCTGCAAGCATGTTTGTCCATACTGTATAGTTAGTGCAATAAAGGTATTATCAGAATCTTAGCTTTAAGATTCATATGACTAGATTACTGCTCATCTCATACTCTATACAATTGGAGAACAAGAATGTATACTGCATTGATGCTACAAGTATACTGATAGTTCACTAATTATAGAGCTTAAATTTATAGCTCCCTTTACATCTGTCATCAACAGCTCCCAAATCACAAGGTTTGCAGTTGAATCCACCTACATTTTTTGTGTTAAAGCCACTTCGGAAAAAAGAAAACCTAAGAAAACCTAAACAAAGGTTAACCAAATTTCCTTCGTTTAAAATAAAGTCGGGGCAATCCTTTAAATTTTGAAAGCAAAATAGTCAGAATTAGATGGAACTAGTCATATAATAATGGATAAAAATGTATGTAATGAATCCAACTATTCAAAAACACTAAAGTCATTATTTACTGATTATGAAAAAATTTAAACATTCCTCAAAGGTATTTGTTTTATCTCAAAGCCAAGAGGTAAAAGAATGACTACCACCAGCAGTCTGTGTGTGTGTGTGTGTGTGTGTGTGTGTGAGAGAGAGAGAGAGAGACAGAGTGAGAGAGAGAGATCTACTATAAGACAGAGAGAAGAAAAATAAGCTAAAATCATTTTTGGTAATTTAATTTCCATTAGAAGGAGAAAATGAAATATTTTTCCATTAATATAATGCTTTTAGGTGATTTTGACTAAAGAGGACAAACTTCTTTTTTTGGAGACAGGTCTTGCTCTGTCGGTCAGGCTAGAGTGCAGTGTTGTAATGTTGGTTCACTGCATCCTCAAACTCCCCAGTCTCAGGTAATCCTCCTGAGTAGGAGGGACTACAGGCATGCACAGGCACGCCCAGCTAATATTTATATTTTTTGTAGAGATGCAGTTTCACCATGTTGCCCAGGCTGGTCTCGAACTCCTAGACTCAAGTGATCTGGCCTCAGCCTCCCAAAGTGCTGGGTTTATAGGTGTGAGCCGCCGCATCTGGCCTTTTAAAAATTGTTTTAATCCGGAAAGGTTTAACACACCAAAACTTTGGCAAGCCTTTGGAAAGGGGCCTTACCTCCAAAAGACAGTTCTCTCACTGTAATCACTAAGAATCTGAATTTCCCTTTAACATTGGCAAGCCTTTGGAGAGGTCCTTACCTCCAGAAGACAGTTCTCTCACTGTAATCACTAAGAATCTGAATTTCTATTTTTCTGAAAATACAACTGAAAGGCCCCAAAAGCCTGTTAATGACCATAGGCCAGAAAGAAAAAGAACAGAAATTTTCATTTCTCATGTATCAACTAATTCTGAAAAGTTTAACCAAACTACAAACATATTTCTAATTTTAAAATATTTTAAGGATAATTCAGAAGGTATAAAATTTGTTATTCTCTTTACCAAATATGTGTCTATTATAATATCCAAATGCCTATAGCAGATTCAGAAAATATGGGAAAACATATTAATTCCAATTAACACTATTATATTACAAGTATAAATTATGTCCACTTGACCAGCATGGTTTATTTATAAAATAGATATTTTAAGTGACTAATACGTACAACAGTAATTTGTATATTAGAAGTTTTTGACAGCTCTAGTATACATGTATTTTCTTAAATAGACTGTGTGCATGTATGGATAAACAACACATACTACACTCATATAGAAATACATGTCAATTTTTTATACTTTTATAAAATCCCCCAGTGGGGATCCAGAATGCCTTTAGAGGAGATGTTTAAAGTTGTATTTGTTTATATATTTTTTATTTTATTTTATTTTATTTTATTTTATTTTTTTGAGGCGGAGTCTCGCTCTGTCGCCCGGACTGGAGTGCAGTGGCCGGATCTCAGCTCACTGCAAGCTCCGCCTCCCGGGTTTGCGCCATTCTCCCGCCTCAGCCTCCCGAGTAGCTGGGACTACAATTTTTTATTTTTTTTTAGAAACAGTGTCTCACTCTGTCACTCAGGCTGGAGTGCAGTGGTACAATCATAGCTCACTGCAGCCTCAAACTCCTGGGCTCAAGTCATCCTCCCACATCAGCCTCCAAGTAGTTGGGTCTACAGATAGGTGCTCCCAGGCCTGGCTATTTTTTATTTTTTTAATTTTTTGTAGAGACAGGGTTTCAGTATATTGCACAGGCTGGCCTCAAACTCCTGGCCTCAAGTGATCTTCCTGCCTCAGCCTCCCAAAGTATTAGGATTATAGGTGTGAGCCACTGTGCTGAAAGTAAAATTTAATAAAAAAAAAAAAATTTACTTTAGCATTCTCGAAATAAATAAATCTTCCCCACTATTTCAATGCCTATAAAGACCTCTGAAAAGACCTTCAGGTCTTTTGTGAACCTATTACTTTATTTTAGACTGTCTTTCAAGGACATTTGTACAGTGAACAGCCTTGGAAGACAAAGATATCTTTCTCTAGCACAAAGAGCAAGTTTGCGTATCATCTTAGAAAATAAGGTCTCTCCCTAAAAAGCAGAGAGCTGGCCTACTTACCTCCTTATATAAAAAATTCAGATTCCTGAAGTTCAAGGCCCATCTCCTGTAATGCCTGGCCCTCCAAACACATTGTCCTGTACAAACTGGGGGATCACAGAATGAACACAAATTCTGATACTCTGGCTACTGCTGTTGCTATGAGTAATAAACTGACCTTTTCCTCTGACCTGAATCTTAAATCCTCTGTTAGAATCCACCATCCAATGGCTGGCTTACACATTAGCTTGCAAGTAGGGTAATATTTCAGACCCTCCACAGCTCTTGTCAACCTCCAAATCTCATGGGTTTATAATAACACCCGTTTATTTCTTGTTTCCTTACATTTTGCTCACTTTACATGTTGGCCACGAGTCATGGGAGATCAGCTTAGCTCTGCTTCACACATCTCCTTCTTTTGCGGATTTGGGCTAAAAGAGCAGCCCCCACCTGGGACATGTTTGTTCTCATAACACAAAGAAAAGAGCAATGGAAAAGATCACACTATGATTTTTCAACATTTTGGCTTGGTCATGGCCTACTGGCAGACTTACATGGAAGGTCCAACTTAAATGGTTTGACTCAGGATTTTTCCACTTTCTGATGGTGAGAAAGCAATATGTATTCAGTAGAAACTATACTTTGAATTTTGATCTTCCTCTGGCTAGCAATATGCTGTATCAATACTCTCTCAAGATAGTGGCACTGTCTCTCAATATTGGCAGTGAGCCACAGCTCCCAGGCAACCGCATGATCGTGAGGTTAACAACCGGTACTCGACAGTGTACTGTGTGGCCAGATGATTTTTGCCCAACTAATGTAAATGTTCTGAACATTTAAATATTAAATGCTAAGCTCAATGTTTGGTAGGTCAGGTGTATTGAATGTATTTCAATTTATGATATTTTCAGCTTATGATGGTTTTATTGGGACGTAACTCCATCACAAGTTGAGGAGCATCTGTACTCTACAGGTCAAAGCAAGTCACATTGAGAAGCCCGATATCAATGGGATGTAGAAGTACTCTCTTCCCACAGGGAGAAGTGAAATAGTATCACCCCAAATAGGAAAAGGTAAGGATGCATAACATACTTACAAAGCAGAGGAGTGAATAATAGAAATAATACATTCTACCACACATAACAGATACTTAGAAAAAGATAGTTATGTTAGGATTTGTTATGTTAGTTAATAATATAACTAATTATATTAGTACAAAATCAAAAATTTGAAAGACCCTTTCCATGTTTCAAAATACTTTCTAATGTCTTGCATTATACTTATGATAAGCAGGAAAATACCAAAGTTCAATGATTATTTTTTAAAACAGCAGTAGAAAGGCATTCGATGAGATGACATATAAATTGAAACAAAGGTAGTAGTACAGTTGGTATGAATGTGTTCAAATATACACAGGGACACATGAGCATGAAAAGAATATTTTTAAGAGTAATAAAGAGAAATATTGCTGCTGCTATTAATAGAAAAATATATTTATAATGCAAAGGTTTGACCAAGCCATCATTTAATAATCACAACCAACATTCCAAGAATTATTTAAAGAGTATGTTTAGCATCTCTCGTGCTCCCTTTTGAAGTTTTCTGTTGTTGTTATCAAAATCACCCTGAAGAAACACAGAATGCAAAAAGGGTTATTTCTTATTTTTCTTTTGAATTGTTTCAGATGTAATCATCCTTTGAGCCATCTTTTCATCAAATAATCTCTTTGAACTTCTTACCTGTGTATTGCCATATGCTAGACACTCTGCATGAAATAAACATGCTTTAATTTGAGGCCAATGCACCAATTAAAATTGTCTACTAATGCTATATTCCTAATTTCAAATCAGAAGTCATAATTTCAGGATTCTAAAAACTATGATAATCAGTTAGCCATTCTAACAAGTCTTTTTTCCCTGATTTTCTCTTCAGTTTAACAATCCCATGTGCTGTGATCCATTGACTACATCCTTCCTTTTTTAAGTGGCTATGCTACATTACATAGATATTTATCTAAATATCTAAATATTTCCCCACTGTCATGCTAGCTACCTATCTAATATTATTTTGGATATTCAAATATTTAACTATTCTTACCCCCACTTTAACATGTTTTTAATTCAGTATTTAAAATTTGTATATTTAAAGATAAACTTTATCTATTTCCTGTATTATTCATAAAAGATTATACATGTCAGGAAGTGCATACATTTGTGCACACACACACTGTAACCATGCTTATTCATTCATTGTTGGGTTTAATAAGTATTAACTGAATGGGTGAAAAGATGAATTCTGACAAACACTAAATTTTAAACATCCTCTAAAAGTAAATAAAATTAAGACGGACTTTTCTGAAAATGTTCAAAAAGAAATGTAAATATGTTTCCTGCCTTTCAGTTTTTCCCACCTTGCCTACTCTCCAGTGTTAGCCTTCATTTCACTCTTACTAACCACATTCCATCAACATTTACTCTGAGTTCTACATCTTAATTATAAAACATTGAAGCTCTAGCTATGGCTGATGTATTTTTACCTTACAAATGCTATTCTCTTGAACTTCCTGCTGGAAGAATCTTAGTAACAGATGGTGGAGCTTCTAGAGATATATTAAATAGAATGAAACTTTGCATATCAATACAAATCTGACAAGTGACTTAATCACAAAAGACACCCTCCTTCAAAAAACAATCAGGTAGGCAGCACCGATGAACCCAGAGGAAAAAAAGTCACTTTAGATATAGCCCCTTGTGTATTTTTCTCTATTCATTAATTAAGCAGCATTTAAAACAGCTTTTCATTTTTAGTATTTAACCTGATTTCAGCTCCATTTTTAATGAGGAAAATTATGTAAGAACCCTACTTTTATTCTCCAAACTAATTTTTTTTTTTTTTTCGAGAACATGGGCATCAGTATACTTAAGTATAGGCTAAAAATTGATACAAAGCAGAATTTCTTCAGAAATTCTCTAGGCATGTCAAAGTACATCCAGGTATCAGGAGCTACAGGAGTAAAAGGATAGAGATAAGGCAAAAGTATCTCTGAATAACATTAATTAAAGGATTCTGTCTAGCAAGCAGATTTCTATGACCTTTGAGTAATAATTTAAAGACATGACTGACATTTTTTTTTTTTTTTGCATAGCAAAGCCTGATCATAAATCTTATCCTTGAGTATCTATTACGTTTGTTGTTTTGGCTCAGGTTTCCCGTTCTTTGCTGTTACTCTACTTTAGGAAATTTCTAATTGGGGTAAAGAGAAGAAAAGATTAAAAGAACTACTAATTTCAGCACGAAGCCTCAGTGACAGAAAGATAAATGGAGATAGGAATAGTCGCATAAAATCTGGTAGTTGGTTATGGAGATGGGAGTGAGTTTTAAAACAGCACAAAGGCGATGGTTTGAGAACATTCAGATAAGAGGGCAGAGGCAGGCAGAAGGAAGATTTTTAAGCCACAGAGATCAGAGAGGACAGGGTATCTCCTCTTGGCATATTCCAGGAACTCAGTGCCAACTGGCTTCCCTGTACCACCTGAGCTCTCTCAGGTGTGATCTTCCCTCTAATGCTTCACCCTTGTGAGCACGTCAGGGCCCATCCTCCCCACTGTGAAACCTCCCTATTTTCATCTGCTCTTCCTCAGAGTCTTAACTCTCCTCCCTAAAATGACAATTTGTAAATCTTAAAAATTATTCCATGCTTGGAAAAATAATAGTAAAGTTTCAATTGATTACTCTTTTAAGGATATTTATATTTTACCAAAGGTTTCCAAGAGACACAAAGCCTTGAACCCAAAGGAGTAAATCCCAAATCTTGGGTGTTTGTTATTTAGTGATCTGTTTGTAGGAGATTCCAGTGTTTCCTAAATCTAACCATATACACATAGCTTCAGTTCTGTTGTATACCAGCCATAGTTGTATTTCACAAAATGTTCAGAGAACACAAAGTACATTAAAAGAAACGTAAGCTATAATTACCAATTGCAAACACAGTGGCAGATTTTCATATACAAAATATATATATATACCTCTATATACACTATTGGTTAAAGGGAATTTTACACAGATGAGATCTTTTTTATTCACACCATCTTCACTCAATAACCTATCCATATAATTATCACTATGCAAGTGTATTAGTCTGCTTGGGCTACCATAATGAAATACCACAGACTGGGTGACTTAAACAACAGAAATTCATTTTCTCACAGTTCTGAATGCTGGAAGTCCCAGATCAGAGTGCCTGCATGGTTAGGTTCTGGTGAGGGCTCTCTTACTGACTGGCTGATGGCTGACTTCTTGCTATGTCCTCATATGGCACAGAGTTCTGGGGTCTCTTCCTCATCTTATAAGGGCACTAATCTCATCATGAGGGGCCCCACCCTCATGATCTCATTACCCCTCAAAGTTCTCATTTCCAAATATCATTACATTGGGGGTTAGGGCTTCAACATATGGATTTGAGAAGGACATAATTCAGTGCATAGCAGTGAGAAAATGCTGCCCCAAGTCCTTAAGACAATTCTACAATAAAATGTATGAGCAAGAAAATTTTTAAAATTAAACAACTAAATGTATGAACAATAAAATGTCTTTATGTATGTGGGGAGCTGAAAGATGATAAATAACATGACTATTACCAAGAAAACTTCGCATGTATTTTATTTTTGATAAGTTTCTGTGAATTTAACTACCCTTGAGCATCTCTCTTCTTTGCCCTCATCTCTAGATTTCACCTTGGATCAGGTTGAACAGCAGTACCGTTCCCTTAGATATGAAAGCAACTGCCAGTGCAGCTCCTCCAGGCCTTTGTTTGAAAACTCTTTATTTCAGTAGGGGAGCCTCAAGCTCTTATATTTCAAAAATAAGCATGACTACACTCAAATGCCATTCTCTGAAGCTGGTTGATTTCTGAAATGCCTGAACTCATTATCCTCACATGGAGGTTTCTGATGCTGACATTTCTTGGCCCCTCCATGCACTGTTCAGTCATGGTGCTGTCACCCTGAGAGGTCCCCACATGTCTTTAGGGTTCCAGATAAAAGTAATCAACATAGGGAGCAACAAAACAGCAATTAACTGAAGGCAGCTGACCTTCAGAGAGACACAAACTCAAACTTTAAAAAGTTTCTATCTGTAGCTCTTTTTATTCTGAATACAAGGTTCTTGGGAGGTTTTTTTTTTGTGTGTGTGTGTGTGCGCGCGCGCGTGTGTGTGTGTGTAACCAAGTTGAAAATTCAGTGATACGGAGAGATAAGCATGAGGTATTGGATGAGCAAGACTAACTAAATCAAGCCGAGACAAAGAACAACTGGTGTATATTATTTTGGCTAAGGATTTCTTCATTTTTCTTATTCCTCAAGCCCATTTTTCTGTTCGAAACAAAAGAGGCATGAAATTTATAGATGCAGTAATTACAGGAATAGTAACTATGTTGGATGAAGACAACAATTTGAGCTAGTTTAGTCGTAAGAACCAAAATCAATCACTCCAAGTATAACAGTGGCACAGTAGGTTATATTTTTATAATTGTGATCATCAAATTCAGGCCCAGAGGCGGTGGGGTTCAAATTATAGCAAATTTATCACATATTTTATTCCAACCTGCTCCAGTCTAATCTAGACATTCATTAAACTTTTGAGTGTCAGGCCCTGGGCTAGGCAAAGGAGACATACACAAAGATTACTAAAACATTTTCTATCTTTAGAAAATCTCTAACATCGAAAACATTAACTGGCACTGGGCAGGCATTGCTGTTTACACAAGCAGTCTGCCAGCAACTGTCTGTAAATGAATAATTCCAGTGGGAAGAATACTCCACTAAGCATTGTATTTGGTGCTTTTTACACATACAATTTTCCTTGAATCCATTAGCCTGTCTCCATTATTCTTTCTACAATCTAATCAATTTTTTGTTCTGGAAAACAGCCAAGTTTTAACAGTTCCTGAACTGAATGCAAAAAGAAACCTCTGAAAAAGGAACAAAATTTCTTGAAAAAAATTAAAAAAATAAAAAGAGGGGGACGCCAATTATTTTTATATTCTCTTGGAAAAGGAAGTGGTAAGTTTTTCTAACACAAGAATATTTCTTTCTAGGGAATGCTATCACTTTTAACAGGGTGGTCATTTTTACTATATAAATAGCTTCTTCAGTCTTTACTTGGTCACACACAACAGAAACAGGAATTATTTGTTCCCAGAGTTCACTAAAATCAACTGGGTAGAATCAGTGTCAGGTGAGGCTATTGCAACTTTCTAGTAAAATAAAATACATATTTAATTAACACACTTTCATTTCTACCATCCAATTTCTAATTAAAAATCTGATTCTGCAAATTGAGATTATTTGAAAATCATCTCAAACTAATTACATTTTTAAAACTCAACCAATAAAAGGGCAGATTATACATAAGTGCAATACTTGTAAATAAAGTCAATAGAAACAAGAACGTCTAATCTTTAGAATGAAATGTCTTTTTAGTTAGTTCCACTATCTACCTCATCAACAATTACAAACATACATGCACTTACATACACATACAAACCACTTCCTCAGGCATTCACAACATGATTAAACTGTGTTTAAACAGTATGTGAACACAGACAAAACTATAGGCCCCTACAAGCCAGTGTTTCTTGAGGCATGGCCTGGCCTTGCATTAGAACTGTATCAGTTTCATTTGGGGAATACTTGCTAAAGTACAGCTTCCTCAAACCCACACAAGTTCTACTAAATCAGAATCTCAAGGAAGCCAGAAAATCTCTATTTTTCATAAGCTCCTAAGGTGATTCTAATACACATGAAAATTGGGGAACAGTGCTATAACATTTTAGTCATGTATAACAAAATTTCTATTTAGAGACTCAGAATGGGATAAGAAGCTTTGGCTCCATCCTTCTTTCTACTGTCCTAAGATTTCTCTCTTCCCATGGAGATAGTTTTACTACTAGATTTCAGGCCATCCTGTACTAAATTGGACTTTGCCTGTTTAATATCCCTCTGATATCTTGACAAATATCTTGCAGTCCTGCTATTGCCCTATAGATAAGACAATCATTTCTTTTCGTGTCCCCAGATATTTCTACCACTCTGCCTCTCCTCCTAGTTTCAGCCAGCCTGTTCAGCTGACCTATCACAAAAGCTCTGTGTTCTACCTAAAAGAAACCTTTTATTTGGTCCTGTTTCTCCTTGTTCTGTTTACTTTGCTTGAATCACCATCTATTTTTAAGGTGATATCCATCTCATCCTCTTTCTGAAAAGTGCATCATGTCAGGAGCCTTCTTCCAATCTCCACTAACCATTTTAAGCACATTTTAGTTTCTTTTTTCCAAAGACGTCAGATGTCCTTCTTGTATACTTCCCATTGACTTTTTATTTCTGAACCAGAAGGCATCGCGAGTGCTAAACTCACTCACAGAACAAAAATTTGTTTATTTAACAAGATGCAGTAGGTGCCTATTATGAGCCAGCCGGGTACCGTGCTACAGCGGTGAACCAAAAGGACAAGGTTCCTGACCTCATGAAGCTCAATTTTCTATTGGAGGAGATAAAAATATAAACATGAATAAAGAAATAAAATAAAATAGTGATAGTAGCTACAGGTGTGTGTGTGTGTGTGTGTGTTCCATTTTGTCAGATGCACAGATAAAAATCTTCCCTGAAGTGGGGAAAATAAAGAGCCAACCACACAAAGACCTAAAGGAAGAGAATTCAAGGAAGAGGATCTAGCTAGGACAAAAGGCCTTTCACCTGTTCAAAGAATTGAAAGATGAGAGAGGTGCAAGCATGGAAAGGGGAGAGATGGAGAGGCCATACAATGTGAGGGCCCTGAAGGCCATGGTCAAGGGAATCAGAGAAAACTTAACGTTTTTAATTCTGATAGCAACAGGAAGCCACTGAAGTGTTTCATGTAGGCTAGAGATTGGCTTTGAGGATAACTAAGATAACTGCAGCTGCCACACAGACGTTGACGTTCAGAAGATGCAGAGGGGAAGCATGCAGCCCAGTTAGGAGGCTCTTGTAGTGACATAGATGATGACCTGAATCAGTGAGGCAGCAGCAGAGATGGAAGAAAGCACATGACTCTGGGACATTGGTGGAAGAGTAACAGGCCTTACCAGGCAGTTGAGGGCAATAAAAAGTGAGACCCCAAGGATGCCTCATAACTTTTTGTCTTGAGTAACTGGGTGGATAGTGCCATCTACTGAAATGGAAGAAATCTGAGGAAAGAAGATGGAAGTAGGAAGGAAGGGAATGAAGAATTTCCGTTTAGACATGTTAAATTTAAGATGTGTCTTGAATATCCAAGTGTGATACGATCTGGAGATGTGAATCTGAGCACCGATGCATGAAGACAGCATTTAAAAACACAGGATCCATTTTCTTAGGGACGGTTTAAGTATGGATGAACAATCAGGACCAAGATCAGGGGCATGCCAAAATTTAGAAATCTGGCAGAGAAGGATGAAAATGTAAATGAGGCCTAGAAAAAGTGACTGGTTATATGGGTTCAAGGAAGCTAAAAGAAGAAAATTCTCAAAATGTTTTAAAAAGGAAGTGGCCAACGATATCGAATACTGTTGAAAGACTAAGATGGATATTTGGAAGAGATCACAGGTTTTGGCAACATCCTGACAAATCCTGAACTAAATAAATGAGTAATCTTTCAAAACCCAGGTGTTTAACTGACCTGCAAAAGAAATATTATGGAAGGTAGAAAGGTGAAAAGAAAAAAGAAGGGGATGCAAAGAAAATTCTCCCACAAATTCAGAACTTTAATAGTTCTTAATCTAAGATAAACTACAGTGAGACATATATGTTGCAAAAGTATGACATACAATATAATTTTTTAAGTATTTAATACTATCTGGTACACATACTAAATTTATCTAAACAAAGATCTCAGAATTTAGTAGCACAGGATAACCTACTTCTTGCTCCTGATTGAGGAGGCATAGCGGATTTTTAAAAAGACTTATATTTAAGTATTTAACAAAGAATAGTGAAGCAAAGTCTACAAATACACTGCTCCTATATACTGCCTCTAGAACCACTTGTCTCTCCTCCCTCTCTCACGGCAAAGACTCCAAACACCTGACGATTAATATCAATCTGCCATTTGTTAAATAGTGCAAATCTCCCTTTGTCATTTTAATTGCACTGAATTTGAATTTGCATAGGTTGCAAGTAGAAAACAGAATCTTGAAGCCACATAAACTAATCATACTTAGACTTAAAACAGAATATATTGGATATCTAGCCAAACAAAATTGCTCAAGTGTCCAATACATATTCTAAACACTTCCACCTCCATGCTTCTGCTACCTTGCTTTCTACTTCTCGAAAGCTACTTTTCCACTTATCCGTAAGTCCAAATCCTATCTTTTCTTCAAGGTTTAACTAATTAATGTCTTTGAACTCTTTCTGGCTAGAAATCACTTCTATGAACTTCGTGATGTTGCACCTCTGTCTTCGGCTTTTATACTTTTTACCTTTTATTATATTACATTGTTGTCTACACTTTTGTCTGCCTAACACCCTGTATTATCTGGAACAACAACCCCTTTCTCTGTACTGGCATCAACAAGATAACGTTTCCATGGAGCTGCCATAATTTTTACATAACGCTGCCCCTAGGCCAGAATTGGTTGGTCTATAGGTAGATACCTGATCTAAACTATGACAACCACAACATTCCAGCCCTTGGGAACTATTGATTCTTCCACGACAGGCACTTACCTCAAGCTAGGCCAATCACAGTCCTTTCTCAACTAGATCCCGCCCCACTGGTCATAGCTAATTGGTGCAGGACTGGAACTGGACACAAGCTGACTCTCTGGATTGAGAACTAGAGGTCAGACCATTCCCTCTCCCATGTCTCAAACTGAAATATGCAGCACTGGAAAACTGCTCATGCTCATGGCCATGGGATTAGGCTTCCCTTAGCCTCAGAAGGCCTTGGAGTGGAAGCAACAGGTATCTGGTAGGGGTAAATGCCACCTCTTTAGTCTCACAATTGAAACCCCCTTCAAAGCACTATTCGACGTTGTCTTTAGAGACAAGTGAAGTGACTTGTGATATTTGTGGGGAGCCACCACCACAAAAATAATTTCTCTCTCTGCTAGGTGATTTATACCATTTTATTATTATTTTCTTTTTATGGTGATGTTGAGTTGAGGAGAGATGTTCATGCTACATTTATTAAAAGTTAAAAGAAAATCTCAGCACCTTGGGAGTCCAAGGCATGTGGATCACGTGAGGGAGGCCAGGAGTTTGAGACCAGTCTGGCCAACACAGTGAAACCCTTTCTGTACTAAAAATACAAAAAAATTACCCTGGCATGGTGGCGCATGTCTATAGTTCCTAGTTCCAGCTACTCAAGAGTCTGAGGCACAAGAATCCTTTGAACCAGAGGAAGAGGTTGCAGTGAGCCAAGAATGTGCCACACTGCACTCAAGCCTGGGCGACACAGCAAGACTCTGTCTCAAAACAAAACAAAACAAAACAAAACAAAAAAGGTTAAAAGAAAGCAGCATTTGTTGGCCGGGCACGGTGGCTCATGCCTTTAATCCCAGCACTTTGGGAGGCCGAGGCGGGTGGATTACCTGAGGTCAGGAGTTCGACACCAGCCTGGCCAATATGGTGAAACCGCATCTCTACTAAAAATACAAAAAAAAAAAAAAAAAAAAAAAAAAAAAAAAAAGCCAGGCATGGTGGCATGCACCTGTAATCCCTGCTACTCAGGAGGCTGAGGCAGGAGAATCCCTTGAACCCAGAAGGCAGAGGTTGCAGTTAGACGAGATGGTGCCATTGCACTCCAGCGTGGGCAACAAGAGTGAAACTCTGTCTCAGAAACAAACAAACAAACAAACAAACAAACAAAAAACAACACACACACAAAGAAAGAAAAAAAAAAAAGAAAGAAAGCAGCATTTGCAAGAGAGGACATTCATCTCTCTGTCTTTTTCTGTGAAAGGTTACTATATTTCCTCCTTTTGGGGAGGAGTAGAAAAAATAATTTTGAGAGCAGGAGAAATCTCCCCTCTTAAGGAGGGGCTACTACTTAGTAGGGTAAAACATCTGGGGCTGAGAACACAGAATGTATGAGTTTTGAAGACAATGTATTTTATTCTAAGCCTACTTCACTTTCAACCGAGTGGAAAGAATATATAGGGTTTTTTTTGTGCATCTATAAATGATTTTGTTTTGCATGATTTGTGATGTTTTTGGCTGGCTTGCTTTTAAACAGGAGTGGAGTAAGACAAAAGCACATTAAAGCAGACATACTACGCAAAGATCATGGTAGTATTCTCGTGGTCATTTGGGAGACTTTCAGGAATTAAAAACAGAGAATGTTGTAAATAACTTTATGAAGAGGGCAGTCTTCCTGAACCTAAAGGATGGGGATATATCAATTTTGGGTACTCTCTATATACACAGGCATATCCTACTTAAATTCTTTCCATAAAGGGGCAACCTCTTCATAATCCTTCTTATATCAAATACCAAATTTACTTTGATGTGACAGAAAAAGGTATTGTGAATAGTGAACTTCAAAAGAATGAGCAGTGAGATGGTTAGGGGTAATGATAGGGTAGAGAAGCATATAATGAAATTTCAAATTAATATAATATTATTATACCAAACATATAATAGTAGGAAGATTTTCCTGTAATAAAACAGTAGTTTAAATAATGTTCTTCCATCTAAAAAAGATACTTCTTCTTAAGGCAAGGTGGTTGGTTTCTTTAAATTAAAATATAAAGAAATATTATGGGACTATAATAAAATCAGAACTTAGTCTGTAAAATGTACCTGAAGTTCTTTACCAAATATACTATTGTGACTCAACACTATAATACTGTCTTAGTCTGCTTGTGCTGCTATAACAGAATGCCACATATTGGGTAATTTTTAATAAAAAATGTATTGAGTCATAGTTTTGGAGACTGGGAAGTCCAATATTAAGGAACCAGCAGGCTTGGTTATTCTGATTTCAAGATGGCACCTTGAATACTGTATCCTCTGGAGGGGAAGAATACTTTTTCCACACATAACAGGAGGCAGAAGGGCAAAGAGGAAAAAGGGGACTGAAGTCATCCTTTTATAAGGCATTAATCCCAGCCATGAGGGTGGAACCCTCGTGGCCTAATGACCTCTTAAACATTTGACCTGGTAATACTGTTACAATGGCAATTAAATTTCAACATGAATTTTGGAGAGGATAAACATTCAAACAGTCACAAATACTACTTGAAAAAATATAACAGTTTAACCAGTAATGCCCATCTGGGCAAAAAAGCTATTTAAGTACCATGCACTTTGATGAATGACCTTTAAAATAGCCTTCCTCATTTTATACTATTACTTTTCAGTCAGTGCAGGATAACACATTAAATCTAAAAACAACGGCCCAGTGAAACCATGCCAGTAGATTTAACGAATCCATTAATTTAATGGTAATTATCATTCCCTGTTCAGCACATATATTTTCTTTGTTTGAAAGACTATGCTGTGCGTTTGTGTTTTTTTTTTAATGACAGAAGAAGAACGCAATACAGTTTGTTTTAAAAGACTCTGTACCAAATATTCTGTGAAGATTATAAGTTCTCCTTGACTAGAGTCTAGATAATTCCATAATGACTCGTAGAAATGACATAATTTATAATCTCATTAGGTTTTTGTGAAGTGAAACTTAATTTATATGAACAACCCATATATAATCATGGCTAATTTGAGAGGAATGTTTCATTTGCCTTCCCAGCAAATACTAGGCAGACAGAGTTTAAAGCCTTAGTGGGGAATAGGTAGATGCATTTCACAACAAGGGAGATTTAAGCAGCTTTGAAAATGGTTTGGTTGAAGCTCTTTAACTGTAAATAAAATTACTGGAGGTTTGAGTAAAACTTCAGCCGAATGTAGCTGTTAGTCTAAGTAGGTCCTAGTTAATGACTATTATCTTTACAAAAATCAGGCCTAGTAATCAAAAAAGTTCAATATTCCACAACTTGATGAAGCCTTACAGTTTCCCCTTTCCTTCCACTGATTACATCCTAATTTCAATTCACAATATCAATACACTTATTTTAATACAGTAACAATATAAAGGGGAGATTAATGTAACTTGAAAGTAGTGTGAACATTCTATATCATTTCTTCACAAAAATTGATACATTTCTTTTTGAAAATATTTTTTAATTAAAAAATTTATTTACAACTTCCCACAATGCATTGATGTATTGAAAATACTTTAATTTTGAAAAATATATATTTGGGTATGTTTTAAATAATAATGGCAAGTAAATTTTTATAGCATGCTTTTCTATCAGCTGGTTTACCAAAATATTCGCCATTCTATGTTTCCTTCTTTTAGCCTCTACATTCTGGGAATTGTCTATACCTTTTGAAACAAGTGAGAACTTTACCAAAAAGAGTAGAAAAGGCTGGTGAAATAAGTGGGGGGTTAGTTGACATAGATACTAAGTGTTACAGAATGGAACTTTGATACTTTGAGGGAATAATATTTGCCTATAATTTAAGGAGTCATGAACAAGACTTGATTGCCACTCCCAAGTTCAGGGACAAAAATCTAATACTTACCAGGTAGCACAATTCTCATCACGTAGCCAAGACTGCTGCTCATGCCTAATTTTAAGGTTTGACCCATCAGAGATGAGCAAGGAGTTAGTTCAGTATTCCAACTGGTGAATTTCTCTAACAGATGTGGTGAGTTAATACGAGGAAGCAGAATATAACAGACATCAAACCAATTATTAGCTCCTAAGGACTCTTATAAGTCAATCTACTTCATATTTTTATTATTACCACCTTTGCCTAATGCCTAATCATATCCCATTTGAACTAATAGTATTATCAAATGATTGCATTTCTACCTATATCCTATTTCCAATCTAATCTTTCATTCATAATTTTCCCAAACCAGTCTTGCCAGACACCTCTCATAACTAATAAGACTAATAAGTTATTACTCTCCTGTTCCATAATGTAAAGGGCTTTTTAGTTCCTTCTAATGTTCAAATTTCTGACTTTCCTATTAACAGCCAGACATAATCAGTCCTAAACCAATCTTTCTAAAGTTATCTATTACTAATTCACTAGGATCAGAGGTTGGCAAGCTTTTTCTATAAAGAGCAGATAATAAATATTTTAGGATTTGTGGGATATAGGCTCTCTTGCAAGTACTTAACTCAGCCGTTACAGTGGGAAAGCAGCCATAGTCAATATGAAAGCCAGAGTGTGGCTGTGTTCCAACATAACTTCTTTTGTACAGAAATAGGAATGAGCCAGATTTGGTTCAAGGGCCATATTTCACTGCACCGTGTTCTAGATGAACCTTTACTGTGCAGAAATTGGCCATTAACTGTGTCATGAAACAGCTGTTAAACTCTGTTCCTAGTTCTGGGCTACAGTGATACAAGGATGAGTTAGCTCCCATAGCTGCCTTGGCAATGTTCACAGTCTTTACACACACAGAATCACTGTGCAATTATACTGCAAATGCTGTGTGGGGTCACTGGCTTAGTCAGGAGCAAAACTTCATGTTAGAGTAGGTCTGGAAGTAGTCATTGTCCAGATTAAGGTGGGCAGGCACAAGATAATGAAAGGGAGAAGAAATGACAGCCTGTGCCAACATAGAAAAATGCAAAACCAAATGGTGAATTTATGGAATGATGAAGGCATAGGCAGGTAAGATGGATCTGGAAAATTTGGCATGAGACAGAATCAAAAGGATTTGAATGCCCTGCTAATCAGTTTACACTAACTTTTTTGAGTCAGACTTCACTCAGGCCTCGGCAAGAGGCCCTGTTTTTTGGTGCCTGTGTTTTTGAGGAACCTGCACATCACAAGTTTTACAAAAATTAAACTTATTAAAGAACACATGGGTTCCTATGTCATTCAAGATCTGGCATTCAGCACTAGCAAAGTGTGACATTCTAACCCCGATTATTCACCAGGATTTACTCACAACAAACTAACACCATTAAGGACCCAGACACATGTTTTTCCATATATTTTATATTTTGAAAAAAATGGACTGATTCCAAATGCCATGAAACTTCACCAGTTGATCACAGGCAGGACTTCAGCCATCCAAGTGCTTAGCTTAGAAGTGCTTAGAAGAAGGAAATTAAATGACGTGACAAGCCTTCTCAGCATGGAGGCCACAGATTCTTGTATACTCAGTATCATTTGCCAGTAGCTGAGTGTCCCTGTTCTTTCTGCTATTCATGTTTCAACTTGTGATTCTAGAATTCTAGAGGTACTCAGGAAAACACAGTATTCACCACAGTTGTGCATGGTGACAAAGGAAACACTTGTGACTACGAAACAATTCATATGGCTCTTAAATTTATATGTATGTAGTTGAGGGTATGACATGCATGGAGCATGATACTTTTTACATTGACAAGCATGTATAATTTGAACCCTCAAACCTGTAAATAGATTTCCTTTTATAAAAATATGTAATAAAATGCAATTAATTCTTTAAATACTTAAAAATTCAGTTCTATTTAAATAATTTTGATGTAATTTTATGTTAATAGTTATTTTTTATTAACAATTAGTAATTGGCTTTTGGTTTGAAAAGATACATTTTGACATTTTACAAAAAAATCTTTTGGAAAGACTTGAAAAAATTTACTTTTAAATTCTTTTACATTTATTTTCATCTACATTTTCATAAACATATATTTAAATTATTGACACTAAATACAATTAAATATTATTTTAATCCTTCATACCATTCATTGTTGTCAATAGAATGCATATCATGTGAAAATCTTCATTGCAACAACATAGTGATTTTGCTGAAATGGAGGCCAGAAAAAAAATGTACAACAGAATACTCAAATGTGTAATAATAATTAAATTCAGTCATCTTTGTTTGCTGGTTTTAGCCATATGGAGATATATTTATCGAGTTAGGAAAAGTAACATATTTCATTTAACAGTTTGCTAACTTAATTTATAGTTACACGTTAAATATTTAGACATGTAGTATTTAGACCTCCATGCCTTAGGCCTCACATATATTAGGGGACGATCTAATATTTATAAGTAATGTGGAGTCACTGATGTCAACTTTTAATATTTTAACTTATGTAGTTGTTAGAAATAGTCTATTATAGCAGGTGTAGTGGCTCATGCCTATAATCCCAGGACTCTGAGAGGCCGAGGCAGATGGATCAATTGAGGCCAGGAGTTTGAGACCAGCCTGGTCAACATGGTGAAACCCTGTCTCTACTAAAAATGCAAAAATTAGCCTGCTGTGGTGGTGTGCACCTGTAATCCCAGCTACTTGGGAGGCTGAGGCAGGAGAATTGCTTGAATCCAGGAGGCGGAGGTTGCAGTGAGCTGAGATTGGGTCACCACACTCCAGCCTGGGTGAAAGAGCAAGACTCCATCTCAAAAAAAAAAAAAAAAACAAACAGGAAGTATTCTTTTATGTTTTAGACATAAAAAGCATAAAGCATAATGTCATGAACATCTGTATGCTCACCACTCTGCTTCAGACATAAGTACTGTAACTTGGTGTCTTTGTACACTCACTCCTCCCCAATAACATTCATTCCCATCCTTTCCAGAGGTAACCAATCCTGAATTTTTTACTGCTATTTTAAATGGCAAATTCTTTAACAATATGTTTTCTAATTCTTGATGATATCTAGCCATGTTTCATCATGTATATAATTGCTATTATACTACTAAGTTTGCATAATTGTCTTAATAGTTCTGCAGATTCCTCCTGGGTTTTCTAAGGAGACAATATCATACTTATGAAAAATAACAGTTTGGAATCTTCATTTCCCATCCCTATATCTTTTATTTCTCTTTCTTGACTTAATCGGCACTGATAATGACCTTTAGCATAATATCAAATATAAGTGGTAAGAGAGGACTTTCTTGCTTTGTTTCTTTATTGAATATAGTAGGTACTGTAGGTTGATAATATTGTTGTTAGGAAGCAAAATGATGTGATCAGGATTCTTTTCAGAAAAATTGTTAGTGACAGGAATATCAGTTGGAGCAGAATTATTTAGGAGTCATATTACAAAAAAAACTTCTATTTAATGCAAAAGCCATGGGGCCTGTGATGACCTTATCAGTAGAATACACGTTATGGCTCTGATTCTGACGACTATAGTAAAAAACTGCATTTTCACTTGCTTGATTCACCAAGTTAGACAAATCTTAATGCACCAAAAACTCACATGGGTCTTACTATGAATAATGTCTAAAAGCATAGTTATCATGATTCACTACAGGGTCCATTTATGGCTCCATTATACAAAAAAGATCACCCAAGACACTCAAAATCAAACTGATCTTTTTCAAATACAACCAATCAGATACTGACACAGAGCAAAGTCTTTTTAAAGATTACCCAACAAGTTTTCAGAAAATTAAAAATTTCCAAAAAAAGCTGTTTCCCAGCTCAGTCAAAAGAATGTTATTTACATAGTTTGCTATTTACAAAGTTATTTACATAGTTTGCTATTTATTAAAAGAAGTGGACAGCAAAATTACCCACCAAATATTTTATAAGTACATATCCATGTAAATGAGGCAATTTAATCTCAAACTTTGAATCTCAATACATTCAATAGAAGACTTTTTTTGTCTTATGGGTGCCTCATATTTTCATTTTATTTTTCTATGTATACCCAGTTATGTAGGTACCAACAAGTAAAATAACGGCTTCAACCTCACTTTTAAAAAAAATTCTAAGTGCTTATAAAATCACTAAATTAATAACCCCTGCGTATGTTTCACTAAATCTTGGCTCCTGACCTATTATCAGTAAATATATATTTCTAATAAAATGAATGTGTTTAATTCTGTAACTAAATGGCCCAAAGGAACAGTATCTGCCATAGCAATAAAGTCTAATGACAATTCTGCTGACATTCTTCTATCTAAAAATGAAATCATGTGGAAAATAATTTCTACACTAGCAGAATAATTAAGGCATTAAGACAAAATTTGATTTGGTAGGAATGGAAGCTAAGATTGCCTCTTCTCTTGGGAAGACGGGTGACATTATTTATTTCACCACCATATGTTTCCAAGCTCTCTTTTTAAAATCATATATATTTTTTCATGTCTTAATTACAGCAACAAATCCAATGAACAGCGAAGCTAATCCTGAGGGACTTTGTTTCATTTTACTGCATGGACATTTCTTGGTGTTGAACACAGCTTCTGAGAATGGGCTCTCTTCCAAGACTTAGTTATCTTTGGTTATACAAATATTTTCATTATAATGATATCTCCTTTAAGTGGCTTTGATCTTTTTATAAGATGTATGCCTTTGTCTATACCAGTCAAATGAAAATTATATCTAGGTAAAGCATGTGAGGTTGCCAGGTTCCAGCACTGTTTATGGGAACCATGAGAAACATTTGATGAAAAACCACAAGGTAAGGCTTTATGACTTATTAACAAAAACTAGAAAACTATTGTTACCAGTATTTTTCTATAAAATACATATTATTTTAGTTCCTATCAAAATTTTCTAAAGAACAAGCATGTACTACAAGCCACAAGAAAATATAACCAATTACAGTCTAAGCACCATTTTTTCAAAGAAAGTGTGAAGAGAATACTTCATTTGGATCCTGTCAACACTGTCTAATGACCTTTTTAAAATTTGAAATGGCTGATTTTAAATAAAAGCTATTCTAGCTGCTCTAGAGAAGTTTCACAAGGAAAATGCTACAATTCGACAATAAATAAATGCAATGAAAATTCATTCTCGTGTATCACAAGATTATTCTGTATTGCATAGGCAGAATATTTCAATGCAGCTAAAACCCATTAACCACTCCAGGCATAAATTACTTCATTCACAAAACATATAGCATCTAGAGTGCTTTATGTAATGCAGGATTTTTACCAAATAGTTATTTTCACTGATTTCAGAACACTCTGTTCTACCAAATCCTCCTGGGAGATTTCATGGGTTTTCATACACAAATGCTCTGCTTCTCTAAAAGGCCCTGTCATACCCCCATCTAGAGTATTTGTTACAATGTGCTGTGAAGGACTGATTGTCTCCCTCCCTTCCATCTTTCCTTTAGAGTGGGGATTATACCTTAGTACTGGTAGAATCTATTGATCCTCTTACCTGCTCCTTCTGGGCATCAGGGTATGTTTTAATGTTTAGTGATAGTGGCAAAATAATTCAGAAGGCTCACAGGTTCAGTGCACTCCTTATCATCTACGACCTGAATCTCTGTCTTTATAATCTCTGACTATTTTAAACATTTCCCAAGACTCAGTCCCAATTCCTGTCTTTGTCAAGTGCTTTCCTTCCTCCCTCCCTCCCTCCCTTCCTTCCTCCCTCCCTCCCTCCCTCTTCCCCCCACCTCTTTTTTTTTTTTGGACAGAGTTTCTCTCTTGTTGCCCAGGCTGGAGTGCAATGGTGCAATCTCAGCTCACTGCAATCTCTGCCTCCCAGGTTCGTTATTCTCCTGCCTCTGCCTCCCGAGTAGCTAGGATTACAGGCATGTGCCACCACACTCAGCTGATTTTTGTATTTTTAGTAGAGACGGGGTTTCACCATGTTGGTCAAGCTGGACTGAAACTCCTTACCTCAGGTGATCCACCCGCCCTGACCTCCCAAAGTGCTGGGATTACAGGCATGAGCCACCACACCCGGCTGTCAAGTGCTCTTAAAAGAAAAGGTCCCATTCTTTCATCCTTCCTGCAACTCCAAGAATCTATTGTTTTTTTTTTTTTTTTTTTTTTTTTTTTTTTTTTTTTTACCAAAGAAGCATTATATAGGGGGAAAAAAATCAAAACAGGTATGATTAGATATTAAATTGCTTAAAATGTCCATTTCCCACATATATTACAGAATCTAAAATCTCTGCCTGGTTAAATGTAACTCTTATTTCTCCTGAGCCATCCCACCCATCAGGATCCACAAGCCTAAATCAAAGTGGACAAACCGCAGGTGCTCAAAAATGTGTCTTGAAGGCATAAATAAAAAGCTTTGCATGATATAAAAACATAAACTTTACTTCTTCTCCTTTACTTTTCATTGGCTTTTAAAAAATGGAAAAGTTTTTGCACTTCATAAACTTCAAAAAGAATTCTATGGAATTTTAATATTCATTTTCCGCACTTTTCTAAAAACATAACCTTTACTTTTTCTCCTTTACTTTTCACTAGTTTTTAAAAAGTGAAAAGATTTTTGTACTTCATAAACTTAAAAAAGGAATTCTATGGAATTTTAATATTCTATATATCATCACTTTCAAACCAACAGTTCATTTCATTAATAAATAATAGTTCTAATGTTCATTTATTTCTAAAACTATCATCTCCTATTAGGCATATTTCCTTCACAAAACACTCTGGGGGCTAATATTTTATCTAATAAGGTATCAATGAAATAAGTGATTGAATTCGCTCTTTTCCAAATGACTTGGAACTAAAAAGAATTCATATTTAGTATAACTTGAAGTTTCCATTCTCAGAAAGAGGCATTCTGTCATAAATAGCTTCTGAATCTGAATTACTCAGTTATGCTTCATAGTCCCGGCACACAAATTGTTCACAAGGTCACACTATGATCATAAACCTAAAAATCAAAATACATTTATACATCTTAGAAAAGTTATGTTTGCCTTGAAATGTATAAGCCAAAAGTTTTTCTTCTAATGTCCTTTGGTCAAAGTAGCTAAAATAAATTATATAATTTAGGTGCTAAATAAATAAATAATTTACTTTAGGTTTATTTTTAGATACTAGAATTTCACAAATCACCATGCAGGAAGGAGTGAAAGTCTCTTGGTTGCTCTCATTTTAAACCTAGATAAAAATGATAGAAAAACTTCAAAGTGGAAAATGTACAAGCTAACTGGAGGTCATGGAAAGAATCACATTTGTGTTTTCAGTAAATGGAACATATTATCTAGGAGAACAATTCAAATATAATTACTAAAATTAATATTTATAATAAATGAAATAATTGCTGCATGCATTTTTAATTGAAGAGTCTGTCAATGTGGAGTAGTTAAAAATCACTGTTAGAAATGTCACAGCTATGTATACATACAAATACAAATACAAACTTTACTTTTTATGTGCTTCCATTTTAAAGCAAACAGAAAATTTGTCACTATCTACGATAATCAGTTATTTTGTGTGCTGGTGAAGAACATCATGGCTACAATAGAAAATGTATTCACCTACATAGAAGTAGGTGTTGTAAAGGGAAAGACACTAATTTCTTTTACAGAGAAAGAAATTACTGAGAGAAATGCTTAGAAAATATTCTGAGCAATTATAAAGCAACACATTAGAATCACCAAGTCTTTATGATATAATCCATTAAAATCAAGTAGTAATATGCACTGAACAACACTTCCAGACAATTATCAAAATTTTAAAGTAAACTTATGAAAGATATTTATCACACTAGAAATGCAAACTAAAGTCATAAATCGGCAAATCCGTATCATGAGGCGATAGGACATTTTCTATCATTGTGCAATGATCATAAACTCAAGAGGGTTAGCATAAAGATACTTCACAGAGACATCATACATAATGGAAACATTTCATACCCAATCACATCTGTGATGAGAGAGACATAAAATGGCTTTTAGGTAATCTTTTTCACTTGCGAGTTGCTACAAAATTTTGTCACAAGAGTCATTTCTACACTGTAAGTGACCTAAAACATTTCCATCCTGTTTATTTCACTTTAGTATACCTTACAAAAATTATATTATATTTTTGTAATAATTACTATTCAAAGGCAAGAAAATGTCTTAGTAGTATTTATTATCATCACTGCAACTAGAAAAAAAGAAATAGGAGTAGTTTCCTAAAGTTATCTTCCACACAGCCATATATGCTCATCCAACTCTAGCTCTATTACTGTACTGTCAGCCAAAGATGAGTCCAAGTGGCTGCTCCATTGGTGACAGCAGGAGTGACAGCCCTCATACTATGTGAAAGAAATTGTTTTATTAGAGACCACCAACATTAAATTTTAGAAAAAACTATATGGATAAAATCTTTTTCATAAACATATCTAAAGGTATTCAATATTAACTTATACAAGTTGAATATCCCTTATCCAAAATACTTGAAACCAGAAGTATTTCAAATTTTGGATTTTTTTTTTTTTTAATTTTGGAGATTTGCACTATACTTACTGGATGAGCATATCTAATCCCAAAATTTGAAATCCAAAATGCTCCAATGAACATTTCCTTTGAGGATCATATCGGTGCTCAGTAATATGAGAATTTTGGAGCATTTCAGATTTCAGACTTTTGGATTAGGGATGCTCAACTTATATATATGTTAACAAGTATAGATATATCTACCTTTAGGAAAATCTAATGAGTGAAGATCCAAGCTTTTAAACACACTAGATAATGAGAAGCAGGTGTAGTGCCGGTTAACTAAAAGATTCTTCACTTTGTATTATGAGCTACTGCAGGGATTCGTAAATACAGAATTTCTGTATACATTCAACATGAAAAAACTCCCAAAATACCAGTTTAGTCTCAATTTTATGGAGTGCAAGCATGGAATAAGGAATGTCTGCATTTCTACTATATAAACTCAATAATTCTAACATTCTACTTATAAAGGGTGACAGATTATGCCATTCCAAAATATGCCACTTTGACATGAAGATAACTTTAAGCTAAAGGCACTTGACAAACAGCAGATGCAAGAAGGGCATTCTAATCTTTGCCTTTTCTTCCTGAAAGCAGGAGACACAATTTTTCATGTGAAAGATGCCCTTCCTGTACCAGGAGAAAAAAAAAAAACATTATTTCATGGGAAGTCATGGCAGGGGGCACAGAGGGGGTTCTGTACCAACAGACCTTGTTAAAATGTGTTAAAATAATTATCTTCCTTTAGCCTCACCACATAATTTAGTTACTTTTCCACAATTAGGTCTCTTTGTTCAATCTAACATAAAAGTATGTACGTTTTTCCACCTGTTGGGTCTTCATTTCTTTATGAGGGCTCCTGTGCCACCTAAAACTTACCTTAAATTTCTTGGCTTTTCTCCTATGACTCTGTCTTATGTCAATTTAATTCTCAGGCCCCGCGGGGACCCTAAGAGTGTACAGGTAAAATTTGCTTCCTGTACATACTAATATGATTTCCATTACACTTGCATTTTAAACTAATGATTTAGAAAACTGATGCCTACAGGTCTTGTACACATTATATACAAGACCTAAACATCAACTGAAAATATAAGGTACAAAGTATTCCCGTGGGAGAAAAAAAGATCTTCCAATTTGGAATAAGGTAGTTGGCCAAAAGCATTTTTTGGTACTTTCTTGAAGTGTATGAGTTTTTTTTTCTAAGAAACACATGTGCACACACATACCTACATACACACTGATAGTGTACTTTATCTATGATACTTAAAAGGAAATTTTCAAACATAAACTATTCCACTATAAAATTCATGATCAGTCTTGACTGAGTTACCCGAATAACCCTATCTGACATACTTTTGTTCTCACCTTTGAAATCCAATTATATCAACAATAAGATAAAAGATGACTTACCGGCCCAAAAGAATTACTGTCAAAACTGTGTCCATGATGATCACCTTCAACCCAGATGTGACCACGGGGGACTTTGACATACCGCTTTTTGTGTCCTATGGTTCTGGAAATAAACAGTGTAACCACTGAGATATGAATAGAAAAGAGATCAAACTGTTGAGCATACAAACTCTGGAATGGCAAAAATATTATATAGATGTTACAGACAGGTTAACCATGAAGCTTCTCCATAATTTCATTTTTAAGGAAGATGTGGTTAGAGCCCTTTGAATCTATTCACAGTATTTTTTTCTTTTTATATTTCTATAGGTAAGAATTTTGTGCTTAGAAAAAATGTATTGACACTAAATATAATGTGTTGTTATTTAATATAATTCACAATATTCTAAATATGTATTTATGAAATCCAATAAACCCCAACAAAATACAGATCTAACTTGGTTTTTTAACATTTACTTTTAAGTTAATATTCAACTTTTCCAACAGACTCACGCACAACTACAATCTTCATTTTTTGCAGTCAAACTTCTGAAACCAATGGACAACACTTTTCATAACCTCTTAATACTCTAAATTTCAGCATAAGAAATAAAGGAAGAACATAATCTGGATAACATCTTATTAGATAAAAACTATCAATATCAGTTGAAAATTTTTAACCAGCACTAAAGTATTCCTAAAAATGAAAGTATTTTAACAATTGTGAAGACTAAAGATAAATGACACACATGTTGCAAAACATTCTATATTCTTAATGCCGGCAAGGAAATGGACTAAGAAAAGGCTATCTCACACAGTTTTCGTAGCAATGTATAATGGTATAATGTTTTTCCCTGTATTTCCATTTTAGGCAACTTTTTGGTACATTTTTAAGATACTAAAATGTTTGTGTCTTTTGACTTAGTTATTCTACTTGTAGAAATCCATTTGAAAAATAAAATCAGAAATACAGACACATTTATTCATTACAAGGGGTGTTCAAACAAGGCTTTTTATAGCAAAAAATAATAATAATTTACCTAAATATTCAACAACACAGAATTGGTTCAATAAATTATGATACAACCAACTAAATGAAAGAGACAGGCTTACAATAAAATATTATCCTAATCCCATAATAAGAAGTTATTTTGGGGGCAGAGACTGCATTTTTTTTCTTTTATCCCCTTTTATCCCCATTAGGAAAATGCATGGCCTAAAGAAGCTTCTCAGTGTTGGCTGAATGAAGGAATGCATAAATATCACCTCCAAGCCTGCAGAGTTCAGAAACTGAGCTTGGCATGCATACTGTTCTTTGAGGTGGTGTCCCTTTGAGACTATTTTTATTAATTAGCAAGTTGTATATGTGCAGAAGAATACATTAAAAAAAAAAAAAACTAAACATAAATTGGTGATACAGAAACTGAAACTATTCATTACCTAGGATGGTTTTTAATTTTCAAGATAATTTCAGTGTTGAATTACTTTACTTTAGATCAGTAAATCATTCATGCAAGGAAGCAATATTGTGGCTATTAGAAGCCCACAGTAAGTTAATGACTGCTGTTTATTTTTAATTACTATTGGGAAGAAAGTTTTCAGCTTTTTAAAGAAAAGTGAAAAACAAGTTGAACACATCTTACCATCATATACTCTGTAATGTAAGTGTTCTTCAATTAAAATCAATTAGTTCCTGACATCACTACAGCTTTTATTATTAGACTGCCTCTAAGAACTAATATTCTACATGAAATGTTAATGACCAAAGAGAATATCCTTTTACTTAATTGTTGGCAAGGCATACTCTCCAAATCAGTCCAAATGTTTCTTCACCTTATTAAGCTGGGTATTTTGGATAAATGCTCAGAAAGAAAACAATTACCAATTTTGCCTCTTCAAATAACCATTCAAGAATTACAAAGGAAAACCAGCATAAAATTATTTCTGCAATGACATAGTGAGTTTTAAATCAAGCATATTCTTCCAGAAACCAGAAGAGTGATATGAAACCAAGATTGAGTTTTAATGTCATATAAGCCAAGATACTTGTGATAGAAAGCAACAGCATCCTAAAAGACCAGTGACAGTTACACGTTTCCTTGCACTGACCATCTTATCTGAAAAATTTAAATATAGCCTTTATCCTATTATTTTCTAGTTGCTTACAGTGCTTTATTTTTCTTTTTTGAGCCTGCTAACACTTGATATACATTTATGGGTTTGTTTGTTTATTTTTTATTTCCCTCCACTAGAATGCAATCTTTGGAACTTTGCCTTTCTTGTTCATAAGAGTATCCCCAGAGCCCAGAACAGACTGCACAGAGTACTCAATAAACATTTGTTAAATGAGTGACCAAATGAATGAATAACTGAAGAATAAAAAATACTGCCATAAAGGCAGAATAATAGAGTGGAAAGTATATAGGTTCTGGAAACAGAGTAGACCAGTTTGGATCTTGATACTATTACTCACAAGTAACCTTTTGCAAGTTACTTAGAGTTTCTACCTCTATTTCCCCATCTTTAAAATGGGAGAAGACATACCCTAACTTAGTAGTCCCCATCCTTTTTGGCAGTAGGGACTGATTTCATGGAAGACATTTTTTTTTTCATGGACCAGGGTGGGTGGGGGAAGGTTTTGGCACGATTCAAGCACATTACATTTATTGTGCATTTTATTTATATTATTATTATTACATTGTAATATATAATGAATACATTACACAACTCACTATAATGTAGAATCAGTGGGAGTCCTGAGCTTGTTTTCCTGTAACTAGATGGTCCCCTCTGGGGGTGATGGGAGATAGTGACAGATCATCAGGTAAAAGCGTCTCATAAGGAACATGCAACCTAGATCCCTCACATGCGCAGTTCACAATAGGGTTCACACTCCTGTAAGAATTTAATGACATGGCTGATTTGGTAGGAGGTGGGGCTCAGGCAGTAATGGGAACAATGAGGAGTGGCTGTTAGTACAGAGGAAGCTTCCCTTGCTGCTCACCTCCTGCTGTGCGGCCCAGTTCCTAATAGGCCACAGACCAGGACCAGTCTGTGGCCCGGAGATTAGGAACTCCTGCCCTAACTGGGCTGAAATGAAGGTAAGTAGTTAGATGAAAATAAAATGGAAAGATTGTTATACAGCATACACTCTGGAGCCAGCCTGTCTTGGCTTTTGTTTCTTACTTAACATTTTTAAGCTTACATGATCTGCACAAGTTGATGAAACTCTGTGTCAGTTTCCTCAGATACACAACTGGGCAAGTAACAATACCTAACTCAAAAAATTATTCTATAGATAAAAGTGTCATACATTAAACACTTGATAAGTGGCTTCTCTTGTAGTTGAGACTGTTTTTAATTTAAGTAAAGCACTGAACATACTTCCGATGTATAGTTAGAACCCAGTAAGTGGTAGTTATTATTGCTCTTGTCTTCCTTTGTCCATTATTTTCTTTCATTTTATAAGTCAGAATGTGTTCAGCCTCTGCCATCTATTAGCATCAGTTTTTAAAATTACCTGAACTACGCTTCAGTAATTTCCTCTCCTGACGACTGCACTGTGACTACAGACTATTTTTAATGGTACAATCAATCTTTTTTTTCTTTTGCTCTTATGTCCTTCTGGGACACTCTAAAACTTACACGTAAAAACACTATTTGTGTTCTGCATATTCAAATATGCAGGGAGTAGTAGGGGAAAGTACAATCTATTTGTGTTTTTACCTACTAGTCTCTTGTATATTTGAATATTGCTATGCTAATACAGAGTGGTTTCCTAGATACCAGACAGATTTGAAAGAACACTTAGAGCTATAGAAGAACCCTGGTAAAATTCATGCTGTATCCTAGTGCATATTCTGTTTCTTGGGTTTCAACCTAACTTTTTAAAGAATAATCCAAAGTAGCTTTAAAAAAGATGATGTTAAAATATTGGGCTGGTTCCTTTTAGGACTGCCAAAGAAATATAATACTCCTAATAGAATTTCTCTAGAGAAAGAATTTTAAATAGCTTTGTGCTCCTGAATTCACATAAAAGAAAGACAAGATAATCTTTTAGGTGATTTAACAGTTAAGTGAGGTGTCAGCCTACAAGGTTGTATGTATCTATGGCTTGCAAATAATTTTGGTTTTGACAGTCAAAAATGAGCTCTGTATGGTATTCTAACTACCTGTCTAAAAGAAAAGGCATTTTTAGTACTACCTTTACCAAGACAAGTTACCTAGGTCTTATAAATGGAATAAAGAATCATTGCCTCCAATTTGATTTGACCTTGAAAACAATGTTTTTAAGTCTCTGAATCTTTTGAGTGTCATTGGGTGAATACAAAAGTATTGTCTAGGTAATTCTTGTTACCGCAAGAAAGAAAGGGAGAACTTCTTATTAAAAGTATTTCCCAAATACACACACACACACACACACACACACACACACACACACACACACACACACTCTCTCTCTCTTTCCTTCTCTCCCTCTTAAGTAGGTCATTTATTTATATTAATAATTCATAATTTATTTAAGATATTCTTATCTATTTTTCAAATTATTCTCTTAGTTTTTCTCATTGTCCAAAGTAGTGGCTGCCCTGAGGATATTTACTGCTCCCTGGATACTAGATCCATGGTTTTCATTGTCTTGAAGGACCAGAAGTCAGGGGCTCTGGACTCAGAAAGATCAGCAGTTAGAACTAGGTCTCTTTATCACTGTTAACAGATAGAACCAGAAAAAAAAAAAAAAAATCCACCATCAGGAAAGAAAAATAAAAAGAACACTTGCCTTTGTAGTGTTGGCCTCTGAAAGAGAAAAAAACTCTCTTTTGAGAATCTACCTTCTGCTCTCAAGTGAAACTAAGGTTCAAATTCACACTACTTGGGTAGTCTCACACAGTTAAGAATCAACTTTAATCGACCCCAGGCATCTGGCAGAGAATAATCCCTTAAATGTGGCTTTCAGGTTTTCTACAGATAAATCCCAGCCAACAGGAACTCACAATCCAAAATTAAAAATCTCCTTTGGAAATACCCACCTTAGTGAGTCAGGACAAACAATAAGTAGCAAAATTAGACTCCTGCAAACTTCAAATACTGGATTTATGAATAAACATGCTATATTTAAATACTTTTAAAGTATAAAGGGAATTAAATACATGAGTAAAGAAGAATATTGGAAAGATAGACACTTGAAAAAGAATCAAATAGAAATTCTAAAAATTAAAATATATAACTAAAGAAGTGGGTTAAAAAGCAAATTACTCTGAGTTAAAGAAAGAAGTAATGAACTGGAGTAGAATTCAATACAGAGCACTAAAGAAATGGAAAATATTAGAGACATTAGAAAGGTATGGGAAGCATTGTAAGAAAATGTAACATCAGTGTAATCAAAGTTCTAAAGAAAGAGAATAAAAAGAAACAAGGAAGAGATAATATTTGAAGAGATGGTGGTAGAGGATTTTCCCGAATTGACGAATGAATAAATGTGCTGGGCCTTAGAAATTGATACCCCAAAATATGGCACTTTGATGTGTTAAACTGAAGAAGCCTCAAGGTCTCTCTGACCTCCTTCCACCTCCTGTTTCTCAACCCATTGTCTCTCCTAAATAAAGCTCATGATGAAGCTGTTCCCTGAAGTTCCCTTATCTCCCTGAAGTCCAGACTGACTCAGAAGAAAATGGTTACCTCTGGTCCATTCCCTGAGTTTTCATTAACTCAACTCATATTGCAGGAAGAAAGTCTGAAGTCTCAACATACCTGAATAAACTTTGGTCACAAACCATCGTCTGCTTTGTGGGTCCAACTTGTCTCAGGCCATTGTATGTTCAACCCCATTGAATTCCCATAAAAACCATTTACTACCACCCTAAAATTCTCCACACTTCCCCATCTCCCTTCCCCCTAAAAAGAAGGGTATAAAATGATCTATACTCCATTGCCTGGTATACTCGCTCTGTGACTGAAGCCTCCACTGCACTTTGTATGACTTCACTATTAATCTGCCTTTTGTCAGTTACTTTTCAATCAGTTTTCAGAGGGCGAAGGGGAAGTTTTCCTTTGACTGCTACAAATGCAGATTCCGGAATCAGTGCAAATAACAAGTAAAAATCACACTATCATATGTTGTAATGAAATTGTAGAACACTGAAGTCTCACTGCTCCCAACCTCAAATTCTGAAAAGCTTCCAGAGAAAAAACATGGACTACCTTAAAAAAAAAAAAAAAAAAGGAAAATTAAATTGACAGTAGAATTCCCTTACTGGGGTATAATTTGCATGAAATAGAATTCAGCAATCTTAAGTATACAACTCAATGAATTTAAAAATCAACGGTCACATAATCCCTATCTATATCAAGATACGAAACACTTGAGTTACTCAAAAAAGATTCTTCATGTCTCTCTGCGAGCAAATCTGCCCCACCCTCATCCTTGGCTTCAGGCAATCCCTGTTATGCTGCTTTCTGTCACTATGGTTTTGCCTTTTCTAGAATTTTACATACAGGCATACCTTGAAGATATTGTCGGTTCAGTTCCAGATCACCTCAATAAATAAATAAATAAATAAATAAATAAATAAAGCAATATTGCAACAAAGTCACAGAACTTTTTTGGTTTCCTAGTGCTTACAAAAGTTATGTTTATATTATACTGTAGTTTATTAAGTGTGCCATAACATTATGTCTGAAAATACACACCTTAATTTAAAAATATTTTACTGCTAAAAAATGCTGACAGACACCCAAAACAAGCATATTCTTTCAGGAAAATTGTGCCAATTGACTTGCTGGATGCAAGGTTGCCACAAACCTTACATTTATAAAAAATGTAACATCTACAAAGTGCAATCAAGGGAAGCACAATAAAACAAGGTATGACTATAAATGGGAACATACAATATGTATTCTTTTATTTCTGGCTTCTCACTTTAGTCTAATGCTTTTGAGATCAATTGACATTGTTCAAACAAAAGTAGTTTGTTACTTTTTTTAAAAAATAGTATACTATTATATGAATGTACCAGAATTTATCAATCAATAGTTCATGAACACTTCAGCTGTTTCTGATCTTTGACTTTTTACACAAATAATTTCAAATTATATTTAAGATTCAGGGGGTACGTGTGCAGGTTTTTTACATGGGTATATTACGTGATGCTGAGGTTTGAGATTTGAATGATCCCATTACCCAGATAGTGAGCACAGTACCCCAAATTCTTGAATATGAACACTAAAGCAGCTATGAACATTGCAGTATAAGTACGACACATTTTCATTTCTCTTCTACAAATGAAATGGTTGGCTCACCTGCTAAGTGAATGTTTAAACTGTCAAACTGTGGTCAAATATCCTATTTTTAAAAGGAAAAAAATGATTTTTTTTCTTTTTCTTTTTCCCCCACCTCCTACTTAGCTCTTAATGAAGGCAAATAATAGCCTTTACCTTCTCTCCACCAGGCATGGCAAGCTTATCTATGAGTTTACTTAGAAGTCCCAGAGACCCTACCTTGAAGCAAACCAGGTGCCTCCAGAACTCTCTTCCACCAGGAGGTAGCCTCAATTTACAACCCGCCACTGCCCACATTGGCACCAACCAGACCACCCGACAGGTAAGACATCCGAAGACCCCATACCTCTCACCCTCTCCTCTACATGTTGTTCATGCCAAGTCCCCTTTAAAAGCCTGTGCCTTCTTGTCCTGAAGACTGAAGTGGTACCCTCAAGGCAAGAGCTTGTAATGCCTCCCCAAGCAACCTCTGGAATCAAGTTCCTTTCTGTCAGATCTCATTATTGCTAATTAGACACTGCAAGAGGTGAGGGATGGGACCTGCGTTTGGTTACAGAACTGTTTTCCAAAGCAGTAGGACTAGCAATGTTTAAGCGTTTCAGTTATTCTACATCTCACCAGCACTTGATACTATCATTCTTTCCATTTTAGCCATTGTAAGGGCATAGAATGGTTTTAATTTGCATTTTCCTAATGACTAATGATCTGAGCATCTTTTCATGTATCTGTCATTTGCATATCTTCTTTGGTGAATTATCTATTCAACTTTTAAAAATTAAATTCAGTGATTTGTCTTATTACTGAGTTGTAAGAATTCTTTATATAATCTGGATATAAATTTTGTATTAGATATGTTTTGTAACTATTTTCTCCTAATCTGTGTGCTTTTAAATTTTTCTTAACAGTTTTTTTATAAAGAATATACATTTTTAATTCTGTTGAAGTCTATTTAAAACATTTTTCTTTTAAAGTACATGTTTTTCAGAAGAAATTATTGCTGAACCCAAAAATCACAAAGATTTTCTCCTGTGTTTTCTTCTTCTGGTTTTATACTTTTAGGCTACTTATAATAATTTTTATGCAGTCTGAGGTATGGTTCAAATTTCAATTTTTTATATATGGTTATCCCATTTCCCCATTTTTTTTGAAAAAACTATTCTTTCTACCTTGACTTACCCTTATTAACTTTGTTAAAATTAATTTACCCTACTATTAGTCCATTTTCACATTGCTGATAAAGACACATCCAAGACTGGGCAATTTACAAAAGGAAGAGGTTTATTGGACTTACATTTCCACGTGGTTTGGGAGGCCTCACAAACATGGAGGAAGCTGAAAGGCATGTCTCATATGGCAGCAGACAAGAGAAGAGAGCTTTTGCAGGGAAACTCCCGTTTTTTAAAACTGTCAGATCTCATGAGACTCATTCACTATCATGAGAACAGCACAGGAAAGACCTGCCTCCATAATCCAATCACTTTCCACTGGCTTCCTCCCATGACATGTGGGAATTGTGGGAGTTGCAATTCAAGATGAGATATGGGTGGGAACACAGTCAAACCATATCACCCTATATGGATGAGTCTTTTTCTGGACTCTATTTTGTTTCATTGATGTTTATACCAATATCATACTGCCATGATAATTGTGGCTTTATAGGTCTTGAAATCAGGTGCGATGATTCCCCCAATTTTGTTATACTCCTTTCCAAACCCCTTTGGCTATTCTAAGTCCTCTGCATTTCCAAATGATTTTAGAATCCCCTGTCCATGTCTATGCAAAGGAGCCTGCTGGGAGTTTGACTGGGATTGCACTGAATCTATAGAGCAATTTAGGTAGAAATGACATCTTAACAACATTGAGTGTTCTGATTAATGAACATACCATATCTTTCCAATTTTAAAGGTCTTTGAAAATGTTTCTGTTCTGTTGTGAGATTGATAGCGTAACAGTCTTGCACATATTTTCCTAAATTAATATCTAAGCATTTACTGTTTTAGTGTTATTTTAAAAGATATTTTAAAATTGTAACTCCCAGTTTTTCATTGTACTACATAGGAATGCAGTTGATTTTTCTCTATTGATTTTGTATCCTGCAGCCTTACTAAACTCTCTTATTCTAGTTTCATTTTGTAGAGTTCTCAGAATTTTCTGTGAACACAATCATGTTTTGCTGGGACTACAGGTGTGTGCCACCATGCTCCGCTAATTCAAAAAAAAAATTTTTAGAGATGGGGCCTTGCTATGTTGCCCAGGCTACTCTTGAACTCCTAGCCTCAAGCTATCCTCCCACCTCAGCCTCCTGACTAGATGAAATTTGTGTGTAAAAGTAATTGTGGTTTTTGACATTTTTAAAAGTAATGACAAAAACCACAATTACTTTTGCACCAACCTAGTAAAACAGTAAAAATACTATTGTAATTATAGTATAATTACAGACATTATGTAAGTTGACTGAATATAGAAAAGATAACTCCACACTGTAACGAAAATATATTTAAAATTAGTTTTTGCTAAAATGATGATAGATTGCATAAAATGTTAAAGGTGTAAATACCATAATTAGTTTACCTATTGTTAAATTGGACTTTGTCATGGATAAAAATAGTGAATCATATCATTATTCTATGGATGACTTCTGGCAAACCAATTTAAATAAAATAGTGAACTTGTAATGTATAATTTTATTTTTCAGAAAAATCAATATTTAATATAATTGGTATTGTTGCGTTTGTTTAGAAAATCTTCTCTCAAAATAATTTCCTGGGTGTTTGCATCATCATCATCTAGTCTGTAGGTCTTTTCCATATGCTAGTGTGCTAGTTATATAGGGAAAAAATACATTTCAATGCATTCTGCTTTTTTTTTAGAGACAAGGTCTCGCTTTGTTGCCCAGGCTAGAGTGCAGTGGCATGACTATAGCTCACTGCAGCTGTAGTCTCAAATTTTCCCACCTCAGTCTCCCGAGTTGCTAGGACTGCAGGCATGTGCCACCTCATTTTTATTTTTTATTTTTTTGTACTGACAGGGTCTCACTATATTACCAAGGCTGGCATCCAACTCCTGGCCTCAAGTGATCCTCTTGCTGATTTTAAATAAAGAATCTGGAAGCTACCTGTATAAAGTAGGATTGGGGAAAGCCTTTTTAAGTAAAATTAAAAAGCAAAAGGTATGCTGTAAAATAATATACAAAAATATCCGAGTATTTTGAAATTAAAAACCTTTGAAAGACAAAAGGTACTATAAATACATAAGTCAACCGATTAACAGTATCTATATGGAGGGAAAATGTTGTACAGATGTTGCATATATAATGAAATTATGTTTAAAAAAGACAATTCAATTGAAAATGGATAAAAGATACAAATAGGCAAGTGACAGATGAGACAGGAAAAACTGCTTAACTTCACTAGTAGTCAGGAAAATACGAACTAGAGTAAACATGACTTTATAGTCAACTGGCTGAAACACACTGCTAGCACAGGTATAGGAAACATGTACTCTCACATTGCTGGTAGAAATAGGAAGAGCTATAATCTTTTTGGAAGCAATCTGGCAGCATCCAAAATATTTAAAAAATTTATTTGCCTTGTGATCTAGCAATTCTACTCCTGGGATACAGACATAACATAACTATGTAAGGACACAGGTACAATAATGTTTTTCATAACACTGTTCAGAGTGGCAAAAAATCTGGATGTAAAGATAACACTTAAAACAGGAAGGTTTAATAAATGATAGTATGTGCATACCATGGTTTGTTATATAATCCATAAAAAGAACAAATTAGAGCCATCAATTAACTTCAGAGATGTTTCAAAAATTATCGAATAGAAAAGCAGAAAAGCACACAATATGATTTATCCTTTGTAAAAAGGAAAGGTTTAAAAGTCACTATATGCAAATGTGAATGTGAATATAGGAAGCATTACACTAGCATAAAGAAAATTATATTGAAGATACACAAGGGGTTGTTGACATGGGTGGAGGATGAGAGAACTTAGTAATAATAACAGAAAGTAAAAAAAGGAAAGGGCATAGGCAAAAAAAAAAAAAAAAAAAAAAAAAGAAACAATCACAAAACACTTCCAAACAAAGCATTATGATATTACCATATTTATGCCTTTGTGTAAATTATATGTGGATTCATATAAAAAAGTAATTATAATAGACATAAAATATTTTATATATACATATATACATTCAATACATAAAGATTTAAAGACCAATAATTGTGTCATAGCAACGAAATAGGCAGAAATTAAAAAAGAAGGAAACAAACAGTAATTTATAAAAGTTGGAGTATTAATTAAGGGCAATATGTCCAGGAATCCTCCCATTTAGTTCTTCCCTCTGAGACTGAATGCAACAGTAAATAAATGTTAGAGGGCAAGAACAGAGTACAAATCAAGTTCATGGAAATATCCTTCATTTTGCCTTTGCTAAGGGCTCTCAACTAGTTGCTCACTATGCTAAGCTAAGGATTTCTCAAATGCTGGTTCTAACAGGATGCCTGTTAAAATAGTCACTTTTGTTTAAGTAATATACTACAATTCTAAAAAGTTTGCTATTGATTGCATAGATTGGGAAGGCAAAAGAAAAAAACAAAAACACAAACACAAACCCAAAGCCAGAACAAATAAAACACATTCTCTACTTCCCTAGAGACTGCTCCCCATCTGTGAGTAAAATTAGGAGGGAAAGATTAAAGAGTTGGGACATGTACTGATGGGCTGAGTCTACACTGGCTCTTCCTGCCATATAATTCATAAAGAATCAGAAGGTACTCTTTAGCTAGAAGATAAGCTCTTTTTCCTGAGTTTTTTTTTTTTTTTTTAATAAACTTAGCAACCATTCTACATAGTCATTACAATAAAGTTTGTTATCCTCTTCTAGGTGGGAAGCTCAGCAAACCTGTCTTTGTGCTCCTATTTCAGAGTCAATAACGTTTTTAACTTTTTAGGCCTTTGGAGCCACAAAGACAACTCTTTAATCAAGATATATGAACTGATTGATTTCCTTTCTTTTCCTTTGATCTTTATAGAGCTTATAATTTTATTTTTTAATAATTTCTCTGTTAACTCAATTCATTATTTATTGCCTGCAATGATTATGAAACTATTTGATCTTCAAAGTGTAGAATGATACAGTATCTTTTGAATGAACTTTGCATTTGGCTTTTTAATCCTTCTTTTTATGTTTTAATTATCTACTAATAACATATCTACTAATATACAAATACATTACAAGAACCCATTGGAATGTGGCTAAATTTGAATCGGAATCTTTCTTTTTACGTGACAAATGGTGCAAAATAATAAAGCCACCTAATCAAAGTTAGCAAAGATTAGTTTGCTAATATCATGTATTTTTCTAACTGAATATTCCTTTATATGAATTATTCCAACAGTTTCATACAAATGATAGTACTACAGAAAGAGAATACAATGACTTCTTAAAAGAAATGCCATATTACATTCCATATTTGACAGCTATAGATTATTCATTAAATATAAATATAAATAAATATTATTCATTAAATATAAATATAAATTATTCATTAAATATAAATATTATTCATTAAATATAAATAGTTTTTATAGAGTATCAAATAAGGACTCTTGCTAATTCAAGCCCAAATTGCTTCAGCCTACATGAACCTACATTACAAACCCATATTACAATGCCCAGACTACCAGCATTCATATGAATGTAGGGCAGTGAAATGTTTAGAAGTCAGATCTATTTTTCTTTCCCAATATAGGATATTTTTGTTTTACTAGTACACGGTGGGTGGCAGGGTGCTAACCTATGAATTCTCTGGGCTACAAAGCATGAAAGGAGCTATGGATCAGAGCACCTGTGTATGTTTCCTATTAAACATAAAGCTCACATAAAGTGTTCTAGGCTATTTTGTGCCTTGTATAACTTTGAATATTTTTGTATGGCTTTGTATATCTTTGAATATTTGCTATCAATGACCTAAGCCACAATAATTAGAGAACAAAGTTCTCAACTTCCAAGAAATATGCTCGATTATAAGCCTGACTTTTTCTTTATGAAAGAGAAAAATCAGGGAATGTTCAATTCAGATAGGAAGAGCAGGAAATCATTTTTAATAAGGTTTTTAAACTTTAAATGTAACCCCAAATAATAATAAATAGCATAAAATTGACTTCTATCTCCACTGGGTTGGTGTGGTATATGTCTGACCCTTAAGAAACTGGATTCAAGAGGATAAAGTGAATCTTTAAAAGATGTAATTTCTCCTTTTTTGTGTGAAGATCTCAACTGAAGAGTCAATCCTCCATAAATACATCCCCTTAACACCCTGCCATGTAGGCCAATTGTCACCCTCCAAATGTAAATTGTCAAATGATCTAAATCACTTCATGAAACTTTAAAGCCAGATAGAAAACCATAGCAAAAAGGGGAAAAAAATTCAGGATTCAATTTACTTAAATCTGGAGAACAACAATCTCTCTCCTTTCCTCCTTAGCGTCCATGCTCATCCAAGCCACCAGCATCTCCTTCCTGGACTCTTGCAGTCACCTTCTCACTAGTTTTCATGTCTCTCCTCTCCTCCATCTTTAGTCATTCTCCACACAACAGATCCAACCATGTCATCCTTCTGCCCTACTGAACATTTCCAGTGGATTCCCATCACAGTTAAAACACAAACTTCTTACTTTGGCTTACAAGTCCTGTATCTGAGATTCCCAACCTTAACATTATGGACATTTTGAGTCAAACAATGAGTCAGGAGGTGCTTCTGTGCATTTTAGGATGTTTAGTAGTATCGCTGGCTTCCAGAAACTAGAGTTGGTAGCATCCATTTTGCTAATGTGACTACTAAAAATGTCACCAAACATTGCCAAATGTCCGGAGGGTGGGCCAGGGTGGTGGGGGGCGGTATGTGTGGATTGTTCCTTCTAGGAATTACTGTCTTATACCATCTGGCCATGGCTATACTTTTGGCCTCATCGCCTCTTGCTCACTCCACTGAAACCACATGGGCCTTTTCAATGTTCCTCCAAGCATACCAAGGACCCTTCTAACTGTGGCTGTCACTTCACTTGCTGTTCTCTGCTTGGAATGCTCTCTCTTCAGATTTATTTTCTAACCTAATTTATGTTCTGTATTCCTTTTTAAATGCCTTCTCTCTATTTGAAATAGCTCCTCCTGTCACACTCTACTCCTCAGCATACTTTTCTTCATAGTACTTAACTACTCCTGGGTTTATAATCTATCCACTGTTTATTTGATTTTTTTGTCTGTCTTCCTCACTTAACTGCAAATTCCATGGAGGTAGAGATTTTAGCACCGTCTTCCTGATACCTAAAACTGTGCCTGTCTGTATTTTCAATACATACTCAATAAATATATACCGACTAAATGGATGAATGAGTATGGATTCTGGTAGTAGTCCTCTAGAATACCATAAACAATTTAGGGTTGCCATTTCCCTCATTTTGGTAACAGCATCATATACTATCTTAAATTGAAAAGGATTTCAGGTATCTTCGGGTAACACAGTCATTTTACAGATTAAAAAATTGAGGCTTGGAGAGGTTAGTTTGTCAATAGCGCTAGACTTAGTTTGTGAAAATTGAGTCTAAATGCCAAACCGATAGGACTAACACATTTCAGGACTTCTTTTTATATTCTCCCTTGTGGACATTTTACCCATACTGATGGAAACTTCTTTTACAATTACATTTTTAGAAAAAGCGGAATTCAATCTGGATATAGATATTGCATATAAGTAATACTATTTAAGAAGGCTATTTGTTGCTATCCTGATTAAGTGAAGACTATTTTGTCTTGCATACTTAGTAGAAAATTCAATCAGTAACATATCAGATTTTTTAAAATGATGGCTTAGATTCTGATTACAAACTAAAATATTTCAAAGACATTTTAGATATATCTGAAGTAGATATAAAGTACAGATATTTGGCAGACTTAGATATATGGCAGAAGCACTATCTGAATGGATTCATTTTACAGACTTTATAGACTGATTTGCATCAAAGCTACAAGACTATATGAAGGATAAATATTATTGAAAGACACAGTATTTGGATTTGCCACAAGTTATGGTAAGTTTTAACATGATTAGTAAGGTACAATCTTATCAACTCAACTCAGTCTACATTTATTTTTAAAAAATATCTAAAATGTACATGATTTTGGAGGGTTAAGGCAGATTAAAATTTTAAGTATGACAAAGCTTCCAACCTCAAAAACCTTATGTATAAGAGATAAGTAAAGAAAAAATACCACAAAGCAAAATGTGATAAATGGTAGATTCAAAATATAATGATGATATTAACAGCCTACTATCTATTAATTATAGAAAAAATCATCTAATAAATGACAGTAAATTAGATTTTGTGAAACAAACAAACAAACAAAAAAATAAAGTATTTAAACCCAGATACCTAAAAGCCTGTACACTTAACTGATGGTCCACACTCCTTTAAAAAAAAAAAGATTAATTCTGATTGGGCTGATCGTGATCTGGAAAATTAGAAATATAAAATATAAATATGTCGTGAATTATAAAAAGATATATATATAGTATCAAGGGTTCATGTTAGAAAAACCCTAAGTTCTTTGGTTTGTCTGAAATGTGGTTTAATGGAAACCACCAAATGTAGGTTGTAGGTTGGGGATGGACCGTAGAGAAACTTTAATATCAATCTAAAAATATAGACTCTATTTTGTAGGCAATGGGGAACGTCTGAAGGGTGTTAATAAAAAAGGTGACAAGATTATACTTAATTATCCTCCTAAGACTAGCAGCTTGAGGGCCAAATGGACTCAGCTGAACAGCCAGCTACCGGTGAAAGCCATTCTTCAATAAATTCAATACAATTAGGCTCTCCCAGTGTGGCGCCCTTGCTTGCTACACATACCAGGCTAACACTGATTACTGGGAGAATATTTGAGTATACGTGGTACGTGGCTGTGTATTTCTTCTGGGTAAATTTTATTGTGGTAAAAGCACTTACCATGAGATATACTCTCTCAACAGATTTTTAAGTGTAGGACACAATATTGTTGAGTATAGGTACAATGTTATATGTCAGATTTCTCAATCTCTAGGTCTTATTCATCTTGCTTATCTGAAACTTTATGCCTGCAGATCATTTTCCCCTCCGTAAACTCCTGGCAACCACCATTCTACCCTTTGATTCTATTGATTTGACTATTTTAGATACCTAATATAAATGAAATCATGTAATGTTGGTTCATCTTTTTGTGACTAGCTTATTTCACTTGGCATAATGTCCTCAAGTTCATCCATGTTGTTGCATATTGCAGGATTTCTTTCTTTTTAAGAATCGTATTCCATTGTATGTCTACACCACATTTTCTTTATCCATTCACCTGCTGACTGACATGTGGGTTGTTTCCATATGCTGTCTGATGTGAAAAGTGCTAAAATGAGCACAGGGGTGCACATATTTCTTTAAGATGCTGATGCTGGATCATATGGTAGCTCTATTTTTACTTTTTTGTAGGAACCTCCATACTGTTTTCTATAGTGGCTGTACTATTTTTGATTCCCACTGACAATGTTCAAGGGTTCCAATTTCTCCATGCCTTCACCAATATTCATTGCCTTTGTTTATTCAATAGCCATCTTCACAAGTGTGAGGTGATATCTCTTTGTGGTTTTGATTTCTATTTCTCTGATAATTTGTGACATTAAGCATTTTTTTCATGTAAGCGGTCTGCCATGTGTATGTCTACTTTGGAGAAACATCTACTCAAGTCCTTAGCCCATTTTCTGATCAGGTCATTAATTTTTTGGTTTGTTTTACTATAGAGTTGTAGGAGTTCCTTATATATTTTAGAGACTACAATTCCTTATATATTTTAGAGACTAAAACCGCATTTGCGGTTTGTATATGGATTAAGTCCAGATATATAGTTTGCAAATATTTTCTCCCATTCTACAGGTTGTCTTTTCATTCCGTTGATTGTTTCCTTTGCTCTGTAGAAGATTTTTAGTTGATATAGTGCCACTTGTTTATTTTTGTTTTGTTGACTGTACTTTTAGTGTCATATCCATGAGATCACTGCCAAGACCAATATCATGAAGGTTTTCCCTATGTTTTCTTCTAGGAACTTTACTGTTTGGGGTTTTACATTGAAATTTTTAATCCACTCTGAGTTGACTTTTGTGTATGGTACAAGATAAGGGCCCAATTCATTCTTTTGCATGTGGATATCCAGTTTTCCCAACACCATTTTTTGAAGAGAATACCTTTCCCCATTGTGTATTCTTGGCATCCTTTGCAAAGATCAGTTATATGCATGGATTTATTCCCAGGGTTTGTGTTCTGTTTTGTTCTATTCCCTGTCTATATGCTTGTTTTTATTTCAGTACCTTAAACAAAACATATTACTATAGCTTGCTTCTTACTGAGACCTAATTACATGCAACTCACACCCTTGTTTTACGGGTTTGCCATAGAAGGATCACTAGAAAAGCAAAGTATGTAAGGACTTCAGCTTTACAGTTCGAGTGCGTCTTAGGTTAAACTGTGATTTGTCAGTGAAAGTGAGTCCAAGAGAGGCCTGTCTTACTTCTTAAGCACCAGAACCACATAATTAACATAATCTCTATATCTTCTGATTGGATGTCTATCTCATTTGAACAAAAGCAATCCTGCTTCACCCTTATCAAAAATCATCCCACTTAGATAATAAATGCTTACAATTATATTCTTTTCATGGTTACAAAATACCACTTTGATTAGATAAAATATGCTTACCATAGAAACCTCTACAATCACCTAAACCCTACTTACCATCTGCTGTCTCACTTAGTTATGTGTTCACATTTAGGGACCTGCCTTACAGTTGTGTATCTATTACTGACAGGACTTCTCTCCTACAAATGATCGACCTGACCATAACATGTAAAAAATAACACTTTTTTGGGTCAAATCATTTCCAAGTCAAAATTTTGCATGATTCCCTTGTCATATGACTTCCATCCTCAGCACCACAATATTATCATTAATCGTTAAATCATTGTCACGTCTGTGATTGCCTTAGAGATTTATTAAGAATAACATACTAGGATTAGGAAAGTTTAAGCTTTTACTATCCTTAAAATTAGATTTTTGAAAACTGTCTTATCCCCATTAAAGAAAAAAATAAAAAGGATGAATACACTCAGTCTTTCCCTTTAATTTTTAGTTACATTTTTTTTTTCCTGGGTAGTTGTTTCGAATATATATAAGAGGATCTGGCTGGTCATGGGAGGTCTGTAAAGATTTTGGAGCAGATAATATTCAAAACTAAAGAATAGAACTTATCAGGTAAAGGAGTTTAGGAAAAGGCATTTTGGGCAGAAGGAAAGCACGTTCAACGGCAAAAGATGAGAGATCATAAAGTACATCGTGGGTTAATATTAGAAGAACCCTGAATTCTGTAGTTTGACTGGACTGTAGGTGTGATGGCACATATGGTACCATACCTCAACAATTAGAAATCCTTCCATCTAATACAATCCAAACTGAGAGTTGTCAGCTTGATATTGGCAAAGGCATGGAATTTATCATACTCTCACTTCTTAATCATAACACTGAATTATAAAACATGTAATACACAATTTATTTACCAATCTTTTGAGATAAGAAGTCATTCTCTTTGTGTACGAATCCATAAGCTGAAGTTCTGAAACATCTTTCTGTCACATACCACACCCATACTATACTATTTACAACTGCCAGTTTCAGTTTCTCTACATTGGAATGAAAAAGATATTTGTGACAAAATCTGAGTACAGAACGATTCTAGATTTTTACAAATTTTTCCCCAGCCTTTCACAGTTATCTCACCACATTTGACAGCCATTTAAAAAAAGAAAACTCATTAAAAGTTAGTCTTTCAAAACATTTGACTGTTTTTTTCTTACTCGTGTTTCATATATTTAATTACATTAGATTGCTACAATAATAGGTACAACTAGCATGTTTGAGAATAATCACCACTGATTTTTTAATGCAAACATTTTAGCTGGTAGAAACAAAAGAACATAGTATGACTACAGAGTAATCTTTTAGCTGTGAGCATTCTAGGTCACAGACCTCAGACAAATGTTGTACAGAAGAATAAAGAGAGTGTTTGAATTAATCAAGCTGGTCTAGGTGAAGAATCCATTTACGACAGCATTTGTTTAGTTCCATGTGACAGAATAAAATGCAAGATAGGCAAATGCAACCCTAGTGAAAATGAGGTTGGAAAAGAGAACCAAATGAGCACTGTGTGCCAGGCTACAAAATTAGGGGGGTTATTTGGAAAATCAGTATGAGCAGTGCTTCAGAACACGGACGCTGGATGGAGGTAAATTGCCTAGGTTTGAAAGCCACCTCTCCGCTTGGCCATATGATGGTGGGCAAGTTATTTAACCACTACTTAATGATTTAATTAATTTATAATTGTGGAAAAAAAAAAAAAAAAGACCATACCAAAATAACCAGACTTATCTGCTTTAGGGATACATGAGTTAATATTGTGAAGTGCTTAGGACAGTGCCTGGTCAAAATAAACACTCAATTAATGTCAGTTTTATGATTATACTAATGTGATGACTGATAGTGAAGCCAGATACCTCCCTGATCCCTTTGCGAGCCTTGCAACAGGGGTGCCTTGCTTACTCAGTCCACAGCTCTCCACCACTTGCAGGAGGGGGAGCACAGGTGAGCGGGTGCAGGAGCTGGGTTGAGCACTTACGGGTGCTGGTAGGAGCAAAACTCCGTGAGGGCCCTGCAGCAGCATTAGGCAAGGGTGGGGCGGGGGTGCCCATGCCTCCTGAAGCCCCAGAAGGAGTGTTACATATAGTAACACTTTAGTTTTGCCATTTGTGGATGGCTTAAGTTGTAACAGATCAGTGGAGGGTCAATGTGACAGTCTTTTGCGTCCATACTTGTGGCACCTGAGTTTTTGTCTAGCATCCAGGAGGAATGAGGTCACATGAATGAACTGAATTTGGTAAATGTAGGGGCTGTCAGTGTGAAGGGGAGCTGAAAGGAGGAAGAAGAGGAAAGTAATCTTTTCCTGAAGTCCAGCTGTGCCTGACCGGACTCCTCTCCGAAGCTATGCCATCAAGCTGTCCCTCTGAAGTCAAGTTGCTTCTCTTCAATGTCAAACTGTAGTCTCCAATGTCCAACTGCGTCTCCTCCTTTCTCCTGGTTGAGTCTGGGGTTTTTATGGGCACATGATGGGGGGTGGGGCGGGCCATGGGTGGTTTTGGAAAAGGCAACATTCAAGTGGGAAAACAGGGACATAAGTTCTCACTTTAGGCTGTGGTATCAGGCTGTTTGACTTGAGGGTGGGGCCCTCACTAGGGACCTACTCTCTTCTGCCCAGAATTTACCTGCCTCCTGTCCCTATCAATAGTTTCTAGATTTACTGTTCCAAGGCATAATCATGAGTTCATATATATAAAATACTTGGACCAGTACTTGGTATATAGTAAAAATTTTGTATTCATTTGTTGTTGTTATCATGAGCAATTTAAATGTTTTAAATGAAGGAGTACTCAGATTTGCATTTCAGAAGCAACCATGCCAAAGTGAGTGGGGGAATTAGTGGTGGGGTGGAATGCTTCAGAAGTTATTGGTGCTAAGCTAGGATATTCCCAGGGTGGATAGATAGAAGAAAAGTAGGAGCCAAGCCTTACTCATGTGACAGAAGGGTCAGTACTTGCTGCTTGGCTGGATATGGCTCATGAGCAAGAGGGAGGAGTTAAAGACATTCATCATGGATAGATTTTTCTCTTGGTTGCACTCAAGTATTATGTAGTTTTTGGTTTATGGGTAAACTCAGGAAAGAAGCAAGAAATTTAGAGCAGATATTTCTAAAAAATTCACAAAAGCAGCTACAAAGGGAGGAAAAGACTTATCTTTATAAACAGTATCTCTGCATCCAGCAAACTCAGTGTCCAGAAAAAAACTGACCCCTTTCTTATTAAACCATCAAACTTCTCTCTCTCCTTCAAAATTATTTATAGTTTAGTATCACTAAACCACGCAGGTATACTTTGAAGATCTAGGCATGAGAAGTCTTGTGGAATAATTCTTTGAACATCTTTCCTTTAACATGAACTTTCTGGATAACTGATTTAGCATTCACTCTACTGAGAAAACTCTGTATAACAAAGTTGCCTAGTAAAATCATTAGGCTCCCTCTGTTGAAATGTAAAAGGCTTTGAGGATGTTTCAGACTTTTCTGTGTATAATCTTGCTTGGAAGTGGGAATATACTGATACTAAAAATGTATTTAAAGTTTCCCCAAATCATGCAGCGTGAGAAAGTTACCATATCTTTAAAGAACCGTCTCTACAGTACAAAAGACAAAAGACAAACATCAATTTTTGATTAAATAGATAACTATATTTATGCTTTCAACTATTTATGCTTAGAAGTCCTTTCAGATGTGTTTGGTTTCTTTTGTGTTTTAGAAGGTTTAAATAACAAGGATAACAATGTAATAGAATAAAGTTGTATCTATGAAATAAATGAGTTCACAAATGAAATTTAAATTCCCAGTTCACTTAATTTAATAGTTATTTATTGAGTGCCTTGTAGGTGCCATGCACTGGGACGCAAAAATATGCAAAAACCGATACACTCTCAAGGAACTTCAAATTTAGTAGGAAAGATGGACGTTAATCAAGTAATCATTCAAAAATGTAAAATCATAGCTGTGCTAAAGACCATGAAAAAAAGGCACAAGCAGCAAAAAATGCTTATAATAGGGGAATCTGACCTAGTCAGAGAGAGTGGAGAGAGCTACACAGGCAAGGAAAGCAAAGTTTCAGGCAGATTGAGAGCATATGTAAAGATCCCATGTTCAGAAGAAACCTAGCACATTTGAGAAACCAAAAGGCCAGAGTGGCAGAAAGGCAAAGGCAAAGGCAGTAGGAACGCAGTATGAAATGAGGCAGGAGTGGTGAGCTGGGACCAAACTGTACTGCACTTTTCTGGAAGAACAAAGGATCTTAGTCCAGTGGTATTATTTAATCAACTGGTTAGGTGCCTAAATAAACAGTTTAGTCAAGATAGTTCAAACAATTGCTTATTGCGCCACAAGAGACATGAGTTCATTTTACATAGAAATTCAGTGACTGATGGTCCTAAAATAAATACCTTATAAGCCAGACAATGTAGCATGGCAGGATGTAATGAAGTTACATGACTTTCACTTAAAGGTACTTGAGAAAACTTCTAATGCATTGAAAGCACGAGAACAGTACTGTAAGATTATTCGACTTTTGCTGCCCAGGAAACATCAGGCTAGGCTATATTAAGGTCAAATTTTGAGGAAGGAAACATTCATGTTTACAGGCTTTTTTTTTTTGTGAACTTACTTCCCTCTCTCAGAAGCTACTCTCTGGGCTTAACAAAAACTCTCTCCACTTTCAGGCCCTCTTGAGTTGAGCACCTCCCTATCCAACAACCCTCTCACTTCATTCATCTAGCCATTTCATCCATTTCTATCCTCTACCTGCAATGGGCTCATAAACTCTACCTACCATTCCCACCATTCATTAAAGTATATCTGTACTCTCCAAGAGAAGGGAAGGGATTCTTACTTCTGTGAGTTAGAAAAGCATCAGTGTTAAACAGAGGAGAGAGAGAGAGAGAACTTTTAAGTACAGAAACTTCAGTTAAGCCTTAGGGTAGGCTTAGGCGGGGAGGCTAGACATGATAGGTCATTTCGGAGTAAGCAAACCAGGCATGAAAACACAGGATACAGGAATGATGCATGCTTGGCTTGGGATGAGCCATGAAACACTAAGGGAAATTTTAAAGTAGCATAAATGCAACAAAGAGCATTCACAGTGAGAGCAGTGATAAAAGTAAAATTAAGAGAGCAAGATCTTAAAGAGCCCTAAAAACTAAGGTGAAAAGTTTCATTTTTCCTCTCTTGATAGCTGAGATGAACTAGAAATCTGCATTCAGCAAAGTAACTTCATGAGAGTTGCATTTTAATCAAATTAATAAAATGAATCTTTTAGTGTTTTTGTACTCATTCAATGAATATTGATTCAATTCCTACCATGTGGTGAAATGTAGTGCTAGATGCTAGGATTGTAGACAAAACCAGGAAGGGAAATTTTCATTAATATAAATGTTGAATTTTGATGTAGGATGGCAACAGTGTGAAAAGAAAGGAAGAATCAGAGAAACTTTGACATTGTTATCATATTATTATATATTAGTCACTGAGTCAAAAGAAGGGAATCAAAGCTGACTCCACAGTTTGAAGTCTGCAGGATGAAAAAATTGGGTTGCATTTGGGGGGAAGGTGATGACACTTATCTATGAAATGTTGAGTTTGAAGTAAGTGATTTCGTCAAGTGGAAAGGTACCATGGACAGATGAAGTTCATATGTGAGATCTGATAATTCTCTCTTCTCACTCATTATTTTTAGTTGACAACTCATAATTCTAAAACCCTGGTATTTGTGACACATAATACTATGCTCAGCCATTGGAGAAGATATTTTTATATAGGAAAAGCCTGTATATAAATATTCTCCCTGTACGTTAACGTTATTGTGATTGAACAGAGAAGGTAGCAAATGGGAGGGTTGCAGGATGTGGGATAAAACAAGATATTTAGAAAGCAAATGGGAGGGTTGCAGGATGTGGGATAAAACAAGATATTATAATTTACTCTTCAATATATGTGAAGCGTGTTTACAAATATATATAATCACATATATGTATGTATATAAATACATGTGTTTATATATACACGTACACATATAAAAACATATATACAGAAGTGTGTATGCATAGTTCTTCTTACAGAAATGTGGATAATGGAGTTCTCAGAATCAAGAAGTAGAAGACACACATGCATTTATTAAAACATTGTGCAAGCAAACCACTGATCATTCCATATATAAATTTAGAAGGAATTTTTGAATACTTTTTTAGTTTTTAAACAAATGATAAAGATGAACAACCAGACATTAAAATGAGAATACATAGACAGTTAAAAAAAGGAAATTACATAACCAAAAATTATGTGCATTCTCATAGTCATTTATCTAAGCTATCTTGTATAGTAAGAAGTTTACAACTAAAAGACAAAAGTTACAAAAATGCATGCATTCAAATTCAGCTTTAAAAGTGAAATTAAAAATACATTGCAAAATGTAAATTAAAAGGCATTAATTTATGCTAAAATTGCCTTTCCCTCCCAGGACTTTTAAATACTCAGCAAACTTTATTTTAGCTAATTTCAATAATGTAGAAATTATTCTGTCTTCATGAACATGAAAACAGAAGAATAAATATTAAGTGACTTGTCTTTGTTTAAATAGTAAATCAAAACAGTACAAATAAAAGGATTCATACTCAAACGTGTAAATGCTAAGAACTCCTAACAAACCAAGTTGGCTAAAAAGAGGCTGAAACAGGAGTTTTGAAAAATCTTCTGGGGGTCAGGTATGAAACTCATGGCATTGAACAGAATTGCAAATGTTTTTCCTTTCCCATCTTGACAGCATATACCTATTCTCTGCTTCTGGCAACACAAACAACATATTTTCTCTAGCTTTACCCACATTTATCAAGGAAGAAAGAGACAACTATTACTGCTATCTACTTTAACCTGTCTAATCTTTCAATTCCTATTCAAGATTTCCTGGAAAATTCATGTATGTATTTCAAGCTTTTGACGGGACAGTAAACATGTATCAAAATAATTTCCTCTATGGAAATTGCAGGAAATACATTGAGAATTTTCTCCTTCTAAAAGGTAGAAGGAGCTCCTAGAGGAAGACACTTCCTATAGTACATGCAGTGTTTAAGAAAATATTGATTAGGCATAGACATTCCAAAGATGTCTGTCTTGCCTGAAGTGAGACACTTCTTTCCAGCATCCGGTTATAATGGCAAAAGAGAAACAAACAAACAAACCAAAGACAGAAAACAAAACAAAACAAAACAAAACCTCTCAGACACATTGTAAATGAAAGAAGGCAAGTTATCTATCTCTATCTCCCCCTTGCCCTTTTTTTAGTAGGCAATTTGGCTGTACCTATCAGAATCTTATGGCCAGTAAATTTAGAATTTTATTCGCAAAAATAATTGCAAAACACATAAGAACATGTGTATGAGAATGATCCCTACAGCATTGTTTGTAACAGCCAAAAATGTAAACACAATGTAAGTGTTCAGGTAAGTAACTTAAAAATTATAATACATTCAAGCTGTGGGATGCTGGGCAGAGATAATAAATAATTAGTTAAATTGTGGTGAAAATGTTTGTGATGGATCTCAGACTGGAAATAACACATTAAAGAAAATCCAAGCTCTAGATTAAAACACACACACACACACACACACACACACAAACACACACACAAACACACACACACACAAATAAGCATACAGGTACATGTATGTTTCTGTGAGCATTAAAAATTATAGAAGGAGACACACACATTTAAAGTTTTTTTTTTTTTACCTCACGGGGGTAGGATAATGGGGCAATTTTACAAAGAGAAACCCTGATCTTTATAAAATTCAGTATGTGGGTTTTTATTTACAATGCCCATGTATAAACAAGAAAGCAAACACAAAGTTTGACTAAATGCCAGTGGCTTTTGAAAAGTAGTTGCTACTTGCTCCTAGGTTGATAATCAAGATCTACATCTAGCCTGAAAGTAAAGTAGCAACCTCTCTTACTGATCAGGAAGTGACTCCTGAGATACCAAAACTGGATCCCCTCCCAACCCACACTGAGAACTCGTGATTTTGCATCTCCTCAGCAACTACAACTCCCAGTATGCAGAATGGCAGAAATGACAGATATGGCTAGAGAGGGAATGGACAGTGGCAAATGACATTGTGGAAGGTGGAGATCATCTCATGATAAAGACAGATGAGTGAAGAGTAGTCAAGAAGAACCCTGGGAACATTAAACTTTGGAGGTTGTAGTTTCCATGCTTTGTTGTCAAATAAAATATAAAGTCTGACTTAGGATTACTAGGACACTTTTAGTCTTTCTTATAATTAGTTAAGAGGAAAATAGGAGCAGTTTTCTCCCTTCCGCCCAGGAAGGTGCCAGTAGACTAATAACCACTGTGTATTGTACAATAGGTAAGAGGCTACATACATACCCTGCCCTTAAGATATGAGAATGAGATTTGATGCACACCAAGGGATCGAAAGCAAACTAATACTTTGTTGGTTAGCAAATGCCAAGGAGCTAAATGTGACCTTTCTCAAGAATTCACAAAGTAATTGGCATCGATGAAGACATTCGGCTATGTAAGAGAGAAAGGGGTTAAAATCGAAAACATAGAAGGAACTCATACAACTCAATAGCAAAAAAAAAAAAAAAAAAAAAAAAAAGAAAAAAAAATCTGATTAATAAATGAACGAAGGACCTGCATAGACATTTTTCCAAAGAAGATACACAGATGAGCAACAGGTATATGAGGAAACTTCAAAAAGTTCATGGAAAATATGAATTAAAAGATAAAAATTTAAAAATATACAAACTTATTTTTCAACATAAGCTTCATCAAGGTCAAGGCAACTTTCCAAGTAATGATACCAGCCATTTACTTGATCCCTAAAGATCTGAGGGTCCCGGGAATTTAACCATGCCCATGAAGCCTTTTTTACATTATTAGCTGAAGAAAAATTGGGGTCCTTTAACATTTTTTAACATTAGGAAATGAAAAGAAGTCAGAGGGAGCAAAATGAGGACTGTAAAGTAGATGCTTAATGACCTCCCATTGAAACTCACAAAATTGCCCTTGTTTGAGGAAAGCAGAAGCACTGTTGTGGTGGAGAAGGGATCTCAGGTAAAATTTTCTCAGGTTTTTTTTGCTAATACTTTGGCAAACTTTCTCAACACATTTTCATAATAAACAGATATTATCATTGTTTTGGCCCTCCAGAAAGTCAAACAGCAAAATGTCTTGAGCATTCGAAAAAACTGTTGCCATGACCTTTGCTCTTGACCAGCCTGCTTTTGCTCCTCCTGGACCATGTACACGGTTGGTAGCCATTGCTTTGACTGTGCTTTGTCTTCAGGATCATGCTGGTAAAGCGATGTTTCATCTTCTGTTATAATTCTTTGAAGAAATGCTTTGGGATCCTGATCTCACTCGTTTAAAATTTCCACTGAAAGCTCTGCTGTTGTCTGCAGCTGATCTGGGAGCAATGGTTTTGGCATCCATCACATGGAAAGTTTGCTCAACTTTAATTTTCAGTCAGAATTGAGTGAGCTCAACCAATTGCATGTGACATCTATGATGCTGACTACTGTTTCTACTGTTAATCATCAGTCCTCTTCATTCAGGGCATAAACGAAGTTAATTTTTCTTCACAAATTGATGTGGATGGCCTGCTGCTGTGGGTTTCACTTTCAACATTGTCTTGTCCTGTCTTAAAATGAGTTACCCATTTGTAAATTGCTGATTTCTTTGGGACACTGTCCCCACAAACTTTTCATAAAGCACCAATGATTTCACCATTCTTCCACCCAACCTTTACCATAAATGTGATGTTTGTTCCTGCTTCAATTTTAGCAAAATTCATGTTGCTCTTTTCAAAGTGATGTCTTATTCTTCTCAATGCCTCAAACTAAGTTCTATCAGACACATTACAGCAAATTTAGTATGAGTTTAATTTGGTACAAAAGTTTTTCAAATCTGTGCATTTTTTAATAATACATACATTCCATGAACTTTTTGAAGACCTTGTATATGAAAACACAATCAAAATCACTAATCATCAAGAAAATGCTAATAATAACCACAAGATACCACCTCATACCTATTAGGATGACTTATCAAAGACAAAAGATAACAAGTGTTGGTGATGGTGAGGAGGAAAGGGAACCCTTGTACACTTGGTGGGAATGTAAATTAGTACTGGTATTATGGAGAACAGTATGGCGGTTTCTGAAAAAAATTAAAAACAGAACTATCATACAACCCAGCCATCCTATTCCTGGGTATATATCCAAAGGAAATGAAATCAGTATCTTAAGAGATATCTGCACCCCCGTGTTCACTGTAGCATTATTCCTAATAGCCAAGATACGGAAACAACTTAAGTGTCCATCTATAGATTATCAGATAAACAAAATGTGATGCATTTGTGTGTGCATGCACACACACACACACACACACACACACAAATATTATTCAGCCATAAAAAAGGAGGAAATCCTGCTATTTGTGACAACATGAATGAATCTGAAAGACATTATGCTACATGAAATAAGTCTGACACAGAAAGACAAATACTGCATAATATCACTTATATGTGGAATCTAAAATAGTCAAATTCATAGAAGAAGAGAGTAGAATCGTGGTTGCCAGGGCTGGGAGAGTGGAGGAAATGGGGAGATGTTGGTCTAAGGGTACAAAGTCGCAGTTGTAAGATGAACAAGTTCTGAAGATCTTATGCACAGCATGGCAACTACAGTTATTAATACTTGTATTGCTTACTTGAAACTTATTCAGGTAATAGATTTTAAGTGTAATCACTGAGGATCCTCTCCCCACATACACTAACTATAGTGACATATATATTAATTAATTTGACTGGTAATCAATATACAACATGTATGTATGTCAAATCATCACACTATACACTTTGAATGTACATAACTTTTATTTCAAATGTTTTAAAATTTAAAAATATAATACGGCAAAAAAGAGAGAGAGAAAACTGTTGACAGACTTTAGAAAAGCTTTAAGGGTGAAAAATTTAACACATTGGAGGCTATTTGTGAAAATCATGCCATCTCCTGAGACATCCTATCAGATAATCTGAGTAGTAAATTAAAGACTAATAAGGCATTTCCTAGCTAGTGTAAGGTTAAGTGTTTAACACAGCCAATACTTTTCTAATTCTGCAAACATGTTTATTAAAAGGTTCACATCACATTCAATGGCCATATCTACATCCTTGATGTGGTTATGTGGAGTTTTTAGGCTAATCAATTGCAAAAAATAAAAAGAATTAAAAGAATCAAAAATCATTGCTTTGTTGTATGATTTAGTCATGCAAAAGTAACAGGACACTGCAGTCACTGTGATGACACTGGTAGTTGAAAAGCAGCTTTTGACAACATAAAGTGCTTCTGTCTCAATACTTGTAATGCAATCATGAATTTTCTCTCTTGGAAATGGTGATTCTTTGAAGTAGACTCATATGGATTTCAAAGAAAAATTTTAACATTTTGTCTACTTTTTCTGTTCCAAAAGATATAGAGAAAATGCATCTGGTGTTTCTATGTCTTCTAACTCTTTTGTGCTATTACAGAATGGATAAGCCATTCTACTATTATATAAAAGAGGTGGAACATCATTGGGATAGAAAATTTACAACAGAGAGTAAAAGTGAATACTTGAAGATGTGACAAGCCAATTCAAGTTCTGTTATAAAATGGGACCAAAACCATTAATACACCCTCTTATTTTTTAACTCTCCTACACTACTTCCTTCCTCCATTCCCCTACAGATGCACATATAGAACCAAAGTCTGGCAGGAATGCCACATAATTGTATGAGCAAAAATAATGTATGCTTTCTTTGCTTGTGGCAGTTTTATTACCATCAACTTGCTAATTTTATATTTCATAGTTTACTGGTAAACTTTTACTATGTGTAAGGCTGATCTAAAACAAAATGTCAATCAATGTTTCTATATTTGAAATATTATAGTTGGTAACACATTAATGGTTCTCAAAAACATATTTTCTGTTAATACATTAGTCATCACAAAATGAATCACAAAAAAAGATGTTTGTAGTTCATATAGTGGCCCCCCTAAAAGATAAATCCACATTCTAATCCCTAGAACCTATGAAGGTGATGTTATTTGGAAAAAGGGCCTCTATAGGTATAACTAAATTAAAGATTTCAAGAAGAGATCATCCTGGATTATCTGGGTGGGCCCTACATTCAATGATTAGTATCTATGTGACAAAAAAACACACATGGGAAAGACAAGTAGCAAAGAGAAGTCACATAAAGATGGACACAGAGAATGAGTGATACATCCTCAAGCTCAAGAATGCTGATGGCCACAAGAAGCTGGAAGAGGCAAGGAAGGGAATCTCCGGAGGGAGCACAGCCCTTTCAATACCAGACTTCTGGCCTCTAGAACTGTGAGAGAATAAACAACTGGTGTTTTAAGCCAACAAGTCTGTGGTAATTTGTTATGCAGCCTCAGAACACCAATACTACATTTTTTTTTCTTTTCATGCCTTTCCTATCATTGAAAGGTTAAAAATAATAACAATAATCACACCCACTGAACACCATCTGCATGTCAAAATAGTGATACATTTCTTACAGTCTTCTTATTCAATCTTTTTGAGGACTCTGTGAAGATGACATTATTATTAACTCATATTTGTTCATGAAGAAACTGAGAACTAGGATTCAGTCCCAAGTAGATTTGACTCCAGTCCATGCGCCTCCAGTAAAAATAGGAAGGAATGAAGAATATAAAGTAAATAAATCCTTCTTTGCTTGCGTGTACATTCTAAAAGTTCCTGGAAGGAAGGCAAAGAATAGGGAGATGGGAAACAAGGAGGACAGGTCTCTTCTGCTGTACTACAGTTTTTAAAATTTCTGAACCATGTTCATGTATTTTCTACTCAAAAATAAATTACAAAAGAAAAACATCAGTTGCCTGGTAAAAAGAAGCTTATAAATTCCCAATTGGATAATAATAAATTAGTGCAAATATTATAAATTTATGGGCAGAATGAACAATTTTGAGAATACTGCTAAAATTATATCAGGCTTAGAAAAATATGTCAAGAAATTATTAGGTAACTACTAGACTGCTGCTCAAATAAAAGTTGGTCCCTTCTTATAATATTTCCTAAGTCTCCCACCTTCTACGTCACTTAGAAGCATCCACTTTACCACTGACAACAGGCCAAGAGTAGACGAAATTAACGAAATATCCCAACGTTCAATGTACAAGTCTCTCCTTCAGGAATTTCTTTCCTTTCCTATTTGTTGTAGTTATTCAAAGTTTGATAATATAGCCAAAGATAGTGTAGACTATTAGATGTCTTAAAACACAGATTGTGAAATTAGTACCAAGCAAGCTATAAATTCTTATTTATTGATGATATTTAAGAAAATGAAGACTTTTTTGTTTCACGTGATTTGCATTTAGATTGAGTTAAGAGAATGAAGTAATTATGATCTCTGATGACATTCCTGAACTTACAGCTCTAAAACTTTAGTGCCTTTCATCATAATCCTCTTATTTAAGATGTGTGACCTACAAAAATACCAAAAGAAATAGGATTTTCTTTTCTTTTTTTTTGAAATGGAGTTTTACTCTTGTTGCCCAGGCTGGAGTACAATGGCATGATATTGGCTCACTGCAAACTCCACCTCCCGGGTTCAAGCAATTCTCCCGCCTCAGCCTCCCAAGAAGCTGGGATTACAAGTGTGCACCACTACACCTGGCTAATTTTTGTATTTTTAGTAGAGACAGGGTTTGACCATGTTGGCCAGGCTGGTCTTGAACTCCTGACCTCGTGATCCGCCCACCTCGGCCTCTCAAAGTGGTGGGATTAAAGGCATGAGCCACTGCACCTGACCCCAGAAACAGGATTTCATTGTTATATTACTCTTCTTTACATCACTCCTTGTCATTAAAAGTAATTTCTCTAATAATTTAAAAAAGATTAAGAAAATAAGTCTTTACAAAAATAGCGACTCAGTTTTCATTGTTATCAATTAGCATTTTATCAAATCTTCACAACTATTCTATATGTCAATAGAAACTGATGGTTCATCTTTGCCAGAGACACACACAAACCCCAAAAGATAACTGAGTAGATTAGAGTGAACACCAATAAAATCTAGGTCAAACTTAATAACCTTCAAACAGCAGCAGCCACAGTGCATACTAAATGTACCAACCATGAACTAGACGTTTTGATGAAGTCAAAACCAATTCAGGGCCGCCTGAGGATGATCCATTTCCATATGCTGACTTTTGCATGACTTTCCCTTTTCAGTATATTTACTTTCAAATGTAACTTTTATTTCACTACTTTAAGTGTTTAAAATGACAAGTGGAATCTTGGTAATTAATTTCTGATTGACTTTTCCTAATATGACTCACCAAATTAAGCCATAAGAGACAGAAATTGGCAGAGATAGAAACTTGTGGTTAAGGTATAACGAACTGAAACTTTCAAATAACCAGGATTTCAATAGTAGAAATCACCAATGAAACTTAGAGCAGATCAGCAAATTATACTGAGCCTATGCCAACCAAGACCTTTCTCATAGAGACTCTACTTGTTTTCAGGATCATTTACATTTAATTCTATGTAGCAATGAGGGTATGCTTTCAAGCACCCTAAAGTTGACAAGTGCTTCTGCGAAATATTTTCCTCATTGTTTGTTCCTCATTTGCACACTGGAGAGGAGACTGAACCAGAAATTCTCTTTAAAAAAGGGTTTTGAAATGTGCACATTTTCTTCAATCAAATTCACTGATTTCTTGAAAAAAAATATTCAAAGAGTACTATTGTGAGCTAAGGCATTAGGGAAGATAAACATAAAGTGTGGTTGTTGTATTAACCAAGTGTCAACTTGATTGGATTGAAGGATGCAAAATAGTGTTCCCGGGTGTGTCTATGAGGTGCCGCAAGAGATTAACATTTGAGTCAGTGGACTGGGAGAAGCAGGCCCATCCTCAAACTGGCTGAGCACTACGTAGTGAACTGCCAGCTTGGCTAGAATAAAGCAAGCAGAAGTTCTGAAGACTTGGCTTGCTGAGTGTTCTGGCCTTCATCTTCTGTGCTGGATGCTTCCTGCCCTCGACATCAGACTCCAAGTTCTTCAGTTCTTGGACTCTTGGACTTGTATCAGTGTATTGCCAGGGGCTCTCGGGCCTTTGGCTATAGACTGAAGGCTGCACTGTTGGCTTCCCCACTTTTAAGGTTTTGGGACTCAGACTGGCTTCCTTGCTCCTCGGCTTGCAGACAGCCTATTGTGGCCTATTGTGTCCATCACACCTTGTGATTATGTGAGTCAATAGTCCTTAATAAACTCCCCATTTATATATACATGTATCCTATTAGTTCTGTCCCTTTAGGGAATCCTAATACAGTAGGTTTCTCCTTTCCAGATGTATGCACCCTAGGTAGGGACACAGAGAGATGTGGTAAGTGACAGTGAAACGTGATGTACCAGGTGCCTATGGAGAACAGGGTTACTGATTTATTCTGGGGAATTAGAAAACATTTCACAGATGTCTTTAAGATACAAGGCCATTGAAGAGCTAATGCTTTAAAGTTTTTGAAAGTGATTTGGCTTTTTGCTTTTTTCAGAAGGAGTTGCCCTTAGTATGCTCTGTATTTTTGACATTATTGTGAGGCTTCTGTTAATGTGAAAGTTCTAGTGCTGGGAATTGAACTTATGTGTTTCTACATTTTTGAAATAATATATTTATATGCTTCACCAAGTTTCTGTGTATCATTATCTTTGTACATTTTAAGAAAGCAATGATCACTATGGGGTATGTCCCACTAATAATTAGAGTTCTTATTCATGATACTTCTTTGTCCCAATAAATGGCAGGAATTTTTTGAAAACATTATTTTGAGATAATTTTAGATTTACAGAGGAGTTACAAAAATAGCTGAGTTCGCATGCACCTTTCACCCAGCTTTCCCTAATGTTAACATCTTATATAACCATAGCACAATTGTCAAAACTAAGAAATTAACATTGGCTTAACACTACAGACTTTATTTAGATTTTGTCGGTTTTTGCTGTGAAGTCCTTTTTCTTTACTGAGATCATGACTTTAAAAAAAATAATAATTTACTGAATGACCAGTTATTTAAGAGAGAAAAAAGAATAAGAATTAGAACTGCCAGCTTCTTAAATGAGACAGTCATGTTGACTAATATTTATTTTTGTTTATGTTTTGAAGCATTTAAGTGAGATAAGCTTTGTTCAATATTATTTTATATGCTACTCATTGTATAACAGTGGCTGAACTCTGACAAATAGTAGCTACACAAAAATACATTTTTTCATGATTCAGTTCTCTACACTTCACTGTTTTAAAACTGAAGGTGGTTCTTTACCTTGGGGATGGAAGGGTCAATTCCATCTATGAGGTTTCTCAAGACAGTGGCACCTATAAATTCCCTTCTCTAGTGGGAGAGTGGTAGCTGCAGGCACTTATACTGAGATGCTCATCTGCTAGAAACAGAAGCTCTTCCACCATCTAACATCAAAGCAAGAGGTGATGTGTCATAGGGATCACTGGACGTACGTCATTATTCCTCTGCATTATTTCTTATCTAATTAGCCAATAGAGACAAGGTGTTTTATTCAAATTACCCTCCCTTTGAGAGATTTCACTGTAAAGTGCACATACGAATTCTAGTAAACCAGGCTAAGGAGAGAAATGCCTGAGATAACACTCCCCTGCTTGTTTCTTCTGTTCTCCTATTCAGACTGGAAGCATTGGCTGGGATCATATTATGTTTTCATCGATTCAGTGATGTGAAAGCTTGGATCTTGGAATCACAAATGTGCTTAACTACCCATGGCATACCACAAAGAACATTTTTTTGACATATATATGAAAACTGGAAATATAAATTGCTCTGGCACAAGGAGGATACTCTATCTCTCCTAAAAGTTAACAGCAGACTACTCCAACATAACTTGTCAGAGCACTGTATTTTAATAATTCTCTAGAGCCCTTGGCATTAGTCAGAAATTATCTTTTCTTGCAGTGTCATGTCTAATGTCAGTGTACTGCAAAGAGCTTGCACCACTGCTAGAACTTGTATCCTTATTATAGATTTGGTTCATTAGCTAGAAAAAAAATTAACAGCCACAGTATTTCTTTCCATTAAGAATAAGCTTCAGCTAGTGTGTTTCACAACTCTCATATGACAGAGTGCCAAGATGCTACAAAAACAAAAATTTCACTTTGCTTTGAAAATAGAAGCATTTAAAGAACTGTAGAAATAGCTGTTACCTATTTAAGAGGTCATTGGAAAGACCAGAGGTCTGGAGAAAATGTATACGGCAATGTTTGTAAACTGTAAAGAATTATGCACACATCAGGCTTAAGTGCAATTCTACTTCTTTATATCTTCCACAAATGCTTGCATGTAACAATACTAAGATGTTTGTCAATTGCCTATTATGTTCTGTCCAAAGGATCCTGATAGATAATAAATGAAAAAATCATTAGTTACATCTCAATAAACCTAGTGGAAACATATATGCAAAATATAAAACTCCCAATCTAGTCTTGATATACTTTGATATAGTATTTTAACAGGGTTTTCGTTTGGAACCATCTAAATCCACTTGGCATAATCATTTCCTCATGAATGGATTTTAAAAATTAAGTGACTCAAACTCCATGATAAATGTTTAAAGCCTTAAAATATTGTTTTTCTTCTCTTCACTTAATGTACGGATTGGGTTAGGCTCAAGGAACCACAGAGATTAGAAAGACTCTGATTCAATACCACCATCCTGTTTTATACACATGAAGATGAACTTAGAATCATGAAAAATTCTGCAACCACTGATTATAAGAATATGAGGCTGATATTGCTTCAAATGTCTATCATGAGCAAACTGGTTTCTCGCTAAAGTCTGGATGTAATGTTTTTCTCATCAGATTGATTGTCAAGACCTTCATTTGATGTGTAACAAGATAAAACCTGGAAAGTGGTGGACTCTGATTGATTTTCTGATTTGCCCCACTGCATGGCACAGTCAACAATTAGATTGGTTGTCTCAAAGCCTTTCATTTCACCATTACAAATTTCTACCTGTAAAGAAACAAGCCTAGGGCAGTTGCTATGGTGATCGTGCCTATCGCTAGACCCCCAGGCATAAGCAAACACATACTGTCCTGATGCACCAATAACTACAAGTTTCAAATTTTAGTCCTTTTACTACAAAAAAGAAAAAGAACATGTAAACAGTGAGTCATTTACCACTCATGAATCAACTTTCAGTGATGAAGAAACAATGAATACAACTATCATTATTAATATCATTCTTAAGAAAAGTAACTCTTACACTATCAAGAAAACTTTTATGGCTTGACCATAAACACAGGAAAAAGAGAAACTCCAGTAAAAAGCATTGTTTTGAGAATAAATTAAAATAAAGCATTTGATAGGGACTTAACCAGCAAACCAACCTTCTATATAAAGACAATGTATATATGCATTTGGTGTCACTAATAGCATAAAAAAAAAAAAAAAAAACAGAAAGTTAAGTCTTAAAAGAAAAATAAAATAGAGTGAACTCATAAAAGCATAAAAGGTGAACTCTTTTTTTTTTTTTTTTTTTTTTTTTTTTTTTTTTGAGACGGAGTCTTGCTCTGCCACCCAGGCTGGAGTGCAGTGGCCGGCTCTCAGCTCACTGCAAGCTCCGCCTCCCGGGTTCAAGCCATTCTCCTGTCTCAGCCTCCCGAGTAGCTGGGACTACAGGCGCCCGCCTCGTCGCCCGGCTAGTTTTTTGTATTTTTTAGTAGAGACGGGGTTTCACCATATTAGCCAGGATGGTCTCGATCTCCTGACCTCGTGATCCGCCCGTCTCGGCCTCCCAAAGTGCTGGGATTACAGGCTTGAGCCACCGCGCCCGGCAGGTGAACTCTTAAATATATTGGATTTTCCCTGAAAGGAGGCTTTATTATATGTCTACACACATTTTACTTTTAAGGGAGGTTCTAACCTTTTATTAGTAGAATATTTCAAAAGAATTCACTAAGCCTTTTATATTTAAGCATTACTTTTTCATAAAACAAAATCTATCAAATATGCTTTATACATAAATATTCTGGTCACAGTTCATTATTACTTAATTAAAATATATTGCCAACACACTTTTAATTTGATCTAAATTGATTCAAAAGATCTCATTTTTAAATTAGAGTATTACTCCTCTATAATTATGACATTATTCTTTATTTAGGCTTTCCTTCAAGGTAGACTAAAACTGATTTCTCAGAACTTACCTTTTTGAGAGTTATTATATCCTAATGCCCTACAGGTTATCTCACATTATAGCCTGATTGCTAATGATTGACAACAGAAGCCCAGGAATAGCCCCCCCACTGATGTACAGGTGAATTAAAAGCCTATCTCCTTCCTTGGCCTTTAAGGTAGCATTCAGCTCACCTTGTAGCTCAGTCTCAAGTTTACCTGAGTCTAATGTATGACAAAGGAACAATTCCCATGATTATTGAGAAGTCTGACTTCTACCTAAAATGCTCTTTTCCTCACTTTGTGATTTCACATAGAGCACTGATTCATTTGAATAGGCAACCTTTATCAGCATGAAGCCAGGTTTGCGCCAATGAGAACATAGGCAGTACTGTTTCTCCCCAGGGTGTCTTCAATTTCCTTTATTAAAGCAAAATTGAGAAGAGGTTTCTGGTGAAAACATTTGTAGTTCTGCAGGCAGATAAAAGGGTGTGGATAGGGATCAGGATTTATTTTTGTTTCTCTTCTAAGAAGTCCTCTGGAGGTTCTATTTCAGCAGTACCTTTGCCAAGGGAGTCCTGCAACGACATACCAGACTCATTACAGGGGCCCCATCCTTCTGGCCAGTCACAAGGTCCTCTTGCTGCAGGTACCAGGTTTATCCTACAGTTCTCTCACTATGAGGAACTGGGCAGGTCAGTTTTAATATTTTTATATTCTAATAATGTAAATAAAGGGCAGATAATAATGTCCTCACTAGGAAACAGGATTCTCAAGTTAGAGCAAAAATAAGTAGATAATTGGATGTCTAATTTTTTTTTCTTCAAGTATCTTCTTTTTAATACTTAAACACTAGTGCTGAGATTCAACAATTTAAATGGCCCCATTTCTTTTTTCAGTGCTTTGGAAGGGACAGGAACAGCATTTCCCACCTTTTATCCCATCTATGTGTTCCAGTTATTGCTCCAAAGTAGGACTGGTATACACAGCTGATTAAACAATTAAAAAAAATGTTCTGGTTCACGCCTCTACCACTACACTGCCCTAGAGCCTTATATTTCAAGAACATGGTATATTCAAGAAAAAGTTGTTTTCTGTAAGAGAAAGATAACAAAAGGAGCTATTAAAAACTTTCAACTACATCTAACCATTCACAGCTATGCATGATAAGGGAATAAAAAGGAGTATGCTGAAGAAAGGTGTTCTTTTGAAACTTGTATTGCTGGGGTGAAAAATGGAATTGTGACATAAGATGTGGAGGGAAAAAGATAATAGCAAAGATATTAGCACTAAAATGGAAGAACCAAGGAAGATTAGCTTTTATTTTTCTATATGGATATACTGTTGAGTGAACAGAAAATAAACAGTTGAACATATATTTGGATATTTGGTCTTAAAAAGTTAACTCTAACTTCACGAGTATGGCCTTACAAACAGACACCAAAGTCCTTCTAGGCATAAAGCATGTAGGAGGAACTATCTTTAAAAATGAAAACAAACACTTCAAAAAGCCCATCCCCCAGATACTCTCATAGCTGTACTAGGACAGACACTTTTTTTATAACTTAAAAAAACTTTTTTTAAATTATACTTTTTAGATTGATGCTGCATTCAATTTGCATGTAGATCTACTGACATTCTATCTGCGATGAAAAGATATGAGACTACTTGACAGTCATTCAGAATTTCTTTATAAACTCCTATTTTATAAGGTATGAAAAAACATACCAACAATGAAAATGAAAGAACATTAAATGAAAGAACATTAAAAAGCTGGTGAATGTGGCTATTAAGTATTCCATGTAATTATCTTTTATTCATTCATTTCACAGTCTGTGTCCTATATTGCTTAATTACAAAGAAAAGAGTAGACTGCTCATGTGTACACTAATTGCTAAATGTGTAAGTAAATGAATGAATGATCCTGTTCTCAATCCACGAGAAAAGAAAATATGAATGAAGAGAATACAAAGAAAGCCACAATAGGAGGATATAATCAACAAAATTGTTTACTACCCTCTTAGTAAAACATGGTTATGAACACATCGTATAAGACCTAACTTAGATAATCCCATACTTGATCTTACTATATTCATACTCCAAGTTTTTAAAAAATATATTACATCAGATTTAAATGTCTGCAAAAAATATATACTAAAGATGAAAAGTCAATTAATGCAAGGATGGGAGCCCTAGAGTAGCCTCTGTATATTTTCTAAGAGTCTATGATACTGAAACATTAAAACATCTATTTTTTTTTAATTTTCAGTATTCATATTCTATAATAAAAAGATTTAAATTGTTTAAGTATATAATTGTACTGATATATTACCTATATTAAGGTGAGACAGTTCCTTTATCCCTATTTATAAAGGTGTTCTTTTTAAAATAGGAAGGATTCACATTTACTTTTATCAGATGTTCTTTCTACATTGGTTGAAGTGACCATATAACAACTTGGAAAACAACAATTTCTAAGTTGATACGTTTCATCCTCTATTTAACCAAGAAAAATGGTTTGTGTATATTTGTGTCTGAAATTTTTTCATTTAAGAAGTAAATACCAAACTAGGTTTAAAAACCTACAGATCTGCCCTGAAATGGCCACGCAATTTACTTTTATTCATTATTCTTGTCAAGAAATATAATCCTCATCTCTTTCATGCCTAAGTCTTTTTAAATGTTTATTATAATATACAATATTCATGGAGCATCAATTGAAGGATGTATATATAGTCCATTAATTATTCTCATTTTTAAGTTTTTGCTTAGCTTCTCTTTAGTCTATTCGAAACCTTTGAAGAAAGTCTTTTGCAACTTGTAGAATGATTTTTTTTTCCTAAAACATACTTTGGGGCTAGCACCTAGAATTGCTATAATAAACATCTCTATGAATTTTATCATTGCAATTTTTTTTGTACAGATATTGGTGAGGCCATCATCTTTTATATCACACACAGTGTCCTTTTATGAGACCCATGAAAAAAGTCTTATTTACTTGTTATCCCCAAGAAAAGCTGTTTGGGGGACACTGTAAATCTTTTAAGTGACTGTGTGGTTTTAGAACATGTCTGCAAATTCTTTGACACTCTTTCAATATAATTCATCACCCTTGAATATGGTCTCACTTTAGTGACTCAGTTTTAATGAACAGAAAGTGATACAAGTGGTGCTGCAGAATGTTTGGAGGCTGGGATATAAAAAACAACACAGATTCTACTTATTTCTGCCTATTGATTTCCCTTCTCCTCCTCCTGCCCCCACTTCACCTCTATTCTCCCGCCCATTCTTTTCTTCCTTCCCCCTCTCTCTATCTCTTTGTCTCTCTCTCCCTCCTGTCCAAGATGCCTTGGAGACCTTACCCAACATATATAAGAAGTTAAACTTCAACTACCTGAGCCATATAGACAGAGAGAGAGATGCTCTAGGAATATCAGATTACTTGTTATTCTTGTGTGAAAGGCATAATAATGGCTCCCCAAAGCTGTCCATGCCCTGATTCCTAGAGCCAGTGAATAGGTTACATTACACGGCAAAGGGAAATTAGGGTTGGAGATGGAATTAAGTTCGCTAATTAGTTGCCCTCAAGATTATCCAGGTGGTTCCGAGGAAATCACACAAATCCTTAAAAAAGGAAGAAGGAGGAAAAAGAGAGTAGGAGAGAGATATGACTATAGAAGAATGGTCAAGGAGATGGAATGTCACTGGTTTTATATATGGAGGAAAGGGGCCATGAGTCAAGGAAGGTGGGAAGCTTCTAGATCCTGGGAAAGGCAAGGAAACAGGTTCTCTCCTAAACTTCCAGAAAAGAATGCAGCTTTGCTAACACCGAAGCCTGATAATGTCTATGCTGGACTTCTGACCTTCAGAAGAGTAAGATAATAAATTTGTATTAAGTCATTAAATTTGTGATAATTTGTTGCAGTAGCAATAGAAAACTATATACTCTTGTTTTAAGTCTCTAATGTAAGAAGGTTTTCTTACACATTATTTTACAAATGAAACAGTGACCTTGCTTAATTTCAGTTTTGGCCAATAGGAACTCACTTTGCAGCATCTCTTATCTCCACTCTGTTCCTTTTTTCTTGATATGTTTCCTCTCCTGTGTTAGGGTTATTTTTGTATACTACCTCAAATCTATTTTAGAGCAGGGCCAGAAATAAATAAGATTAGCTAAAACAATATATATGCCATGAACTACCAGAACGAATGAAGTAGAAGGAAAAAAGAGTTTCTTCTCTTGTCTCTATTAAAAACACAACGAACCCCTAAAACAGATCAATCACTATGGAGTGCATCAACTGAAGACAGAAGCAAAAATACATTTAATTTAGTTTGATATTTTCTAAAAATATGGAAATATTAGCTCTTCCGTTTTTCAATTTAAGAACAATAAAGAAAAACGTCTTATCCAAAATATAATTAAAAATGTACGCACACACATACACACATTGTTTCAGCTTCCTATTACATTTGGTTAAGTAAGAGAGTAGAAAGCAAATGAAAACCAGAGGTTAGGAGAGAAAAACACAGAAATAAAAGAAAAACGATGATTTTTAAAAGTTCAGTGTATACACACACAGAGAATAACAGAATCTCACAGAGACACACAGGAGATAGAGAATCAAACAGGAATACACATAAAATACATCCAGAAACAGGCACACATAGAAAGAAAACAAAGATACGTTCATGACATAACACTTGCAGCACATGCCTTTTGGAGACATTCCTACTTGAGATTTCTGTTATTACACTAGATTTTAACATTCTAAACACACTAATAGGAATATAATCTATCTCTCACCAACTGCTCTATAAACTTCATGAATCCTTCCTTTCTCAGGTCTTCTAAGCTTCAGAAACTAAATCCCCTGAAGGCAGCTCAGCCTCTCCAGGTTCCTAAGCAGAGGTAGCCACAGTAGAGGGTCCATAGTAGAGGCAACTACCTGACGACTAGAATCCTTGCTGTTGCTTCAGGCGACTCTTGTAAACTTGCCTGCCCACCTAGCTGCCACTTGGCTGCAACCGTTGGTGTGGACCACATCCATGTAACCAAGGCCTGTGCCTCAGTTCTGTTAGGCTGGGAGACCTGTCCTAAAACCCCATTCAACTTATGGAATGAACAACCGATTAAATGTGTACATCTGTCTCTTCCACATACCCAGTGCTACTGGCTGGGATCCTGCTCCAAAATCTATGTATTAAGCAAAGCCACAAAATGTAGTGACCTAGCCACAGATTCCTGGTGCTGATCTCCACCTGGCCAGTTTTCCATTCTCTTTCAATATTATAATTTGTACTATTGGACACCTTATTGAAATCACTAGCCCATCTCTGTGTTTTACTTTATTATTTTGGTGGTAAAAGAAGTAGCAGAAAATATTCCTCATGTAAGGGGAGAAGCAAATCATTCTGTTTGTCAACTGAAAGTCAGGAAAAAAAAAAAGGGAGTGAAGATGAGACTTAAGTGTACATGTGGCCCCTTCAAATTTGCAAGCTATTTGTTTATTGGGAATAAATGTAGTAGGACAAAATCTTGGAAATTCTTAAGTTCTGTATCTTATAATTAGTTTGTATCTCTAGAATGGTTGGCATTTAATGCTCATGAGAAGTTGCTTTCGTCATAATCAACAAACAGTACACAGAATTAAGTAACACTAAGATATTTCCCTCCATTTGAGAAAGTAAGGTCTCCTATGATCTTGGGCATCAATAGAAACTCATTGTCCTTGGGATAGTTCCACCCACTGTCACACAAATGTTGCATGTGAATTCCATTTTATATCAGTAGACTGCTTTATAGTTTATAAAGCACTTGTGCATTAATCATATAGAATGAAGTTGCTTTCTGTTCAGGCTGTTTCTACACAAGTACTGAGCATTATTTGTAGATAATGTGCTTCACTGAACCTGCACTGAACTGTTCACGCAACAGCTGTAAATCAAGATTGACTTTTTGAACCTAACTTTGCATAATTCAACAAGCTACTCAACATCTTCTGCCTAAGCAAGCTCATGACTTATAAGAATCTGCAAAGCTAAATAACTATCCATGACTGTCTCAAAGTGATTAAATAACAAAAAGGTTTTGCATTAACAAATCAGGAATGAGTCACTTACTGACTAATTCTTCTCTGATCAAGAAGTGACAGAGAAGGTGCCATTTGCAAAGAGAAATGTCATGAAATGATTGAGTTGTGAATTTTATCAAGTTCCCAATAATAAGCAAATGACCACAAAAGGAGGTGGTAGATGGGGGAAGATAACTGCCATTAAATACTTGTTTGTCAAGAGACAAATTTATCAGAGTCTTGGAGGTAGATTTAGTCTTAGCTCAGGAGAAGTAATCAGTTCTGCAACTAATGAGTATACTGTGCTTAATCATTTCATCATGTATAAGACTGAGCAGCATAAATCAGAAACCTTGTTAAGTCAATACACAGTTACATGGTGCATTAACATGGCACAACAATGAAACTTCATTATACTGCTGAAGCCTTTACTTCCTTTTCATACCTCCTTTGGTGCAATTACTTGGAAAGATAGTGATCAGCTCCTCCACCAACTTATTCCACCAAGGTTATCCTCTGTTTTGTCCTGTGGTTTTGGACAATAGTAAACCTTTCGTTACCATGTTTATTTGTTTGTTTTTCCCTAACTTGAACTTCTCCAAGGAGCAGACAGCCTTGTACCTGTAAACTCTCATTGTTTACACCACCCACACAAGCAAATAAATGATAGTGATAGTAGGAAGGAGGAAAAAGAGGAGAGCAAATGTTTACCAGGTTCTTACTGTATATCAGGTAATTTTTCACATATTTATTATAATAGCTATATAGGTAGGTTATATTATTCCCACTTTACTAAGGAGTACAGATAGTGAGGTTTGGAATAGTTAAGAACTTGCCCTGGGTCACAGAAAGTGGCCCAGTAATGGTATAAACTATAACATAAAACCCAAACTACTTAATCATCACATTAATAATTTGCATTGCTAGTGAAGTTTGAAGTCACAGAGGATGGCAGAATTGCCATCATACCGTAACCATACTGGAGTTTTACCAAGCTGGATAAGAAACTTAGCCCTGTGGTTTCCACAAAGTTTAACTACTTAACGTTATTATGTAGTTATTTCATGTGAATGTGTTCTATAGCTTCAATTATACCCTAAGTTCATTAAAAGCAACAGCTATGTTTATACAAATTTAAAATTTATCCTTTAGTACCCAGCAAAGTGCTATTCACAAAAATTATCAATATACAATGGTTGAATCATTTATAAATTGTATGATCTTAAAATACCCCATTTGGGCCTGAAAATGTACCTAAAATCTAGTGAATGTGAAATTGTAATTTTTCTGGGGGCTGAGGACAGGAGTGAGAGTTATAATGGCCCTGACAATGATTGAAGTGGGGGATGAGAGGCGGTAACTATGGATGGTGGAAAGGAGAACATATGAGGGTGAGGATAAGCACCCTGGGTTGGAGATACCTAAGAGATACACTTTACCTCATTCTACATGTTTTGCAGGAAAGTTCCAAATATTTTTATGAGAACAAAGCAGAGAATCAGAGATTTCCCTGGCCCGAAACACATAAGGCTCTCCTGTAAACAAAGGGATGTCATTAAACCCTGAGATGGGAAGGGATGCTATTGGCAGCAGCAAAAGGAACTCTCCTTCATTGAGTATAGTGTTCAGGTAATTTATCCCTCACACTCAATGACCCTTTTTCCTGCCTAACTTGTTCTCCTCGCTACCTCATATTCCTCATCTCCATAAACATTTTTCACCATATATTTTTCAGTTGTTCAGACTGAAATCCAAGGAGCCACCTCTGATTCCTCTCTTTACTTCAGCCCCTATATCTAATCCTCAGCAAATCTTGATGTGTTCTTCAAAACATATCCAGACTCCATCTACTGTAGTTTCTTTCCATTTCCATTCTATCTCCTGGGCCCAAGTTACCATCATTGCTTGCCTGGGTTACTACAGAACCCCCACACTGGTGCCAATGATCACCTAAACATATTAATCAGATCATGTCAACTGCCTGTTTTAAACCCTCTTGTGGCTTCCTATCTTACTTAGAGTAAAATCTAAGCTCTGCCATGGTCTAGGATTTACACAGTCTGATCCTAGTACCTTCTCTGGCCTCATCTCCCATTACACTCCACTTTATATCCACCAGAGGACCCTTCTTTCCCTTCCTTAGACAGACCAATCTCATTAGCACCTTAGGGTCCTGCTCCTCTCGCTCCCTTAAACACAGAGACCCTACGTTCTCACAGGACTACATCTATCTTCTACTCCTTTCTTCTAGCCTGGATCACCTTCCCTGACTACCTGAACCCTCATGCATACCTACCCCACTGAAACTAGTCAATGGCTAGCCCTATACCCCCTTCTGTTTTTTTCATAGTACTTGCCACTACCATTCATTTATGTGTGTGGCCTGCCTTTATGTCCTATTTTTGGCCTCCACATCCCTACACTATTGTTGCATACAGACTTATGACAGTAGGGATTCTTATCAATATCCACATTGCCTAGAACAACACCAGTTACATAGTAAGAGCTGAATAACTATTTCTAGATTGAATAAATCCCAACAAAAGTCTTAGAGGCTTAAGCCCTTTCTGAAATTGCTGCTTCAGAATCTACTTTCCTAGTGTATATTTACTAAGAATGCAGTTTTTTTTTTTTTTCTTTTTTTGAGATGCAGTCTCATTCTGTCACTCAGGCTGGAATGCAGTGGCAAGATGTCAGCTCACTGCAAGCTCCACCTCCCGGGGTTCACGCCATTCTCTGGCCTCAGCCTTCTGAGTCGCTGGGACTACAGGGGCCCAATACCACGCCCGGTGATTTTTTTTGTATTTTTTAGTAGAGACGGGGTTTCACTGTGTTAGCCAGGATGGTCTTGATCTCCTGATCTTGTGATCTGCCAGTCTCGGCCTCCCAAAGTGCTGGGATTACAGGTGTGAGCAACTGTGCCTGGCCCGAGAATGCAGTTTTTACATTCTCCAGTGACATTTGAGAAAATATTTGATATTTTTGCCTTTGCAAAAAAAAAAGGGGAAAATATGTCACCTACATTTTCCTCGTACACACTGTTTTAATACTGAGGTACTCCCTGTGGAATCTAACCTCAGAATTACAACATGGGGATGAGAAAGATAATTGAAAGAATAGGGTAAACAATTCCATGTTCCCTTTCTGGAGAAAGCAATAGAATTTGCTAGCATGATAGATGACTATACATGCCCGCAGTAAGAGGCTGAACCTGCAAAAATGTGATTTCAGAATATTACATCAGTGAGGAGCTCTAACTCTCTTTAGTTTTGCCACAGGGTTTTTAAGATTGCTGTTACTGTGCTTACTTGAAACATAATCACAAATAAGAAGTGTGTGGAAACGACAGCTATATTAACTTTATCATGTACAGTTAAGTATTCAACACACTTGAAAGCACTGTTCCTTCATTTTCATAGTGTGCTACACAGAGAAACAGACCTAGAGGAAGAACCTGGTGGAGACACAGCTGGACTGAACGTGAACAAGGTAATTACCAGATGTCCAAATACTGGAGCGGGGGTAATGAGGCAGTGATTAAATACTGGGTTCTCTGGCTCCTTGAACACCACTTTGAACAGAGATATGTGATCTAGAACTGCCCCAGGCAGATATAACTGGAGGGAAAGTCCAATTAAGTTTGTGAGGTTTGTTTTTCCACTTTCTTTAAAGAAACCCTCCCTGCTCCTCACCTATTTCTTTCTCCCTGCTCTCAGGAACTTCACTCTGAATATCCTATGCACACAACAGAGAAGGCATTAAAGTAAGCCCTCTTATAATATTAAGCAAGAAAAATTATATGATGCTTTTGTGAAAGGTATGTGCTCTTTTAACACAGGGCTCATGAAGATTTTCTTTAAACTCTTTGGCCTTGCTCTATGCGTTTCATCATTGATGCTCAGACTGTTCAGGCTGTATAGACTGTTGGTTTAGGAGATATTTCCAATTTTCTCTCAAATCTTAATCCATGGATAATACCTGTGGGCTCTAACTTTTTAGAAAGCTGGCTCTGATCCCAAAGACTCATTCTATATAAGGAGAAAGTACAGATTTTCCCTCTTCAGATTTATTTTCCTAATTAATGATGAAAACAAACACAAAAAAAGAAAGACAATAAAAAATGGAATACACTGATCTTAGTTACTTCTTGTCTTCTGCTAGCTTTTGAATTAGTTTGCTCTCGCTTCTCTAGTTCTTTTAATTGTGATGTTAGGGTGTTAATTTTAGATCTTTCCTGCTTTCTCCTGTGGGCATTTAGTACTATCAATTTCCCTCTAAACACTGCTTTAGCTGTGTCCCAGAGATTCTGGTAAGTTGTGTCTTTGTTCTTATGGGTTTCAAAGAATTTATTTATTTCTGCCATAATTTCATTATTTACCCAGTAGTCACACAGAAGCAGGTTGTTCAGTTTCCATGTAGTTGGGTGGCTTTGAGTGAGTTTCTTAATCCTGAGTTCTAATTTGATTGCACTGTGGTCTGAGAGACTGTTTGTTATGATTTCCAATCTTTTGCATTTGCTGAGGAGTGATTTACTTGCAATTATGTGGTCAATTTTAGAATAAGTGCGATGTGATGCTGAGAAGAATGTACATTTTGTTGATTTGGGGTAGAGAGTTCTGTAGATGTCTATAAGGTCTGCTTTGTCCAGAACTGAGTTCAAGTCTTGAATATCCTTGCCAATTTTCCGTTTCGTTGATCTAATATTGACAGTGGGAGATGTTTCCAATTTTCTCTCAAATCTTACTCCATGGATAATGCCTGTGGGCTCTAACTTTTTAGAAGGCTGGATCTGATCCCAGAGACTCTTTGTACATAAGGAGAAAGTACAGGTTTTCCCTCTTCAGACTTACTTTCCTAATTAATGATGAAGATTTTTAACACTAAAGTCTTCCACTATTATTGTGTGGGAGTCTAAGTCTCTTGGTAGGTCTCTAAGAACTTGCTTTATGAATCTGGTGCTCCCGTATTGGGTACATATATATTTAGGATAGTTAGCTCTTCTTGTTGCATTGATCCCTTTACCATTATGTAATGACCTTCTTTGTCTTTTTTGATCTTTGTTGGCTTAAAGTCTGTTTTATCAGAGACTAGGATTGCAACCACTGCTTTTTTTGCTTTCCATTTGCTTAGTAAATATTCCTCCATACATTTATTTTGAGCCTATGTGTGTCTTTTCACGTAGGATAGGTCTCCTAAATATAGCACACAGATAAGTCTTGACTCATTATCCATTTGCCAGTCTGTGTCTTTTAACTGGGGCATTTAGCCCATTTACATTTAAGGTTAATATTGTTATGTGTGAATTTGAATATGAGCCTGTCATTATAATGATAGCTGGTTATTTTGCCATTAGTTGATGCAGTTTCTTCATAGTGTTGATGGTCTTTACAATTTGTTATGTTTTTTCAGTGGCTGCTACTGGTTTTTCCTTTCCATGTTCAGTGCTTCCTTCAGGAGCTCTTGTAAGGCAGGCCTGGTAGTGACAAAATCTCCCAGCATTTGCTTGTCTGTAAAGCATTTTAGTTCTCCTTTGCTTATGAAGCTTAGTTTGGCTGAATATGAAATTCTGGGTTGAAAATTAGTTTCTTTAAGAATATTGAATATTAGCCGCCACTCTCTTCTGTCTTGTAGGGTTTCTGCAGAGAGATCCGTTGTTAGTCTGATGGGTTTCCCTTTGTGGGTAGTACCCGTCCTTTCTCTCTAGCTGCCCTTAACATTTTTTCCTTGATTTCAACCTTGGTGAATCTGACAATTATGTGTCTTGGGGTTGCTCTTCTCGAGGAGTATCTTTGTGGTGTTGTCTGTATTTCCTGAATTTGAATGTTGGCATGTCTTGCTAGGTTGGGGAAGTTTTCCTGAATAATATCCTGAAGAGTGTTTTCCAACTTGGTTCCATTCTCCCAATCACTTTCAGGTACACCAAACAAATGCTATTCCCATCAAGCTACCATTGACTTTGTTCACAGAATTAGAAAAAAAGACTTTAAATTTCATATGGAACCAAAAAGGGCCCATATAACCAAGAAAATCATAAGCAAAAAGAACAAAGCTGGAGGCATAATGCTACCTGAGTTCAAACTATACTATAAGGTTACAGTAACCAAAACAGCATGGTACTGGTACCAAAACAGATATATAGACCAAAGGAACATAACCAAGGCCTCAGAAATAACACCACACATCTGCAACCATCTGATCTTTGACAAACCTGACTAAAACAAGCAATGGGGAAAGGATTCCCTATTTAATAAATGGTGTTGGGAAAACTGGCTAGCCATAAGCAGAAAACTGAAACTGGACCCCTTCCTTACACCTTATACAAAAATTAACTCAAGATAGATTAAAGACTTAGACCTAAGACCTAAAACCATAAAAACCCTAGAAGAAAGCCTAGGCAACACTATTCAGGACCTAGGCATGGGCAAAGACTTCATGACTAAAACCCCAAAAGCAATGGCAACAAAAGCCAAAATTGACAAATGGGATCTAATTAAACTAAAGAGCTTCTGCAAAATAAACTATCATCAGAGTGAACAGGCAACCTACAGAATGGGAGAAAACTTTTGCAGTCTATCCATCTGACAAAGGGCTAATATCTAGAATCTACAAGAAACTTAAATAAATTAGGAAAAAACCAAACGACTCCATCAAAAAGTGGGTGAAGGATATGAATAGACACTTCCCAAAAGAAGACATTTATGCGGCCAACAAACATGGAAAAAAGCTCATCATCACTGGTCATTAGAGACATGGAAACCAAAACCACAATGAGATACCATCTCATGCCAGTTAGAATGGCGATCCTTAGAAAGTCAGGAAACAACAGATGCTGAAGAGGATGTGGAGAAATAGGAACACTTGTACGCTGTTGGTGGGACTGCAAATTAATTCAACTATTGTGGCAGACAGTGTGGCGATTCCTCAAGTATCTAGAACCAGAAATGCCATTTGACCCAGCAATCCCATTACTGGGTATGTACCCAAAGGATTATAGATCATTCTACTATAAAGACACATGCACACATATGTTTACTGCAGCACTGTTCACAATAGCAAAGACTTGAAACCAACCCAAATGCCCCTCAATGATAGACTGGATAAAGAAAATTGGTACATATAGACTATGGAATACTATGCAGCCATGAAAAAGATGAGTTCATGTCTTTTGCAGGGACATGGATGAAGCTGGATACCGTCATTCTCAACAAACTAACACAGGAACAGAAAACCAAACAGAAAACTGCAAGTTCTCACTCATA